>NW_027176240.1:10322642-10510142 GCF_023055335.1 Clinocottus analis
TCCACACCATCTACCTTAAGGTAGTGTGCTCAGTTCAAGCTCTCAATTAAGCAACACAGTCTTCACAAACATTCAAGCCTTACATACAAACATGCATGAAAATCTAAGTTTTTCTTGTTGATATTGTTAATAATTTATACTGTATATACCTCATGCACTTGGACCTGTTTTTCTTTTTTTTTGCCAAGGAGGGGGGCGTCTCAGGCTTCTATAGGGGACTTATTCCAACACTTATTGGGATGGCCCCTTATGCAGGTGATTGTTGAGATTATTTTTTGCAAAGATTGATATGAGCTTTGATACCAGCTTTTGCTATGGGCATCTTTTACTTTGCTGAGGACATCTTATGATTGAGGACAAAGGTAGTTCTGCTCAACAACGTTGAGCAGAACTACATATGTCCTCAATTAGCTTGACTCTTTATATCTTCTCTCGGTTTTTAATTCTCCAGGTTTCTCATTCTTCACCTTTGGCACCCTGAAGAGCCTCGGCTTGAAACATTTCCCGGAGATGCTGGGCCGACCGTCCTCAGACAACCCCGATGTCCGCATTCTGAAGGCACACGTTAACCTGCTCTGTGGAGGGATTGCCGGTGCCATCGCTCAAGCAATATCGTAAGTGCTATCAGCAGGCCGCCAACAAGCTTCAGGGCTGACAGGTAGCTGTTGATCACACTGATTAATTAAGGTTTGATGTGTCACATTGAGCCTTTTTCTCACTAGGTACCCCTTAGATGTGGCTAGGAGAAGAATGCAGTTAGGAACCATACTTCCTGACTCTGAAAAATGTGTGTAAGTATCTCCAATGTTCCCACTCTCCAAAATCGGTTATACCATGATGTGCTGCTCCACATAGTATCCGTCAGGCAACAAATGGTTGCTTTAGTATTGTGGTTGGATTTGATTTGGGAGTTTAGCAGTGAAGTTTTAATCTTATGGGTTACTCTTTAGAAGATAAATGAAGGAGAACTAGTTGTAGGAGTCCACTGTGATACTCAGTGGTATGGTAGAGATGAAAGCTGCTCTTACACCACACTGCTGATGAACCTTTCATAAGTATTAGGTTAAGTGATCATCTAACAAGAGGATTCATTTATACTGAAGAAGTCGTTCCTGAGCGTCTAATAGGTGAAATCTCCTCAGGCAACTTGTCTGGCACTCTCTCTAATATGGGCTCCTTAATACATCATGTTTGGTCCCTTTTTCTTTATTCTTTCAAATCAGTGTTTGAATTCAAATGTTTTGGACATTAAATGAGGCTTTCCCTTGAATGATTCGCTTCCATGTTTGGTTTTATAAGCAGGCTTTGATGATGAAGTGCGTGCTTACAGCGTGAGAGAGAACTTCAGGCGATCGGTGGGCTGTTTACATCAGATAAAATGATGAAAGCCCAAAACTCCAAGGAGCACAATAGCAACTTAACTGTAAAACTACAGCAACATACCGTTCATACCTGTTGAAGTTCACACAGTGCCAGTCCAAACACTGCTCATAGTTTTTGTATTATGTTCTTTTCCTTGATATTTAAAAAGTACACATTTACAAGGTTCAGTCAACACATCAGTTCCCTAGAAGGTCATTTGTCTCCTTGTTTGTGTTAATTTGGCTGCTCTTCATCACCAGGGTTTAGGGTCCCATAACAAACCTCAACAAACAAATAGATATATTCATGCCTGTAATGTCGTATTAGTATTTGTTTGTCGTATTAGTATTTGTTTGGTGAGCTCATAAAAAAACAACAACAACAACCTCAAGACATAAAATGACCACACACACCACTAAAAACATCAAAAAAAAGTGTTTGATTTTGTTCTTTTTCATTAAACAGATCATTGAGCAAGACCTTGTCGTACGTGTATAACAAGTACGGGATCAAGAAGGGATTGTACCGAGGCCTTTCTCTCAACTTCATCCGCTGTGTCCCCTCCCAGGCCGTCGCCTTCACCACCTATGAGTTCATGAAGCAGATCCTCCACCTAAACTAGTCGCTGTTTTTATACCTTCTGAGTTGCACTTAGGCCTGTCTGTTGCAGGTCGTTATGCAGATCAACCTTAATGCTCCCATTGTAGAATGATCAGAGGCTCACTAGATACGTCTTAAACTTCTTGGTATGGGAATTGCTATTTCCTTGCTTACTTCTTAACTCTGAAACAGGATATCAGGCAGTAAGGGACTTTTTCTTTGTTCGATTTCATTACTTCTTACTTCCTGCTTTTGTTTGTCATCATCTTTTAAGAGAAGATTTAACTAAACACTCGACATGGGGCTTGAATCCAACAGCTCAGCTGTCTGTTTAGTTGGTTTGATGGCTTGGGGTAAAGATGTGGTCATTAACACTGTTGTTGGCAGCACAACTACAACTTACTGATTGTGTAGAAGCCTCCTCATTCACACATATATCCTCATAATCTCAGTGGTTTTAAGATGGACTCCAGCTTAACATGATCACAATTGCAGTGTCTTTCTAATCAGTGTATTTACAAAGAAGGGAACTCTGGTGAAATGCGTCACCATAATGATGCTTGACTATTGTTAAAATTTGGCTAGAGTTTTAAATGATGATGATTTGTCATGTTTTGTTTTTTGTTAGCATGTCTTTAAATTTAGGTTGTAGGTTTGGGGTGTAATTTCTTTAGAAGAATATTGTTTGTGTGTCTAACCTATTGTCCTCGACACAAATCAAAAACAAAAATAATGAAATTATTTTTTTAAGTATGCAGTGCCGTGATTTTAGACCATTTTACATTGTATTGCCGAAACCTTGATTTGAAGCAGTTTTTGTGTTTTCAATTGCTGGAAAAAAACTTCTTTTTTTTGTTACTGTGCACTTACTCTATTTTTGTATGTCAATGTAATGATATTGTTTCATGTACACTCTCAGCTGCGATTGGAGAGATATTTTGAGTTGAAGGTCTTATCATTTTACCATGATATGGGTGTAGGTCTGGAGGGACGTGAAGTCACTCAGGAGAAATTTGCACTTCATCACTGTAGCTTTTTCTTCATTTATTTATTAATTTAGTGACCTGTTGCCACTGGGTGGCAGCATTGCATATGAATTGTATTATTTACCATCAGAGCACACACATTATTCAAAGAAGCTTCTTATACATTTATCTCCACATAGTATAATATATACAGTTATTTTAAACCAGTTCAGCTGAAATGACTCATGAGAGCTTCTGGATGGCTTTTTGAAGTTAATGTCCCATAAATGCTCAATGCTAATTACTGAATAAGTGATTGTATTTTGTTGGGGTTTTTTTCCGCATGGTTTTAGTTAATGTCTCTGCTTTTAGACGCTGTATATGACTGGGGGAGGACATTGTTTGATTAGTGTCAAATTAAGCACGTCTATGTACGACCACTAGGCACAGTTTTCTTACATCTACTAAAAGTATTTTTTTTCCTCTCTAAACTTCTCCGTTTGTTTCAATTAAATAATTTCTTAAAACCTAAAGAGTTATATTTCCCCAAATATTTCACAAAAAAGCTAAAATCATAGGAAAGTCCAAATGCAAATTTGTTCAGAAAATCATGTCTTCTTGTCCCCCCAAAAAATCAATCAACAATTCTTGCACACTCTGGGACGCCAGACTCGAGCATCACGAGGCCACTTGAAATTCATTCTTTTACTATATTTAAATATATGAAGAATTTACATGGACCAATGGACACCTTGAAAGCCATTCACTGGGGAAGGAAGTGGTGTGGAAAGGGATTCAGTCACCTCTCAGTTGGATGTTGGCCACCCATCGATCGGAACCAAAAGAGTAGCTGGCGTGATTAGATTGGTCACCAAGTAGTTCAAATAGAAACCAAAATGTTTATTGTCTGGTTGTTCCAAAGGGCTGTGTGTCGTGTCGTGTGTGTGTGTGTGTGTGTGTGTAGTCGAACAGAAGTACAAATATCTCCAACAACATATAATTCTCCCGAATTACTTAGGAAAGTGCGAGTAAATGAGACACCTCTATTTAAGCCTTGATTTCCAAGTGTATTCAACAATACATTCGCCACAGTACCCAACACTATCATGACTCACTGGTGATAAGTGGCCACTATACCATTTGGGAAACAAAATACAGCAACATTTCTGCTGTGCTTTCATCCACTGCTCTTTGGTTTCAAATACTTGATCTTTCACTGTTATTGCTGGTTTATTTTCACATCCACAAAGTCTACCAATCCTTCAAGAACAGCTCTGTTCCTGCTGCTGACTGTACCAGACGTAATAGGAATACATTTGTATATGTAATTGCATGTAACAAGCTACAATAGACGTGACGGAAAGAAATACATACTTTTGAGAATTATATACCAATGAAAATGTCATATTTTGTTCGTCCATTTTCTTTTTCTCTATTTGTATATTTGTTTACATTTGTACCAACGCTTGTGTCTTTATTTTGTCTGTGAGTGTGAAAATTTAAAGGATCTTGTCCAATACTGTCGGACCTTTTTTTTTTTTACAATGAGCAGTAGCTGACTTGGATGTGTTTTAATCCTTTTCGAGAGTTTTTGTCATACAACTTGTGAAGCAGCAATAAGTGAAATCCACTTTGAGTTTCACACACACAGACTACTGTTTGTGTATATCAATGTTACAGTTTCACCAGACCACAGATGCATTTGCATTGAGTTCACTGAAGCTGGAAAACACTACCTGTTGTTGTCTGGTGTCACATACTAATTTGACTGGTAAATGTGATGTGTAAAAGTATTCAGGCGTTGCTTTCATTTCCACGTCTTCAGTTCAATACAGTAAAACCCTGGAATTCTTCCTTTTATTATATTTTTATAAAACACCCTCCTGTCCGCAGAAAAAGATTATGAATGTGATATCAGCCCTTTGTCATAAGACACCTGTCTCTGCAGCCACATTCACGTCTGATCAATGGAAATCACCACAGATAACACATGGGCAAGACGGTTGTATTATATTCTGACCTCATTAATAGTATGAGGGCGGAGGTATCGTCTCCTGCACCTCCCTCTTCTTCCTGATTACACATGTTTGTTTTGCAAGAGAATTGAGAAGTGTACATCAGTGAAAGATAGACAGTTTTGAAGAAGGGGTCACTTTTGAGGCTGGTTGTAACTTCTTTGCAGATTTCTTCATCTTCAGAGGACGTTGGAAGCTTCATTACTGCCATGCCTTCTTACACAGTGACGGTTTCCACAGGGAGTCAGTGGTTCGCTGGGACGGATGATTATATCTACATTACTTTGGTGGGCTCGGAGGGATGCAGCGAGAGAACGCTGCTGGACAAAGCTCTGTACGATGACTTTGAGAGGGGAGCGGTAAGTGATGTCACACAGATGCAGAGCTGTAAGGATGACTGTGACAAATATTTTTATTTCTGATGAATGGCTAGCAACTATGCACAAACACTGGATGAGCTTGTTTACATGCAGACATGAAAGAGGAAGATGTTACAACAGTGTTGTAACTTGAAGTTGACAGTTTGAAAATGACAACTTTTATTTTGGAGGGGGAAACACAAATTTGTAGGATTTTTTATTAAAATATGAGCAGCTTTTTAAAAATGTTCTCTTTGTTATACTGAAGACTGCATTGTGTTTTAAAATTAATAAAGAGGAGGTTATTCCATAATACCACTAAAATGTATTCTTGACTAATAAGCCTAACAAATACAGCCGAACAATTAAATATAAATAGTTTATTTGTGTTTCACAATAAAAACATAAAATAAAAACAATATAAAGGTAATCAATGTAATAGAGAAAAAATAAAAGTAAGCAGGTGCAATACAAAAGAAGTTAAAGGGATGAGGGATCAAAATGGAAATGTAGCATTTGCTTAGTATTCTTCACACAGTGTTTTATATAAAACTCTTTTTACCATTTTAATTTGTTGCCCATTGCAAACCTAAAATTAAAGATGAAAAATATATTTAATTTACCTAAATAATGTTTTATTATATAAAATGCTCAATAATTTTCACATGATATTATTACCTGTGAAATTAATGTTTCTTACCAGTAGCATGTGGTTGCCCTCTTTTCCTTTAAAAAAACAATAACAAAACTAACAGTACACACCTGATTCAGGAAGTCACACTATATTTTTTAAGCTTATTTATTTAACCGCTGACTGATTTGCAGGTGGACTCTTATGATGTGAGGGTTGGGGAGAACCTGGGTGAGATTTTGCTGGTGAAGATTGAGAAGAAGAAGTACTGGATGCAGGATGACTGGTACTGCAGTTACATCACAGTCAAGACCCCGTCTGGAGACTACCTGGAGTTCCCCTGCTTCCGCTGGCTGGTGGATGACAAGGAAGTGGTGCTGCGGGATGGAAGAGGTACATCAGTATTCAATTCATTGTGTTTGGTTTGCGCGCCTCCTCTCTGATATCAGTCTACAGTACAAGCTCTGTCCCATCCCTCATGTCTTGTGTCTGTTGCAGCACATCTGCCTCAGGATGATAAGACCAGCCTGGTCAAGCAGCATAGACAAAAAGAGCTGGACAGTAGGAGGAAAACATACAGGCAAGTTCACACTGCAGTGTGTGTTACAGAAGGCTGAGGCTGCTCACTAACTACTCTGCTGTCCTCTACAGGTGGAAGGAGTGGCAGCCAGGCTTCCCTATGAGCATAGACGCTGACAGGCACAAGGATTTGCCCCGGGACGTCCAGTTTGACAGTGAGAAGGGCGTGGACTTTGTACTGAACTACAGCAAGGCGTACGTGCTCCCTCAAACAGATTGCTGTGGCAAAGCTTCAACAGGTTTACTTGGTTGTCAATACAGCTGATATACAGTACAAAACAGTGTGAGTTAGTGGAGCTTTAATCCTTAACATGTTTGTTTAGCTTTCATGATGCTGTGATCAAGTGTTGAGGTCCAGCTATTTTTCTATACTCATGATTTCCTGGAAAAACAGAAGGGTTAATGTTTTTTTTATTACCAGGGACATTTGCATTGTGCTTTTCATGCCTGCGTGAGAGCTTACACATAGACACAATAGGGAAAATTTACGCAGCCAGCATTTCATTCACCACATTTCCGTAATCCTTTGTGCGAGAGCATCATTGGTACACAAGCAAGTCATCAATTAATCCACCAGCAATGTAGCTTTTTGGTTCTAGGTTGCAACTAGAAGTTTGTAATAATTTCGTGCCCACTGACCAATCACAGCGCATGTTAATTGTCACGCTGGGTCACTGACCAATCATATACGTCCACACCATTTCGCAGGCCCTGTACATCAAAGAATCCGCCCAGCTTTAAAAAACTAAAGATCTGATTTTTTGAAGTCCATGACAATCAACCACAACGTCCACGCTCAGTGTACTTTAATCTGCAAAGGCCTGCTTAAACTGCTTTGCTGACATAGAGACACACAGGAGAGAAAACATCTGATTGGATGAAAGCCTGATGCCCGAAAAAGCAGTGCTGAAGGCAGAGCAACAGAGGAAGACAGGATCTGTGCAATGAGAAAATAAGCTAATTGGGAAAAAATGTTATAATACATGTAGTTTATTTGTGAAAAACAATTAAATTATAAAATAGCTGTAACTTTGTGATTGGGTTTAGGCAGGCAGTAAAGGCTTAGAAGGCCCTGACGACCCACCACTGACTTCAAGGGTGTTGACCAAAATGCTTTAGTTGGCTTTTAAGGCTGCTTCTTTCAAACAAGTTTTGAGTTTAATTGACATATTAAATACTGAGACCTTTTTGACATGAACATGGTGATGGATCTGATGATGATGACGATGATGCTGACTTTCCAGAATAGAGAACCTGTTTGTCAACCAGTTCATGCACATGTTCCAGTCCTCCTGGAGTGACTTTGGCGATTTTGAGAAGATCTTTGTGAGAATCAAAAACACAATCTCAGGTCAGCCTCACATATATGAATGATATATGATCTGTATTATATTATATTATATTTATTCTATTATATTCATATCCAGAGTATGTGATGCAACACTGGAAGGAGGACTTCATGTTTGGGTACCAATTTCTAAACGGCTGCAACCCCGTGGTGATCGAAAAGTGCCTCAAACTTCCTGACAAGTTTCCTGTCACTCATGAGATGGTTTCTGTCAGCCTGGAGAGGGAGCTGACTCTGGAGCAAGAAATAGAGGTAGACAGTGCTTGTTTCTGTGAACCTATTCCGTTATGTCTTACCTACATTTTCCCAATGACGTGTAATGCTGATCAACGTTCTGGCTCCAGGCAGGTAACATCTACATTGTGGACTATGAGGTGTTGGATGGCATCCGTTCTAACTGCACAGACCCATGCACGCTGCAGTACCTGGCACCTACGATCTGTCTGCTCTACAAGAACACTCAGAACAAGATCCTGCCCATAGCCATACAGGTACAGTGATGTTGAGCAGCAAATGAGGGAAACATTTCAGTACAATTAAATGTATTCCTGCCTCTCCTTTGACCTTTGTATTTTCCCAGCTTGGGCAGACTCCAGGTAAAGATCAACCAATCTTCCTTCCCACTGATGATAAGTACGACTGGCTGCTGGCTAAGATCTGGGTCCGTTCATCCGACTTCCAGTACCACCAGACCATCACACATCTGCTCAGGACTCATCTGATCTCAGAGGTGTTTGGTGTTGCTATGTACAGGCAGCTCCCTGCTGTTCACCCTGTGTATAAGGTAACACTCTGAATAATCAACTGACTGATTAATTCATTTGACTGAGTGATTCATGGATTGATGTTCTTTCTCCCAGCTACTTATCCCGCACGTTCGTTTTACCATGGCTATTAACACCAAGGCCAGAGAGCAGCTCATCTGTGAGTGCGGCATCTTTGATAAGGTGCGTTTATGGATGTGGTGTCAGGTGATGATATAAAGGACAACCCAAACGCTTTAGCAACAGTTGAATAAAGTAAATTTATTCAAAAACTCTTCCAAAAAACACTACCCTAACACAGAGGACCAACCAGCGGACACGCGGTAACACACAGTACGATACGACCAGGGGACATTAGACAAACAGGGGTTAAAGAGGGAGGTAACGAGACACAGATGGAAACAACGAGGGCCGCACAGGTGAAGGGAATGCACAATCAGGAACCAGGTAGACAGACAATCCCAGACAATTACAAGGGCAGGGAGTGCAGAGACACAGACAACACAAGACTACAAAATAAAACAGGAAACTCATATCATGACATGTGGAATCAAAATACAGAAAAATTGTAATACTCTCAAGAGATTTTTTTAGTTAAAAGCATCCGGAGGAAAAGGCATGGCAAGTATATTTGTATAGCACATTTCAACAACCAGGCGATTCAGAATGCTTCACATAATATCATTAAAATAAAAAAAAATAAAAACATAATACCAAAAAAAAAGGATTTTAAAACAATTAACAACATTCATTTTAAAATATTGAAAAACAGTCAAAAAGCAAGAAATATAATAAAAGTTGCAGTGCAGTTTAAGAAATAAAAAGCAGCAGTGAGATGCAGAAATTGATATCCCTAAATCGGGTTAAATTAAAGGCAACAGCAAACAGAAAAGTCTTCAATCTGGATTTAAAGGAGCTGAGGGTCTCAGCAGACCTCCAGCCTTCAGGGATCTTGTTCCAGATATGTGGAGCAGAAAAGCTAAAGGCTGCTTTTCCGTGTTTAGTTCTGACTCTTGGAACGGGATGGGTCATGAGATAGCAGCAGATCACAAACGTATTTAGGCCCTAAACCATTCAGTGCTTTATCAACCAGCAGCAGGATTTTAAAGTACATTTTTTGTTGGACAGGAGGCCAGGTCTTAAAAAGTCTTAAAATGGCTGTTCAAGTTGAGGTTTGAATCCATAACTCCACCTATATGTATGGCTTGTTTATGGTTTTTAACATTAGTGATTGAAGCTGAGCGCTGACTTTCAATCGTTCGTCCTTGGGACCAAAAACAATCACTTCTGGCACATCCAGTTTTTGATTTCTTCAATGCATTTAGCCAGCCCTTGTATGGGATTGTAGTCCCCCGGTGATATAGTTATGTAGATGTGTGCATCGTCTGCACAATTATGATAACACACTTTGTTGTTTATCAAAATGTGAGTCAGTGGAAGCATGTAGATGTTGAACAGAAGAGGCCCCAGTATTGAACCTTGGGGAACACCACAGACAGACATAAAGTATTGTTGGTCCTTCAAGTAGGATTCAAACTAGTTAAGTGCTGCACTAGAGAGTCCTACCCAGACTTTAGTCTGTCTAGTAGTATGTCATTATCAACTGTGTCAAATGCAGCACTGAGATCCAGTAATACGAGGACTGAAGTTCTGCCACTGTCTATGTTTAAGTGGATGTCGTTGAAAACCTTAACAAAAGCAGTTTTTAGTACTGTGGTGCTAACGAAAGCTGGACTGGAAGATATCAAAACAGTTATTTTGAGCCAAGAAGTTGTTCTGGTGTCAAGTTAAACTGTATTTCCATACAGTTTAACTTGTATAGCTCAAACAGTTGTTCTCTTTAAATGGGCCATAGTGCATTCAGTAACAGACTCTCAAAAGCAACATCATTGGCTGCAAGAGTAATGAGAGTGATGCTGTATCTTCTCCAACCTCCTCAAGGCAAACGCAACAGGCGGAGGTGGACACGTCCAGATGATTCAAAAGGCCATGAAGTCCCTGACTTTCAGATCTCTGTGCTTCCCGGATATGATCAAGGCTCGTGGTGTGGATAACAAGGAGGAGCTGCCCACCTACTTCTACAGAGACGATGGCTACAGGGTGTGGGAGGCCACCAAGAGGTGATGACCAACACTTTGGAGGAGTTTTTATGGACAGCACTGTTTGTGTGTTTGTGTGGGGACATTGCTATTATTGTGTGTGTGTCTGTGTGTGTGTGTGTGTGTGTGTGTGTGTGTGTGTGTGTGTGTGTGTGTGTAAAATATATTTTTTTTTTATTTTCTCTATGCCTGACTTCTGTCTTGTTTTCTTTCTGGCAGTTTTGTGTCAGATGTGGTGCATATTTACTACACAAGTGATGAGACGGTGCAGGAAGACGGAGAAATTCAGGCCTTCATTAAAGATGTGTGCAGCTTCGGTATGCAGGACTTCGATCACTGCGGTGGGTACACATTTATTTTTCTGTTAGTATCGAAACAACAATCAAAATGCAGGAACTAATCAATATTTAAAGTTGATTTTCTCGAGGAGAGAAACTGCTCACTCAACCTTCAATACTTTGTATTAGTGTTGGGTTTTCTGGAGAAGACCGGTATGTCAGGGAACAGACAGTGTTTCAAATTCGTATCTGTTCTGTTTGGACGGATAGTTTCAAGTGGAAGACAGGAAGCCACAGGACGGTGATGGTGTCAACAGTGTTGTAAAACTCCTCCTGCATTTCTCCATTACCTTCATTGTGCAAGGACATTTCACACAGGGTTATTGTACAGATTCAAGCTCAGTTTGTAAGTTTTATCTGTGCGCAGAATTTCCCAAGTTCCTGAAATCACGCGAGAAGCTGATAGAATATCTGACCGTCATCGTGTTCACTGCTTCGGCCCAGCATGCAGCAGTCAACTTTGGACAGGTGAGACACAAATACTCATTTCATTCAAAATCCTATTTAGGTAAAAGTACATAAGTATTATCAGCAAAATCTAAACTATTGTTGCTTGTTCTGAAAAAAAATGTGTCAATGCGACTGATATATTATTATCGATTCCATTATTGGATTGTTATTGCTAATGCATCATGTTTTAATTATTACTATAATCAGTAAGGTAGTATAGTCCAGAGATCAGCAGGTCCCAATATATCTTGAAGGGTCATGAGATGGTTAATGGGGCAAAAAATTGTTGTGCTTTTTGATGAAATAAATTCATATTCATCAAATGAGTCCAGATTAGACATTTTCTTTTAGTAAGGGAGTTTCACTGGTTTATTATTTAACAAAGAATAGTACAATACTTGTGAAAATATTACTGGTTGTATATGGGTTTTAGTATATGTGTATGGGCATTTGTTAGTGTGGAGGTTCATGTATGTAAGGGTTAGAATTTATACTCGCAATTAGATTACCGACACTAAATGCTACTGTTTTAACTATATGCTATTTGCTTTATCTGTTTGTTTGTTTATTTGGATGTCAAGGACAACTCCGATGTGTCGAAAACACAAAATAAAAAGTTTTAAAAAAAAAGAAAATATAACTGTATTCACATTCTGTATCTTTGTGTACATGGTGTAGTATGACTGGTGTTCCTGGATCCCCAACGCTCCATCAACCATGAGAAGGCCTCCGCCCAACCAGAAAGGCCTGGCAGATGTGAACTTGATCATCGAGAGCCTTCCTGATCGCGGACGTTCCAGCTGGCACCTGGGGGCCGTCTGGGCCCTCAGCCAGTACCAGGAGGGAGAGGTACGGAAAGGGCATCCTGTGTCAAAGCACACAGTTCACTAACAAAGACCGCAACATAGCGCTTTGAGTTAACAGATTTGTTTTTGTGAGATGGAATCAAAGGGTTGGATTAAGGAAGTAGAAAGGTAGAGGGGTCGTAGAAAGAAGAATGGAGGGATGCGATGAGAGACTGCTGGCATCCGGTAGCTGGAGGGAACGGCGAGGGTGGTGACTTATGAGTGGGGGCCATGTCTTCAGCAGCTCTGGTGGTGCAGAGTCCCCAAAAGATAGATTAATGAAGAAAAGTGCCGGTGTACATTTTTTATTGTCGGTATTGTGGAGCGGATGTAAGATAGGTACGCGGGGGAAGACCATCGGCTAACCATCTTCATGATGTGGTCCGGGATTCCTTGACTTGGAGCAGTGAAGGCGACGCTGTTGCGGAATGAATGGTAGTGAAACCGGGATCGCGGGGCCCCCTTGCCTGTCACTGTAGCAAAAAGGGGGTCTCGGCTTGCTGATGTCGAGTTTCAGTAGTCCTGGTTAGGTTTGTATGAACCGTACGAGTCTAGATGGAAGGGGAAGGTGGGTTGAGGATGGCATGTTGTTATGGATGATGGTCGGAGTTTTAGGCGATAAACTCTGGGCAGCGCAGGGGGCCGAAGGAAGCCGGCAACTTTAATACTTTGTCCATAAAGGGCGACAGGTAGCCTGAACGGTGTGAATGGATCCGGCAGGTGAGGAGGTCTGAAGTGAGAGGCAGATGGTTAGGTGTGGAGTGTGATATAGCCGCATGGAGACCATTAAAAAGCATGGCTATGTGTGAGTGGGTCAAGACTGGACACGAAGCCCCAAGGGACTTGTTTTCTCTCTTTTTCTTCCTCTCTACGACGTAATGGGGTTACGACACGTTCTGTAACTATCAGTCTATAACTGATTCCTGTCCTTAGAGTAGTACGCAGAACAATGACAGGAAGTTAAGAAGACTAATAACCGCAGTGTAGGATATAGAAGAATAAAGGTAGTATAGGAAGGAATGGTATCGGCTATTGTAATAGGGATTCAACTTCTAATGAAGGTAGCAGTGGATGTCAGGCAGGACCACGTTTCGTTTCTAATCGCGATTCATGAAAACCATGGGGCAAGATATTCCTTTTCTTTTTTAGCAGATAGCGTTGCGTTAGATAGTCGGGTTCTTCGGTCGAGAGACTGTCCTCTAGTTAAAGAGTGATTTGTAGAGACTGTCGGAGCATCGGTGAATGAGGGTCGCCCATTGTTTAAGTGATTGATTCTCCGGCGGGTGCCCCCTGGGGATATTGGAGGGCGAGGGCCAACGACTTCGAAGACGTCGCAGGATGGATGCAGAGAAGGGCATGGATTGTGGATGGCTAAACGTGGCAGAGGATGCTGGTGACGAAGCGTGGTATGAGGTGGAGGGAGTTCCCGGACATCAGGATAAAGCTGGTCGTCCGGGTGGGTTGAGAAAGAATGTTTGTATCAGGTAAGCGGTTTAAGATTTTGCTCGTCTGTCGCATGTCATTTCGGAACTGAGTTGAAGAGGAAGTGAACGGGTCCGTTGTGCTTCTCTGGCGTGTGGTGTGGGCCTCATTCCCGAATTACATTTTATAAAACACCAGGCAATTATTCTACCGCACAGGTCTCAGGATCAGAACTAAATTAGTAAATTTCCAAGAAGCGTCCCTCTACTTCAATATGTGCCACCTTCCCTGCAGTGTGCCTCCTGGCTGAATGACCTGTCTCAACTCTCTCTCCTTGCAGCTGTACCTGGGCATGTATCCTGATGAGCACTTCATAGAGAAACCAGTGAAGGCGGCCATGGAGACGTTCAGGAAGCAGCTGGCAGAGATAAGCAGCTCCATTAAGAAGAGGAACAACGGAAAGAAGCTGCCTTACTACAACATGTCCCCCGACCAAATCCCAAACAGTGTTGCAGTTTGAGGAATAAAATCATGTGTCTGCAAAATATTTTGCCAATAGGACATTGAAGTTTTGCGAATATCACTGACTCTTTGTCACCCGAGTATGTTACTGTGATACATCTGTGTATTAAAATGTGCTGACAAAAGCTTAAACCTTACTTCTTAGTTTTTGTCTCCTCCTGTAAAACAGAAGACGTTAAACTGCTTCACATCTGATAATACTAAAACTATTTTATACATTTTGTGACAGCGACATATAACGATCCTCTTACCACAACATCTAAATCAAAAACACATGGCTTTCATTGAAAGACACAATATGTTAACATTCATATATGTTTAAGTCCAGTCAGCAGTAAACACATGTAGCTTTATGTGAGTTACACTATTCCCAGACATGATCAAACGGAAGCAACAGGGTCAAGCCAATGTGCTTGATAGGATTAAAAAATGAGGAAATCAGTTCATGATTAAACAGCTTTGTGACCCATATTCCATTGGATCGCAATTAATTTACAGTTATTCCTTTTCCTTGATGATGCACACTTTTATGGTAGTGCTTGATGTGTAAAGAAGGCATTTGACTTGCCTTTAGTACGATGGTAGGTTTCATTCACTTATAATGACAATTTAATGATGAACATTTCTGCTTCCTGTCTTTTCTCAACACTTGTGGCTTCACTTGTTTAAGGGTTTAGACCTTTAATTTTCTTAGCATGGCACTTGAGACAAGCAATAGTTTTGACAGCTCTTTTCCTGTCAGAAAACCATGTCAGGCAGTTTTGTGCAAGTGTGCCACAATACCACGCCTTAAGGTTATCTGCAGCAGTGGTAGCAGCAAGGACGATTGTTATGCTTAAACCAGTGCAAGTTCACTGTGACTCTCTACGAGTCCTGTGTCTTTTTAATCAGTGAACTCTCACATTAAGCTTATCTTCTCGGGCTGACTACATACAGTGTGTTATGGGGCTGCTTCCATGTTCACATGAACACAACTCAACATGTACTGGAATGTGTTCATGATAACTCGGGTTGTGTCCAGGGCATAGATATGTGTGTTCTGTATGTGGCCTTGCAGTTGTACTTTAAGCATAAAATAAAACTAAAGGCAAGACTTAATATGAAGCACAAGTATAAAACAATTTCCATCCACACACCTTAATTACATCATCTGTATCACTGTCGTGCTCTCGTGGGTCCCGATGACTCACTATGCTCCATGTGGTGGACACTTATCATGGTGTTCTTCTAAATCTAACTATATTGCTGAACTATGAAAGCAGAGACAGCTCATCTTGACCTCGTCGGATCAGCGCCACCGAAATGGGGAAATAACAGAATTGATTATCATTGTTTAGGTTCCGTCGGCTATTTTGTCTTTCTGTCCACCACTCTTTCTTCTCAGGGCCAAACATCTTCCAAACATACATGAATGAAACTCTATTAAACTATGTCTGACCTCCGAACCAGCCGTGTTGAAAAAGCTCTAATTATTCCAAGTATCTGTTTAATAAATGCTCAAAGACATTTAAGTGTTTCACATGAGATTGAAAAGTTAAATTTCCAATTTCCGCTGCCCGCCAGCCTCCGAACGCCAGAGCATAGCCCCATCACCATCATATCGATGTTCTTTAGCACTTTGTGTTGTGTCTCTTTCCCTTTTTTATGTTGTGAAGATAACTGAGATTTTTGTTAGCTTTGAGGAACTGCTGGCCTTTCAATGTCATTTATTTATGCGTTGTAAAGCAAAGATAGTCCTCACTTTAGAGGACTATCATCTATAAGTCCTGAATAATTGGTTTGCAATATATATAACTTAATTTATAAATGGGGAATCATTTATAAAGGAAATCCAATCATAATAGCTTATTAATTAACAATAAAAACATTTAACTGTGTTTATGTGTTACTTACTAATGAGTTACTAATGAGTGTTCACATGGAAACAATGCTTTATAAATAATGAGTAAGTATTTACTAATGCATTACTAATGCTAAATAGTGTGTAGTTATTATAAAGTGTTATCAAGTAATTATTTGGAAAAAGTATATTTTGATTCTTTTTGTTTCAAAAACAGCAAAACCATACATAAATAAAATGATTGATGAACAGAATAGTAAAAAAAAAAGGTTGCTCGAAGGATGTTTACAGAGAACGGGGCTCAGTTGACTCAACTAACTTTAAGACCATATGAGAGAGACACAAAAACATGACACCTGGCTGATTTTGCTTCACAACATTCAGCACATGCAGAATGTTGCATGCAGGTTAATTAACTACATTGCAATTCGAGTTTCTGCATGTTTCCTTGGCACAAGGCTTAGGAATGGAATGGATGTCCATGTCTGCACTTGCTGCACAAGCGGACTCAAGCAGGATCCTGGGAAAGCAACGTATACAAACCAGAATGTACAACAATAAAGAGAGTTACTCAACTTATGTTTCATCAAAACATTCACACCATGGCTTCAAATGCTCCATCAGCCTGAGCATGGCAAGCATCTCATCACTTTAATCTGGTCCAATGTCTAAAACAGGAAGTTTTCATCCAGCCCCTAAGGGTTGTAAAGAACTTTGCTCCTCTTATTTCAGTTCATTAAGAAAGAACCTCTTCACCCCCTTCAGCTCCAACCAATAGGAGGCATCTCTCTCTTCCGAGTCAGCCGTTTCGAAGCCAACAACTGGATAGATACAAATACAACTTGCACAGCTAGCGTTTGCGCAAGTTGTATTTAGTGAGTGATTGGGATGCGTTCATATTTTTCTACAATCAATACAATACAGTTTTGCAGATTTTTGATTTTTGACCGCCATGCCTTCTTACACAGTGACGGTTTCCACAGGGAGTCAGTGGTTCGCTGGGACGGATGATTATCTCTACATTACTTTGGTGGGCTTGGAGGGATGCAGCGAGAGAACGCTGCTGGACAAAGCTGTGTGCGATGACTTTGAGAGGGGAGCGGTAAGTGATGTCACACAGATGCAGAGCTGTAAGGATGACTGTGACGAACATTTAAATTTCTTATGAATGGCGAGCAACTATGCACAAACACTGGATGAGCTTGTTTACATGCAGACATGAAAGAGGAAGATGTTACGACAGAGTTGTAACTTGAAGTTGACAGTTTGAAAATGACAACTTTTATTTTGGAGGGGGAAACACAAATTTGTAGGATTTTTTATTAAAATATGAGCAGCTTTTTAAAAATGTTCTCTTTGTTATACTGAAGACTGCATTGTGTTTTAAAATTAATAAAGAGGAGGTTATTCCACAATACATGTGGACATGAAAGAGGAAGATGTTACGACACAGTTGTAATTTGAAGTTGACCAACTTTTATTTTGGAGGGGGAAACAATCTTAAGGGAATCAGTGAAATAGAGATTGAAATAAATAAAACTAAGCAGGTGCAATACAAAAGAAGTTAAAGGGATGAGAGATCCAAATTAAAATGTAGCATTTGCTTTGTATTCATCATACAGTTTTTTAAATATTTTTTTTATACCATTTTAATTTCTTGCGCTTTGCAAACCTAACATTTAAATTGAAACATATATTTAAATTACATTAATATGTTTTATTATTTAAAATACTAAAGTTACTTATGTTAGCTTCCTACAACTTTCTCTGCATGTATGTGAAATGTTTTTTCACATGATATTACCTCTCTTTGTTACACTAAGCACATGTGACATTGATACATGTGACATGTGTTTGACCCTTTTCCTTAAGAAATAATAACACAAAACTAACAGAACACACCTGATTCAGGAAGTCACACTATTTTTTAAGCTTGTTTATTTAACCGTTGACTGAATTGCAGGTGCACTCTTATGACATAAGAGTTGGGGAGAACCTGGGTGAGATTTTGCTGGTGAAGATTGAGAAGAATAAGAACTGGGTGCAGGATGACTGGTACTGCAGTTACATCACAGTCAAGACCCCGTCTGGAGACTACCTGGAGTTCCCCTGCTTCCGCTGGCTGGTGGATGACAAGGAAGTGGTGCTGCAGGATGGAAGAGGTACATCAGTATTCAATTCATTGTGTTTTGTTTGCGTGCCTCCTCTCTGATATCAGAGTCTACCAGGCCTGGACTGGGACAGAAATTTGGCCCTGGACTTTTTGGTCCAGACTGGCCCACTACAATCCGCGCGCATACTGTGCCAACTCGGTTTGTTGATGTACTGTACAGATAATCACACGAGCCCTCAATAACACTAGTATACTAAATAATATCAATAATATCATTAATGTGTGGGCTTGGGGTATCTGGTGAGAGAAATGATGTACTGGTCACAAACCTGGACATGACAAGTAGAGAAATAGTATTAGGAATTACGGAATATGTTTGAACACCCCTAATATGTGTGCATATGTTTAATTGTAACAGTAGTTATTCAGTGTTTCATTAGTTTTAACTGTATAATGGGAAATGTAAAAAAACGTACAAAAAACAAAATCAACCACTGCCGTACCGGCCCATAACTGACCGGCCCACGGTACTCCCTATGTCCAATCCGCCTCTGGAGTCTACAGTACAAGCTCTGTCCCATCCCTCATGTCTTGTGTCTGTTGCAGCACATCTGCCTCAGGATGATAAGACCAGCCTGGTCAAGCAGCATAGACAAAAAGAGCTGGACAGTAGGAGGAAAACATACAGGCAAGTTCACACTGCACCTGTGGTGGGACATGGATTTTGTCACTACGCATGCTGTGTTGTTTAACAGCTGATCGCATCATGTAACGTTTGTTGAACTCTTCTAAATCCTGGCAGCTAGGTAGCTTTTTGTTGTCTGAAGTCATTAAGGCACACTTACCAATCGCAGCGCATGTTAATGCAGTTTGATTTTTATTAAGAGTGAAGAAGGACATGCAAGCCCTTTTTTACTGTGATTGATCTCCTTGATCCTAAAGCATACCGTTCTTTATCAATTAATTCATTAATAATACTTTGAATTGATATGTATTTTTTTAATGTATTTTATATATATATATATGTATATATATATATCTATATATATATATATATATATATATATACTTTTATATTTTTAGATACACATGTAATTGCAAACAATTCGGTCAAAAGTAAAAATACACCGTTGTAATTCAAAGTAAAAGTTAAATTAAAACATTAAGTTATGAATCTTAACCTTTTCCCTCAGTCAAACTTATGGAATCCCATTTCTGCAAAAAAAAAAAAAAAAGAAAGGACCAAAAAAAAAATATGATTATGATTATTTTTAATTATTTTTTTGGTCCTAATTTTTTATTTTATTTTTTTTGGTCCTAATTTATGAATTTTTTTTTTGGAGCTAACTTTATTTTATTTATATTTTTGGGTCCTAATTTTATAATTTTGTTGTGGCTGAAATGGGCTTCCATAGTATTCAGAGTAAGTCAACTTTCAGTTGTATGTTTTTTTCATCAAGTACAGAGAAGGTCGCTTATGAGAAACGGCAGCTGTAGACATCTTAACGCTGATTGGCTCATGTGTAATTGCGAAGATCACAACATCAGCTCTTCTCCGTGTCTTAAAATCCAAAAAGGAGATCAAATACGCTTGATGCTGCGCCGGACGCTAAACAGGGCATTGAAAATCCGGACTGTCCGAGCTAAATCCAGAAGTCTGGTTTCCGTAATGATAGCAGATATTAACGCTACCTAGCTGGCTGTTAGCATGTTGTTTAACGCAATACTCTTGCATAGAAAAACAAAAGGTGAAATCTGATTGGATGAGCTATACGTAACCACCTATCAGGCACGCCGTGCTGCTGGCCTGAGCTGAGGAACAGACAAGACAGAAGCTTGTGCATTGAGAAAATAATAACAAAAATTAATTAATTAATTAAAGCTGTTTTATATATATATATATATATATATATATATATATATATATATATATATATATATATATATATATATATATATATATATATATATATATATATATATATAAACAGCTTTACCTTTGTGATTCTGTTTAGGTTAGCAGAGAAGGCCTAGCTGGCCCTGACAGCCGACCACTGCATTGCACTTGCAGTGTGTGTTACAGAAGGCGGAGGCTGCTCACTAACTACTCTGCTGTCCTCTACAGGTGGAAGGAGTGGCAGCCAGGCTTCCCTATGAGCATAGACGCTGACAGGCACAAGGATTTGCCCCGGGACGTCCAGTTTGACAGTGAGAAGGGCGTGGACTTTGTACTGAACTACAGCAAGGCGTACGTGCTCCCTCAAACAGATTGCTGTGGCAAAGCTTCAACAGGTTTACTTGGTTGTCGATACAGCTGATATAGTACATAACAGTATGAGTTAGTGGAGCTTTAATCCCTGAGATATTTTTGTAGCTTTTGTGATGTGTTGAGGTCCACCTATTTTCTTATGATACTAGAACAGAAGGATCATTGTGTGTTCATTACCAGGGACATTTGCATTATGCTTTCATGCTGGCGTGAGAGCTTGCACATACACAATAACAAAACAAATTCCAAATTATTTGCATCATGTCAGACAGATCTTATGGTATAATTATATGTATTTGGTTGTTGAGGCTGCTTCTTTCTGCAAATAATCATGATAACTAGATACAGTAAAACACGTTTTGAGGTTAATTGACATAAAATACTGAGACCTTTTTGACATGGATATGGTGACGAATGTGATAACGATGATGCTGACTTTCCAGAATGAACAACCTGTTTGTCAACCAGTTCATGCACATGTTCCAGTCCTCCTGGAGTGACTTCACTGACTTTGAGAGGATCCTTAAGCGAGAGAAAAACCCAATCACAGGTCAGCCTTATATATATATATATATATATATATATATATATATATATATATATATATATATGTGTGTGTGTATATATATATATATATATATATATATATATATATATATATATATATATAATATGATCTATATATATATATATATATATAATATGATCTATATATATATATATATATATATATATATATATATATATATATATATATATATATATATATATTATATCTATATCCAGAGTATGTGATGCAACACTGGAAGGAGGACTTCATGTGTGGGTACCAATTTCTGAACGGCTGCAACCCCGTTATGATCCAAAAGTGCCTCAAACTTCCTGACAAGTTTCCTGTCACTCATGAGATGGTTTCTGTCAGCCTGGAGAGGGAGCTGACTCTGGAGCAAGAAATAGAGGTAGACAGTGCTTGTTTCTGTGAACCTATTCCGTTATGTCTTACTTAAATTCTCCCAATGACGTATATTGTTGATCAACGTTCTGGCTCCAGGCAGGTAACATCTACATTGTGGACTATGAGCTGTTGGATGGCATCCGTCCAAACGGCACAGACCCGTCCACGCTGCAGTACCTGGCACCTACGATCTGTCTGCTCTACAAGAACACTCAGAACAAGATCCTGCCCATAGCCATACAGGTACAGTGATGTTGAGCAGCAAATGAGGGAAACATTTCAGTACAATTAAATGTATTCCTGCCTCTCCTTTGACCTTTGTATTTTCCCAGCTTGGGCAGACTCCAGGTAAAAATCAACCGATCTTCCTTCCCACTGATGATAAGTACGACTGGCTGCTGGCTAAGATCTGGGTCCGTTCATCCGACTTCCAGTACCACCAGACCATCACACATCTGTTCAGGACTCATCTGATCTCAGAGGTGTTTGGTGTTGCTATGTACAGGCAGCTCCCTGCTGTTCACCCTGTGTACAAGGTAACACTCTGAATAATCAACTGACTGATTAATTCATTTGACTGACTGATTCATGGATTGATGTTCTTTCTCCCAGCTACTTATCCCGCACGTTCGTTTTACCATGGCTATCAACACCAAGGCCAGAGAGCAGCTCATCTGTGAGCATGGCCTCTTTGACAAGGTGAGTTTATGGATCTGCAAACAAAATACAGAAAAACGTAATACTCTCAAGAAACCTTTGAGTTAAAAGCACCCTGAAAAGGCCCCTATAGCACTATAATTAGCTCTATTTAGCTGAGTAATGAGAGTGATGCTCTATCTTCTCCATCCTTCTCAAGGCAAACGCAATAGGTGGAGGTGGACATATCCAGATGATTCAAAAGGCCATGAAGTCCCTGACTTTCAGGTCTCTGTGCTTCCCGGATATGATCAAGGCTCGTGGTGTGGATAACAAGGAGGAGCTGCCCACCTACTTCTACAGAGACGATGGCTACAGGGTGTGGGAGGCCACCAAGAGGTGATGACCAACACTTTGGAGGAGTTTTTATGGACAGCACTGTTTGTGTGTTTGTGTGGGGACATTGCTATTATTGTGTGTGTGTGTGTGTGTGTGTGTGTGTGTGTGTGTGTGTGTGTGTGTGTGTGTGTGTGTGTGTGTGTGTGTGTGTGTGTAAAATAAAAACATTTTTTATTTTCTCTATGCCTGACTTCTGTCTTGTTTTCTTTCTGGCAGTTTTGTGTCAGATGTGGTGCATATTTACTACACCAGTGATGAGACGGTGCAGGAAGACGGAGAAATTCAGGCCTTCATTAAAGATGTGTGCAGCTTCGGTATGCAGGACTTCGATTACTGCGGTGGGTACACATTTATTTTTCTGTTAGTATCGAAACAACAATCAAAATGCAGGAACTAATCAATATTTAAAGTTGATTTTCTCGAGGAGAGAAACTGCTCACTCAACCTTCAATACTTTGTATTCGTGTTGGGTTTTCTGGAGAAGACCGGTATGTCAGGGAACAGACAGTGTTTCAAATTCATATGTGTTCTGTTTGGACGGATAGTTTCAAGTGGAAGACAGGAAGCCACAGGACGGTGATGGTGTCAACAGTGTTGTAAAACTCCTCCTGCATTTCTCCATTACCTTCATTGTGCAAGGACATTTCACACAGGGTTATTGTACAGATTCAAGCTCAGTTTGTAAGTTTTATCTGTGCGCAGAATTTCCCAAGTTCCTGAAATCACGTGAGGAGCTGATAGAATATCTGACCGTCATCGTGTTCACTGCTTCGGCCCAGCATGCAGCAGTCAACTTTGGACAGGTGGGTAATAGATCATCAAACGTTCAATATCTTAAATTTCTAAGACTGATGTGAGGTGAGTTATCAAGGTCCACTGACTGTTGAATGTGTGGGAGAGGAAGTACTCGTACCTTTGACTTCAGTAAAATTACCAAAACAACAGCAAACAAATACTTCTTGGATTACATTATGGGATTTTCTGATGGATCATGTTTTAATTGCTATAAACAGTAAGGTAGTTTATTCCAATGATCAGTAGGTCACACAATATCACCATGAGAAGATTCAGATGTTTTTGTTTTCTTTGCTTTTTGCACATTTCTCAGATTTTAGCTTTTTGGTAAAATAAATAAATAAATACATATCAATAAAATGAGCCCAAATTAGACTGTTTTTGTTAGTCAAGTGGTCATAAGACAACTTTGGATTTTTACTTGTATATTATTTAACAATGCATAATAATTTCTGAGCTTTTTTTGTAGTGTAGCTATCAATCATAGCTGTTAAATAAATGTAGTGGAGTAAAAAGTACAACATTTGAGTAAATATTACTGCATTCACATTCTGTATCTTTGTGTACATTGTGTAGTATGACTGGTATTCCTGGATCCCCAACGCTCCATCAACCATGAGAAAGCCCCCGCCCAACCAGAAAGGCCTGGCAAATGTGAACTTGATCATGGAGAGCCTTCCTGATTGCGGACGTTCCAGCTGGCACCTGGGGGCCGTCTGGGCCCTCAGCCAGTACCAGGAGGGAGAGGTACGGAAAGGGCATCCTGTGTCCAAACCCACAGGCAATCATTCTTCCGCACAGGTCTCATTACCCACTGGGTTGATTTAAGGACCAGAACTAAATTAATCAATTTCCAAGAAGCATAAATTCAATGTGTGCCTCCTTCCTTGCAGTGTGCCTCCTGGCTGAATGACCTGTCTCAACTCTCTCTCCTTGCAGCTGTACCTGGGCATGTATCCTGATGAGCACTTCATAGAGAAACCAGTGAAGGCGGCCATGGAGACGTTCAGGAAGCGGCTGGCAGAGATAAGCAGCTCCATCAAGAAGAGGAACGACGGAAAGAAGCTGCCTTACTACAACATGTCCCCCGACCAAATCCCAAACAGTGTTGCAGTTTAAGGAAAACAATTGTTTTGGTTGTGTTGTTAATGTGCTTTTATTTTGACATGCAATATAAACAGGAACAGGAAGTTAGCAACATGTGGTAGTTTTAAGGAGGATGGTCTCTGAAAATCATCCACTGCCATCCATCATGTGTTTACGCCATCGAGAGCATAGCCTGTAAGTATTTGTAATGGTAATTCATACACATATTGCTCAATGTGTTCTTCTGTTTGTTTTCGTTTTACCCTTATTTGAACCGTGTTTGTTGGTGCTGCACAATAAAGCATCTGCAGCTTGGAGGTTACATCCTGACAAGCTTCTCCAGTTTAAATGGGTGATGAGAACATACATTAGTCCAGAGTTACTACAATGCATTTACCCCAATACACCGGATACACGTGTTAAATGTGGAATACGTAAAGGTAGCTTGTCTCATTGCCTCTGGAAATGCACCCTCATTTAAGAAAGAGATTATTACAATTGTTTCTATCTGTATCAAAGAACAACTTCCATTATGTCCAAAACTCTGTCTCTTTGGGTGTTTCCCAGCTAACGATAGCAAAAAGGAGATGGTCATTTTTTCCTTCTTGAATCTGGATAGAGGGACTGCTGCGGTACCTTGCACTTGTTTATGTAGTTAGTAGGATATATAACACTCATTTATGGAGTTTCTCGAGGGGGGAGATTTTGTTGCAACCCTGTAGTCTATTGTTTCCCCTTTTTTGTTTTTCTTTTGGTCCTTTTCTTTCTTATCGCACTGGTTTGTTGCTGGTTAAGGTAGTCAGGAACTCCTTTCAAATAACATGCCATTGATATCTTTATCTGAAATGCCTATATGAACTTTTAAAAAAAATGTATGTGTTTTGTTTTGTTCTGTCTTGTGTTTTGTGTTTGGCAATATAGAAAAGACAAGAATACAAATATTTGTTTTAAAAAAAGTATCTTTTCTGATGTCGAGAACTGGAGGGTTCGTGGGTCTCGCACACAGACTGTTTTTCTTGTACTTCACTGTGGTTTAGGGATAGAACCCTCATGAGTTACAAAGGAGCGTGGTGACTGTTTTATTGATTATTGTGTCAAAGGCTGCTTCGAGTAGCTCCTGCATACTTTTCCTTCTTGCAAGAATAAACAGACGAAAGACAACTTTGATTCAGAGACTTCATTCCTCCTCAACAGTCTGGCAGAGAAAATCTTTCATCATATGTGATACTTCTATATATTGTGCAGACAAAAAACCTTTACGTCTCCTCCATTTTCAGTAGTGTAAAACAGAAGATGTAAAACTGCTTCATATCTGATATTTCATTAACCCTTTTAATATACCTTTTGTGACAGTGCCACTAACAAATCCTGTTACCACAACATTTAACTTAAAAACACATGGCTTACATTGAAAGACACAAAAGTGTTAAAAGTAACTTAACTTTTATTTGGTTGTTCTTTTTAATTCTACATACTTTGTTCAATAATGCAAAATTAAACTGAAAAGACATCAATATTTATTTTAAAAACATAAGTACATTTACAAATTTTTTACAGTTACTATTTCAAAGTAAATTCACAGACAAACTTGTGGAATGATTTCATAAGACAAGGGAACAGTCATATATGTTCAAGTCCAGTCAGCAGTAAACAAACGTAGCTTTATGCAAGTTACACTATTCCCAGACATGATCAAACGAAAGAGACAGGGTCAAAACAATGTGCTTAAAAGGATTAGAAAAGGGGAAATTAGTTAGTGATGAGAGAGACACTAAGAAAGAAAAAGCTGTTCTGGGAGGGAACATTTCTGCTGATAAGCGTCCCGTCGTTGCCTCAAATCGTCTGTCTCAGACGTCATGAAAGGAGCCAGCTCCTATGAGTAGAAAGTAAACAATCCACAAAAAAAAAAAAAAAAATCACAATCTACTGTCCATCTTTTATCTTCCATCTCAAAAAAACTACATGTCTAATTATTCAATGTTGTTTATTTGACAAATATGACATGCTTAAATGTGATTCTGCGGTTAAATGTCTATACATTTAGGACACAATTCATCAAGCATTTTCAAAAACAAGACGGTAGAGCAGATATTCACAATCAAGCTTTTTACAACTCTAATATCTGAACTGCAAAAAGAAGAAGAAAGTAATGTTCAGGGATGCCTGGGAAAACTAGTGTACGTTGCATAAAATTACTAATGAAAGTTTTCTTTTTTTTTAAATGAACAAATTGTACTCTGTTTTCTTTTAAAAATAAATACAACACAACATGAAGAAATAATCATTTTATACCCAGAGGACAGCCTGGACATTAAACACCATTACATAACTATAGAATAGAATATCAACAAAAGGGTAATTGCACTTTTTATCTGTCTATTTGCACTGAGCCTCACGGGTATCGACGTTTCAGAGAAGCTTCTCATCACTAGGTCTTAATCCAACTCGACACAAAAGAAATCTCTCGGCTCATATTATGTATTAAAATTATATTAGACTCCAGATCAAGTCACTGGGGGGCAAATACACAAGTACAGTATGAATTGTTGCAAAAAACAAAAGCACAGATTTCAGTTATTGCTGCTGAGCAGTAATTGTCACACATGTTTGACCATCGTTGTTCACAGACAGTACACTGGTAACAAAGTTGTTTTTTTTAATGTGTGCGTTGCTGGAATGGTTGTGAGGCTCAACATGAGCCCAGCATCACTGTGCTCCCACATACAATGACCGTAAGCCCCAAAGCAGATCGCCCTGAGAAATCAACTCCTGCCTCCATCAGTCGGCACCTTCAGCTTCTCGCCAGCAGGTGGCTCTGCAGTGAGGAGACTCACACTGTGTATATCTGTCACAGGCAGCACATGTGTGTATGCATGCTTCTGATTGTTCATGAATGCAACACGCTAAATTGTTGCACTGCATTACTTCAGCATTGAAGGCGATTTTTGTATCAGTGACAGTATTTAAGTTGTGCTTCCTTTTAGAAATTAAAGTGTGCAATTTGTCTCATTTGAGCAACTTGAGGCCAGATGTGAGAAAAAGTTAACGCCATCGAATGGGAGGCAACATTCTGGCAGTCTTGTGATTAAATACTAAAATAGACACTGTCATGTGATAAAAGTCGGGGGGAAAAGAAGAGAAACCTTTGTTGAAACAGACTTCTGCTTGTCTGAACTGCTTGATAATAAGATCTTTCACCTTGTAAGCTGAAGCATGTTAACAGAACTGAAGGGATGGGTTGTAATTGATGTAGTGGCTCCTTCAGAGCAGAAATCCATTCAGCAGTTAAATTCAAATACAAACAGTAAGAGTCTGCCTGCTTTTTAATCCAAACTATCCATTTGGGATCAATCAATGCACAGCCTGAAAGATGGGAGGACAGATTGAAAATAGGCAGCTGTGAATTTCCCAGGGCGTATCCCGTGACTAAGCAAACAAATCAGCATATTAAAAATGTAAATACTGTGTCATTCGCATGATAGAAAAACATCAGCGGTGCCGTTTGTGCCCAAAGGCTCTCGCAAATGTTCAAGACAAGGAAATTATCGCCCAATTTCCTATAACCAGTAAAAAAAAATCTTCCTTTTCTTTTTCATATTTTTTAAGTTTACATTCTCAAAGCCTCCACAAAGATCATGTTGGTGTACCAAAGTTATGTGGCTGGAATTTCTATTATCTGCATTAGAGCTTTGAGTTTGATGTCATATTTACTTGTATTTACTCAGTTTCTTTCAGCATAATTCCATTTCTTTAACCACCATTTCCTTTTTGTCATCCACAGGAGGCTAAATATACATGTATGTGTGTATGAAGAAATGTCAAATAAAACAGGAGCTTTTAATTTGAATGTGCTCTCCTGCATGTACAACATATACAGTAAGACTTAATTCATATTAAAGAGAAAAAAAGGGCAAAAGGAAAGGAGGGGATTTGTTGTGGGAACTAAAAAACAAAAGTGCTTTAATGCATGTCCAGATCAAGGTCCGGTCGGATCCAGACCAGCTCAGGGCTGACGGACAAAAAGAGATGGCAGTAGCTGGAATGTTCCAGAGATCCGATGCGTGGCGCTACATACTGATCCACGGCGGTTTAGCCCGAGACTCACAGGAGGTAAAAACGAACAAATCTAACGAACCCACAAGCAAAGAAACCACGCATCAGAAACGTGTAGACCTCCGGGGCTGTTTGTGAGTCCATTTGTCTCAGTTCTGCTCTCCTAGAGGGGTGTGTGTGTGTGTGTGTGTGTGTGTGTGTGTGTGTGTGTGTGTGTGTGTGTATGTGTGTGTACACGTGTATAGGTGTGTGTGTGTGTGTGTGTGTGTGTGTGTGTGTGTGTGTGTGTGTGTATAAATTGGTACGCTTCAGGCCTCTTCAGACATTTATTGAAGTCAGTAAAAACAGTCCGGTCCTAAGGAAGGAGAGAGACGTGGGTTCAGTGTGCAGGTGGAGGAAGGGATCAGGTAGGAGGAATATGGGAAGAAGAAGAAGATGGTCATCGTCTGTCGGTCTCTGTGGACAAAGTGTTGGGATTATAAGACGTCCAGAGGAGGACAGTGGGTCTGGGATCAGAGGAAGGGGAGTGTGTGGTCGTTCCTCAGTCACCGGACATTTCCACACCGGCTGCTCTTCACTGTGGGCCTGTCTGTGTGTAAAGTGTGCGTAGGACGACACATGCCATGGACCGAGTGCTCAGACATGGAGCACCTCCATACTGTAGTCCTCTGTCTCTGTGTACTGGGAGGAGTTTGTGTCCGACAGGGTTGGCGCCAGAGCTTCCTTGTTCTCCAGACTCGGCTCCATGAGGGGCGGCTTCTCCAGTATCAGCTTTTTACACGTGTCTGGCCGGTTCTGGACGTATATGACCCGGTTGTAAGCCTTGAGTCTCCTCCATAGATGGATGTAGACTTTGCACTGGACGTACATGAATACCAGCCCACCCGTAAAGCCGATGGCCACCACCACCAGTTTGGTCCAGAAAGGCCATTCCAGGAGTCCTGAAGAACAGAGAGCAGACAGAAAAGAAACAGATATTCAGTTCACTGAATTAGATACTATTTCTAGATTTATTTTCCAGGAAATGCATCATCACATTACATATCCACCTCGTGACAAAAACTACATATACTGTGACAGAGGATTTTATGCAAATTGCCAATACTTTTAAGAACAGTCTGCCAGTACAACTACATTAAAATATCTAGACTACTCAGTGTATCCAATGCAGGTTTTAAGTCTGCAAACCTGAAAGCAACATGAATAAAACAGATAGGTGCCCCCTGGCAGCCCCTCACTTCCTGTCAGTTCTCCAATGTTTCTGTCCATTTTAAGGCATCAAATGCTGGCCAAAACAAGTACATATAACAAAAAGAAACAAACGATTGCCTGATAAGCGAGAACACCACTAAACCATTACGACACTACACCGGGCTTTAAAAGTGAGGATTTGTAGTAAATTTGCTAAACTGTGCCAAAACTGTGCTTCCTGAGGCAGTTGCAGCATTTCTGTAAAACCCCTAAAACAAAGCTCGAAGTAAGAGGTAAAATATATTCAAATTCACTTTTAATATATTTAACTACTTGTTACGTTGCGCGTAGTTACACTAGTGTACCTACTAGGCACACAATTGAATTTTTAAATCCTAACCTTTATAATAGAATAAATACACAAAATGACATTTCAAAATGCATCATAGGAAGAATATAAATTCAAACAAAGTGAACATATAATCGGTCAGGTATTAATATGCTTATAACTTTCTGAGGAGAGCTTAACATGCTTTTGTTGTGTGAGAATATGTCAGTGAGGTTTCTTTTAATTAAGCCACAACGTATAACACAGAAAATAAATCCCAGCATGTCCCTGCATTCATTAAGTTGGAACATTCAGTGAGGTGGTGTGAATATATATTCGGCTTTAAGGGTGAAGAAGCATTATTTATAAGGAAAGTGCAGTTGGAAAAGAACCGGACACAGCTGACAGCGAAGCGGACGGGGAAAACACAGAAAGGGCCAAAGGTTAAATGTTTACCTGGGATTCTTCCGGCTGCATGAGTAAAGAAAGTGTAAGTATCATGTTTTACCAAAGACACACAAACAGATTGATAGAAATGATGCAGAAATTAAGGTCAAGTATTACAGTTGGATGTAAATCATCATGCACAAATGAAAGTAGACAATGGAAAACATTTCAAGGCATATCAGATCTTACCAATCTTTGCAAGCAATTTGAGAGACAACACATAACCGTGTCTCTGTGAGACTTGGCAGAGGACAGACTGGACTGGGGAGGCGCTATTTGGCATCACCATGGTGATTGAACCCGACAGCCCATCGGGACTCTAACAAGTCTGAATCATCAGGTCGGTCTCAACAGGCACAGCCTGCTCTTCCATCTGTACTCCGTCTCAGAAGCACCAAATATGCCAAAGAGGAGTGAGCAGCAGCAGACGTGGTGCCAGCGGATGATGCAACAGCTCGTCGCTAAAGCAGCCGTCTCCATTTTTAGCCCCGATAACGAGAGCGCTCCGTCAATCAACTGTCGGTAGCGCGGTGCTGCTGACCACTTTGATAGAGATGGAAAAAAGGAGCAGCCCGGGCTATTTAACTCCGAGGCCCGTTTTACTTTCACGTTTCAAAAGACCAGAACGCTGTACTGACCACCTACAGTCAGCAGCCTGTTAGCTCACTGTTTTACATGTTATATCACATTTGTTCAAGCTGTACAAACGTAACACTCTGTCACGTTTGGACAGAGCCAGGAGAGCCGTTTCCAGTGTTTATCCAAAACTAAAGACTCCGGTAGCAGCTTCAAATATAACATACACACATGAGAGTGGCGTCAATCTTCTTATCCAACTCTCGTCACAAACATATAGGTAGAAAACACCCTTTAAATATTTTTATCGTTGCGAGAGTCCTTTGTTGATGAGACTAATCCATGAAGTGACTTTCAACTTGTAATTGTGATTCACATCATGCACACAAAACCTGACTTAATTTCCTCGAAGAAGTTAAGGATGAACCGAAACCACCTCAGTTTAAAAGTCACCATCTCAAATTGGATCTCATAATGATGGCTGTAAAGATCTACTTTAAAAGTCTCTTTTCTTTTATCTCTGACCTTTCATAGACTACAGGTCTGAAAGCAAAGCGAACTGAATTGAGGTGAAATTCCAGACAGACAGAAAATAATCTCTGAAATAATCTCGGCACACTCGTCTACACATTTGTTCGTGTCTTTGATGGCCACGGAGTTTCTGAATGTGAATTACGCAAACATATATTTCACACTATTTGAACTCAATACTCACACTGCTGAAATATCGCTGCAGTCATGCGGATTTCTCATTAAACACTGAACATGAATGACTTGGAGACATTCTGGAATGGATGACATCTGACATCCAACACGGACAACAACGTTACGTCAATGTTTGTGTGTGCTGACCGTGTTTGATTTCCTCCGCTGTTCTGTCAATGAGGACGTAGAGCGACCACACCACGCAGGTGATGGCGATGACATGGAAGGTGACCGAACACATGATCTTCCGTCTTTCGCTCGCCGTCATCTGTAGCTTCTCCCACTGCGACAGAGAGCAGAAGAGGACAAAGGAAGGACATTTCAGGAGGTCAACTATACTGTCCAAAGACACACACACACAACACTTAAACCAAATTTAACTGTTGGCTCTCCTGTTCTGGAGCAGCTTGGAGTGGGAGCAAAATATTTGATGGAGAGCGTTAAGCTTCTGCGATCAAGATCCTTTGCTACGTAACGTTTATTTACATGGCAAATATAACAGAAGAAAAAGTGTGCATACAGCACCCAGCTACTACATACAGGCCAGCGACCGTGTCAGTCATTGGGTTCACAACACATCATCAGGACCGGAGTACAGAGAAAAAATACAATGCCAGCACCATCAGATCAGTTCTGTAAATAAGCTGTAGAGCCTCTCAACATCCAAAAGGCATTCCTCTGGTTGCAGGGTCGCTTTGAAGAGAAGGGTTACATGAAACCAAGCATCCTTTGATCAACACTTCATGCCAAGACCGACATCCTCGTCTCATCTTTGAACAACTTCCATATTCACCAGTGGCATTCAGACGCCATTAAGAGTTGAGCCTTTCAAGGCCCTTTGTGCAGCTAATCAAGGGTGAAGGCATTTTAATTAGTGTCCTGCTATCTGCAGGCCACAGCGATTGATAAGAGCCTTTAATGAGAGTGCCGTCTCTGGCTCCTCCTCCCCAACAAGTTCCACTTATGAAAACCGCTTGGAAAAAATCGGTGTCATGCTCGTGTTATCCGTGTGATTGGAGGCAGCTTTTGGCATTTTCTGCTACACGTCGAAGGAGTGACTTGAGCAAACTTCGGCCACTCGGAGCTGCGATGACAAATATGCACACATACAAACCATGTCTTACCTTGCGCAGTGGTTTGAGCTTGGTCTCCATGATGAACTCATATTTGCAGAGCTCACAGCAGCGAGTGTCAGAGCTCTTTATCCACTGCTGTAGACAGGCCTGGTGGACGAAGCGCAGGCTTCCCGTGCAGTGGCATGGTGTGATCAGAGGACTCTCGTCATCCCCTTCACAGTGACAAATCCTACAGGAGCCAAAGAAAACAGTCAACATTAAGCTAGGAGGCAAGACGGCGAGAATAGGAGAAAGACAGGAGAGAGGAAACGATCAAAAAGAGAAAACTGTCATTTTTCCCCGACCTTTAGGAAACTTGTTTTGAAAGATATGGTAGAAGACTTGTAGCATTCTCTCGTAGTAATATGACAAGATGTTTTGGAAAATGCTTATTTATTCCACACTTGCCACCAATATAGGAAAGCAACACAGGTGGGAACATTGTTTCACAAATATTGAGACGCTGAACGCCGACGACATTACATGTCCCACATGAATAAACTCAATCAAGTCTAACTCATTTGATTCAAAGCACTTCATTTGAAAAATTTAAATGACATTTTGAGAAAATAACCTCCTGTGTTCTTGCTACGTGGCTGCATAAAATAGATCAAAGCAATTTGAATCTCAGATACTCTGCAGTTGTAGCAGCAGTCTTAAGTCTCATTGTTGCCTTTAATGACCGGTTCTTATAAACACATTATAAATTACATATTATTCACTAATAACTATATAAAAGTGTGTATTGTTACAGTATTTATTCATACACTTTCAATGGTTATAGTGCTTTGATCAAGTTTTCATTCATACTGCAACCACCACTACTATTTTATACATTACTTGAAGCCAATTACGTCACACACACACACACACACACACACACACACACACACACACACACACACACACACACACACACACACACACACACACACACACACACACACACACGGCAGAAGCCATTAGTCACCCACATTAAGGAGGAGTGATTCGTCTGACGCAGCGATTGTCGTGAGCATCCAGACTTTGTATGTATAACACAGTTTCACCAGTAAACCGGTACAGTCTGCCAAAGCCGCAAGTTTCAGTTTGTTACGGGATAAAATGAAGTATTGGAGGGCTGCTTGAGCAACGTATTATGTCTCCAAATCAAGTCAATATCACACAACTTGTAGGAAGCACAAACTTAAGTCATCACGACCCCAGAAGTCAATGTCACGACATTGCTTTGTTCAGACCAGGGCCTCCAGGGAAAATCTGCTATTGGCTCTTGCAACACAATACAACTACAACAAGCTGCACAGGGGGAGGCGCAAGCAGTTATTCAAAGTGAGTGCAGAGAGCAGTGGCTCTTCTCTCTGGAAGAACAAGTAAACTAAAGCATTGAAACAAGGTGGAGAAGGAGAAGACAGCAGGTTGTTCTAATGGGGTTTGTCTTTATCCCGGTTGAGGGGCGGATAAGGAGACATGAGGACACACACACCCACACAAGTTGAGAAAGTGCAAGCAAGATAAGGTCTATTTACAGACTACACTGATCTGGCCAAAGCATTACAAGATTAAAAGACAAAGTGAACAAAGGAGGATGGAAATGGGTCATTTCAACGGGTTCTCAATAAACGAGGTGGAGGGAGTGAAATAAGGAGCGAGGGATTAAGGGATAGAGGAGGCACAATTAACATCTCTGGAAGAGTTGTTTTTCTACGGGTTATGGCTGAGCCTCTTTGTTTGTGTGATTTCTGTTGTATGGATCACAAGATGATGAACTGCAGATTCTCTTCCCACACATACTGTTGTGTACTCCTCTTTCCAAAGAAAACAAAACACAGCCTGAGGATCTGGACTATCTTGGTGCTCATATCAAACAGTTGGCATTTGCTGAAATAGATTTGATAAATTATTCTACCGTTACTGTGGATTTTATTTAAAACATAGGAGGGTATGACAGAAAAATCCCACCTCCACATGGAGCCATGGTGGAAATAAAGTGATGAGTAAACCTTGAGTGGAGGAGGACTCCAGGGAACTTAAACTGAGAAATATAGATTTCATGCTAGATGTCTGCTGGATTGTCTGTAAACTGCTGCAAAAGAAAGATCTCACAAATGGAGCAAACACAATTCATTCAAAGTGACGTGTGCTTCATCTGGTACATTCAACAGAATAATTCCAAACGGCTAAATTTACTGCATTAGTGTCGGCAGCAGCACAATACAAGCACTGTAAGGCATGGGAGGGAATAAAACATGTAATTTGCATCACTTGAGCAGCCAAATCACACCCTGTTTAACAGTAGTTTTAAGATGACAGAGGCGCCATTACAGCACGTCAGCATTAAAATATGTGAAGCAAAACATAGTCTGGAAATCATGAGCACCACAAGCTGAGAGGGAAACAAGCTTGGTGACATTAGAGCCCTGGTGACGCCTTCACTTGCTTCCTGATCACTCTGATCTGTTTCCTCATACTTCTCCTTTGGCAATCATCCAATCTTTTCATTCTTCGCTATCTCAATGTGTTGCTGTGAGATCCCCTCCCTCCAGCTTCTCCATTGCGCTGCCCTGGACCTGAAACAATTATTCATTTATTTTCAAATGAATTTTCTGACACCATCTGTTTTTATTTTTGCATTTCTGCTAAACATATTTCCATGGGGGAGGTATGGGGCCGAGTGTGACATCTGAGGCGTTTTGTTCTCTCCTGTTCTCAGCCTGTTTTCAGTCTCAACGGTTTAAGCTCTACTTTACACCCTGCCAGAGACACGCTTATCAGACAACACATTTCAATTAAAAAGGCAGCACCACTGGAAGCCATTTCCATTTTGACTCCGTTCCCCTCTCTACACGCCTCAAAAAGTTACTTGTCTCCATTTCTGTGGCCATGCTTGCCTTAAAAGAGAATATTACATTTGCTGAGAAACTACCTTTTGGAGGAAGGTTAAGGAATAATATAAATGCTAGTGTGTTGGAAGAAAAAAAATACTCTTAATCAGTTACTGTTTCACTGTTATATTCAAACTTCTCATTGAACGGTCTCTGTTTAATATTACACACAAACTCAGCAGGTCTCCTGATAGCAGTGAGACTGGGGAATCTGTATGTTTCTGTCTGAAAGAACGTGCAGTTCCTTTGTTATCATATGACCATTTCTTGCAAACCGCTCTATGGGACGAGGGGAAAGGTTCACGATTAGGCCGAAGACGTCATGAGGGTTTCTGTTAGTGGGTCATGATGTGTATTTAAGAGTTGGTTCTTTGAGAGATCTTTGAGCAGTCTGGACTATGCAAGTTGTCCATCACGTTGTACTTCTGACTCTGCTCCTTCCTGGCAACGAATAAATGTTCCTGTTTTAATGACTTTACTCCGAGGGGGTCGAGTGAATTTTTCTAACAGTGTTTTTTATTTTTAAATGTTCAATATATTCACAGAGCACCTTTTATGTTTTTACATTAGGAGGTGTATGGAACCATGTTTTTGTCCCTGTTCTGTTTGTCTGGTGCTCCACTAGTATGTCCACGAGGACCAGAGAGGACGATAATGCATGTGAGCAGAGTGCACGAGCCTTAACACACCAAGAAAAAGGTGAGAAGGCAGTAAAGCTAAGAAACATAAGCCTGACTGCAATAATTATAATGTACTTCAAAAGGTTGGTCATGTTTATCAAATGGCTGAGGGTTAAATGACACTCCGAAGATGAGTAAATAAATATTTGCTTTCTGTAAATATTTGAGAAAGGAAATGTATTCTGTATGTCAGAAATTACACACAAGGCATTTTGAAGAGAGCCTTTACGGTTCTCTACGAGGTGACATTTCTGATACTGAAATAAGACTTCTGATCATCCATTTCTGAATTGTCATCAATTAACATGCAATTTGTTAGTTTGAATCCACCTCCCACACACATGCTTACAGGTGAGCTCACACTTCAAGCCGCCTGACGGAAAACTTCCACAATGTGTTTGTGTGCAAGTGTGTGCGCTGAGACTACGAAAGCTATTTGAAGCCAATAATCTGTCTCCTGATCTCTGAACTGGTCACGTTGCCAATTCTAAGCTCATGTTTCTCTCTCAGCCCACAGCTGACGTACTGTATAAGACGTATAATCTGAAACGGACTACATGCACAGACCACGGCTGAGGTGCCGGAAAAACAGGTGGGACACATATAATTGACATTCCTCTGTCCTTAAGACTCAACCATCATCAATCCAGTGAATAGCTGCCGGGCGGAGTATTGACAGATGGATACTGTAACCCAGAAGTTCTCTACGACTACGTGATCTACGGAGGGCTCAAATTTAATTTCTTGGCGTCTTAGTAACATCTACCACTACCCAGATTGATCTTTGAGGGCCACGCAGTCATGACCTGGTCTGTAATTACAATCTGCCCTTCCTAACAGACTGGCTGGGCCTATCAGATTGCACACAAACTGCCATGTGAAAAAGATGACGGCCCTCTTGACCCAATCAAACAGACGATGGGTCAAATTCCATTATTGTGACCCGTCTGCTTCGGTTACACAATTTCAGAGACAAACACACACTTCATTCCTAAATATGATTACATTTTCTACCCTGACCCTCTGCCCTTCTATCTTTTCCTTAGTGTTGCAATTCCACCCTAATTCTGCCTCTACTGCAAAAGATTTAAGTTTACAGACAAAATCAATCACCTATTCTTTCGGCCTAAGACACGTTAACGCCTCATCGATCTAGTAAGACGGACACATTTTTTTTTTTAAACAGCTCGACAGCAGTGCAAAAAACCCTTGAGAAAACCTTGAAATGAAATGGCATGAAATTAAATGAAGTCATATTTCTGTTCTAGACACATGAGGGGTTGAATTAGTACAGCGTAATGTGTTGCAGCGTGTGCAGACTAAAGCATCCATGTGTCAGATTCTCATGATTAACAGCTCTACTCCACGCAGAGGTTTTGAGGACAACTGTTTCTCAGGCGCAAGATATTTGCCAGGTAGTTACACTACAGGATGAGAGGCTGCCACCACTCCACAGGGCTCTGGGGTTCACTGCCACTAACAACACAGGGATGGCCTATCAAGTCACAGGGAGGGTGGGTGTGGATTATACCATCCAGACAGTCACCCACCTGCACCAGTCTCCAGATAGTGAATAGGGGGACAGTGGCTCGGTTTTCTCTGACAAAGGGGATGGGCAGCTGTCCAGGTCCACGTCCTCATCCATAAAGCACAGAGGGGCTAAAAGAGCTTCGGTCATAGTCACGGTGACTGTTTTTGGGGCGTCCAGCTGGCTCGTTCTCCGCGGAGCTGTACCGAGTCGGTCCTCCTCGAACACATCGTCATCTCCTAGTAGGTCTTCGACGTGGAACCCTGACTCACTGCCTTCCAGCTGGACGCTTGAGGACTTGTTGATGTGGGAGTCGTAGCTGCCCAGCTCAGAGCACTGCAGGCTGGCCGAGGTAGAGGATCGAGAGAAGGGGAGGAGGAGACGGAGGAAGTTGGCGCTCGGAGACGGATGAGGGTGGAGGAGGGTGTTGGGAAGAGGAGGAGGAGGGGCGATGATGGCAGGGGCAGATGGGAAATCATTTGCGGGAGGGACGCCCAACATGTATTTGCAGTTGTTGGTGAAGGCGGGGACGAGGTAGGGGTCGGTGCATGGTGACAAGGTCGGGTTGGGGATCTGGTGTGTGGGTGCTGCAGCCAGCTTGCCGCTGAGCGCGTGCGCCCTTCGATCCGAGCCGGTTGGCTGAGCGGGCTCGGGCTTCAGCTCCAGCTCTCCCTCGGAGCAGGTGCGGTCTATAAAGTGCAGGCCGCGACAAAGACTGTCCATGCGTTGGCCCACGTCATTCAGAGACACGGAAAACCTAAGCGCTCCGCTGGGGTGGATGTTGACGGAGGTGGGGCGCAGCAGGGAGAGCCAGTCTCGTTGTTTGGCGTGTTTAGAGGCTTGGAGGGCGTCTGTGCAGAGGGTGGTGACTGAAATGCCTCCTGAACCTTGACAGGTTTTACCATTTGAATTCAACAGAACCACTGCAGTCTGCTTCTGATAGTCCTGAACCTGACTGCTGGTGTGTAAGTGATTGTGCATGTGTGTTTATGAAAGAGGAATGTGATTGAAGACAGTGGGAAGGGACAGCAGGAGAAGGAATGAGGAAAGACAAAACAAAAGAGAAATGGAAAACAATATCATGCATTTGAAAACAAAAACTTGAAAAAAGAAAAGAGGCGATAAAAGGTTTTGGAAAATACCAAACAATGGTTGACCTACGTTACTAGAAATCAAAGTTTACAGCATGTATCACACAACCAAGGCTACTTTACACAGTGTCAGTGTATTGCTCAAGGGTAACACCCACCCACAGATTAGGTTCTTCAGCAGTAAAGGACAATACAACAGATACAATGTATTGTCCTCAGGCGTTTATATCAGTGAAATGAAGTGGTTTGTACCTGCAGATGTCCTGGCTGGAGGGGGAAACTGACGTCCTGGAGAAACTGCATGGAGCGTTGACTGACGTCGGGCTCCCCGCCTGATGAACCAAACAAAGATATAACTATATTAACAACTAGTGCAAAATTCAACAGACCGGATCAAACCATATTCCCTGTGTTGCCAAGAAAGGTCCTGCGCGGTGAGAATCATCAGTGCCTGCATAGGATTTTACAGAAAGAGTAAATGCATGTCACGCTCCGATACACTGGATGATAAAAAGAAAAGAGACGCAATACTGGCAGCTAATCTGTCTGATTAAAGTAGTGCCAGGCAGAATCTTTCTCAGAGCGGGCGAGACACCAGGCTGCCGCAGAGCGAAGCGCTCAGGAGCGTTATGAAGAATGAGGCGCTGAGAGAGGCACAGCTGGAGGACGTGAGGCTGTGGACTTGTTCAGCCTCCACAGAGATTTATGAACAGATGCACCTGCAGGTACACGGATGATACCTTCAGCATTATCCATCGTGGCACAATTGGGATGAGGATAACGCAATATTGATTGATTCTGGTTTATTTCAACTCCAGCTTAACTTGCAAAGTTTTGGACATTAAAACAAGAATCAACAAAACATAATTCGTGCCCTTTATGGACCATTTTACTATAAAGATTTAGTCTTTTTTCATCAATCAGCTCTTGGAGGTTGTTAAACCCCTTTCCTTTTCTACAGCCAGGGCCACAGGCAGCCCTCCTGTCTCCCAGTCTTTATGATAGGCTGATTCTATTTTTATATTCAGCATGTAGACGGCTCAAGTGTAGTATCAATAGTATCTTCTCATTTAACTCTAAAAGCAAAATATTCCTTTAATAATAAGTGACGGCATACATATTGGGTGGGGAGGGGCGCTAAACAATGGGATCAGTGTTGGATGATAGCATGGGGGGGGGACTGGTAATTTCAATAAGAAACTAATTACCTATTGATTTAATTTCTAACAAAGGGGAAATTTATGGCGCATGGCCTGACACCAATCAATACACAATTCAATATCTAGCGATGCCCTTTGGTCTGTTTTTCTGAACAGCACAGCTTCTCTTTTCACAAACCTGCCGCCGCTTTCTTTTCTATTGTTCTTTCTTTAATGTCCCTTTGAAAATTGTATTTAATTTTCTTATTTTAATAGCTAATAGTCAAGGCTGCCATTTTGGGCTGGTGCAGGCATGTGGAATATGAGATGTGAAATCAACAGACAGCTCCGAGGAGTGCGCGAGATACAAAAAGACCAGATCAAAGCAATAACACATTACTACAACACCTATCACTATATTTAACTGAATGCTGATTCAGCTCTTCTTTTCAACAATAACTAAAAAGAAGAAACACACGCTAGAATCTGTAAACTGTGTAAATGGACAAAAAAAGTGGGACATCATGTTTACACTTCTGACACTGAATGGTATATTTGTTCCTTATTTTATTCTTCAATATAATGTTCCATTGCCGTGTTGCGTCTGTTAATCATTCACGTTGTCATGTTTGTGAGTTGGCCGTTAGATAACCAACTTCGTCTCTGACCAGACGCAAATAGCCGTGGGATGATGACAGAGTCAAGATAGTTATTATTGAATTATTATTGAATTAACTTCCTAACGGCGTGTATGACTCTTCAGACATCTGCGCTCTCATAACTGCTCTCTTATGACGAGAACCTTTGATGAGCAAATGAGTGCCGGCATTTCAATGGTGAAGCCAAACGCTGCAGTCACTGATATCTCAACCACTGATGAAAAAAAAAGGGTCCACATTTGTTAAATGAGCATTTATACTCACACGTTGATTTATCCACTCAGTTTGTGTTTCATTCTGTTCTTTGGCTCTTATGTGCTAATTAGACATAATCCAGCCTCGAAACATACTGCAATGAATCCTTGTTTGTTGTGCTTGGAAACATTCTCTCAAGTCATAATCATAATACTAATTTAACCTCTCCTTAAGCACTCCCACTCTTCACATACACTCCATTAAAACATAAATCATCCTCTTTTCCACTTGTTGGAGCTTTTCTTCCATCTCTTATTTCTCCAACGCCTCTATGATCACATATGCTAGATAACCACCGTGTTTATTCTTTCAACATCTTCATCTGTGCCTTGAGAGAACTATATCCTCTCATTTCCTCGCCGCAGGGGAAAACAATCTTTAAACTTTTGATTGCTCATGTTTCTCTGGAAACCTTTATGTTAAAAATGCTTCATATAATTCTGTAATTGCTGTAGAGCTGACATGATAAGTCGATTAGCCGATAAGTCATTCAACAGAAAACCTACATAGCTTGAAGTTTGATTCATTTTTAAAGCAACCTTTCGAGCTAAAAAATATGAACATTTTCTTGACCCAGATGGTCCTAAATAGTGACCAGATGTTTGGCTGACTACCAACAGCAGCCCATGGAGCAGTGGGTCGCTACTTTGTGTCTTTATGAGGACTGTAATAGTTTAATTCCTTCCCAAAACAGTGGAGCAGGCATCGCACAGCTCCCTGGCACTGTGCTGAAGAGAGAAACAGCAACAGCTAAGCCTCCTGACCTCGCTGGGTGGAAAATCTACTCCTGCCAAATCACTGGGAAATCCTTAGGCTGCTAAGGCTTTCAGAGCAGCTTTTTGTATTCTACACTGACCAGTCCTTCATTTAACACAAATGCAGATTGTTTGCCCTCAAGTGCAGCTTCCTTCCACCAATCTCCAATAGCTTGATGAAAGACACCTTCTGAATACATGAATCACTGAAAGAACAAATATACAGCAGGTGAGAGATTTTGGCTTTGGATACACGTATACATTAATATGTCAGACTACACACCTTCCCCACAGCGACAAGCTCACTGATGAAGGAATCTTTATGAAGGAATTGACCGTCTTCTTTCCTGTTAGTATCTCTTTGTTGACAAGTATTCCAGCGAGTATTGAAAGTGGATGTTTTTCTGAAACACTGTTTGATTAAAGAAAACACCAACAGTTTAGTGACTTTCTACACACAAAAAGGGACCGCAAGTATCCTGCCAGGTTATCAATGGAAAACTAGAGCAGGTGCTTTGACAGAATGAACAGATTTTTTTCCGAATGTTTCAGCTCTCTCTCTCTCTCTCACACACACACACACACAGAAATCAACCAGACTGTCATGCCAAGCTGGAAATGTTATGAAATATTCCTCTCAGGCTGATGCTGCGGTTATTTATGTAGAGAGATATCTTTTTAAGTAGGTCAACGATTGGATACAAGCACATTCATTTTTGATTTGATCCGACATGAGCTAGTGATTCAGCTTGAATCTTTGCCATGTGAAGCAATGCAGGGTTTGTTTTGGTGTCTTTATTTTTTTGAGTCTGGCTTCAGCTCATGTGAAAATGAATAAAAACAAACACGCGTCAATCAATATCATCCATTAAACGGTCTTCAGCAGTGGCACATGCGTGAAGTAACTCATGGTCTTATTAGCTATGCATGTGAATGTGATTAAAAAATTTTTTCTTAATCTTTAATTTTTTTGGAGCTTTGTAACAAATTAACATGACCTCGAGTCACTGCCGGAAATATGAAAATCTCCAATGTCATCCTGCCAACACTAAAGATAGTGGAAACTGCTTATATGCATAAAATAATCTTAGTCTCTGTGATCATATTCCGATTAAAGCATCTTCAGGAAGGAGAAAATATAACACACATCCATAACAGTCAGTTGGAGGGGACTTTTTATATTTCCTTGCTCACTTAACCAAACTGGTCTAGTAATTCAAACCAGCAAGTCTTCCCAGTCACAAGCTGACTCACTGTTGAGATTTCCCGGTCGACTCGTCTTTCCAGAGAACAATTAAAAACACATTTGAAACCTGCCTGTCGGTGGTATTTCCCTTTAGGAAAGAGGAGGAAACACCAGCTGGTAGGCAGATTGCTGGTTATTAATTAGAGCTGTCAAACTTAAGAGCCTTGTTCATATTTTATGTCCATTACACACATCTGTCAAAGGAATGGCGGTTTAGGTAGGACATTTAATGACAATGTAATGTATCCAGAAACAGCTAACGGACTAAATTCACCCTTCCATTTACGCATATGATACTCTCAGCCATCTCTCGTGTGTGTGTGTGTGTGTGTGTGTGTGTGTGTGTGTGTGTGTGTGTGTGTGTGTGTGTGTGTGTGTGTGTCACATTCATACCCCTTTGCTCCCAATAAGACCAGACGCTGAAAGTGTAGTTTATAATAATTTGTATGTTTTGATCATGGCCTGGTGTTTAAATGGAGAGGCACACACAGTGGTCCTCTATCACTGTGGCAATGTGTGTAAATCTGACTTTCTGGTGGCAAGGTTAATGTACTTCCTGTTTGGACGAGGTAGTAACATTTAAGCTGCTTCTTGACATCATGAGGAAAGTTCTCAGGGTCGAAATTTCCACACAAATAAATTCTGCGTGCGTATAAGTAAAGCAAGAGCACCAAGAGAAACTTCTAACATCCAGACTTTTCAGATGGGACTAAACCCTCAATCATTACCATCACATATTCAGTCTCTCTTGAACAATGAAAGTTAATGTATGAATGTTTGAAATGACCAGGATGTCCCAAGCCACTCTACAAGATCCATATCTGAGCCTAACCTAGCCATGTTACAATTGATCAGTTTCAGCTATTTTAAGCCTCAAACTATCCTGCAATAGCAGCTACAGACTACCACGGCTGTCTCTGTAGACACCAAACAAAACCATGTTGGAAACCATGAACAAATAGCTTGACATTTTGGGAAATATTTGCTTTTCCTTAGTGATTTTGGGTTTGTTCCGTTTTGGTTTTCATATCAAATCTGGAAGAGAATGAGATAAGATGAGCCTTCATTGATTCCCAGAGGGGAAATGTAGGTGCTGCAACAGCATAAGGACCAAAATAACTATAGTTAAATATAAAAGAATGAAAAAATATAATTAGAAGCCTATAACATAAAAAAGAAGAATTGACTTTTAAAAATAGAAACTATATAAGAGCAATTCAACTCAGAGGTGTAGATAAATGAAGGAAATGCATCATGTCCAAGAAGTACGACATACTACAGGTGTAAAAATACAGACTTTTCCTACATATGAAAGTTTTTTATCGTCATAGTTGTACCACATCTGTTATCCACCATCATATGGAAATAGAAGTGAATTATGAGTTGAATTCAACAAATCAATACCAACTAGTGTCAGTTTATGTAAAGTGGTCATTGTTCGTTTCACTAAGCCAGACCACCTCTCTCGTCCGAGAGCGGCACATTGTCTTCAGAAACACTATATTTATGTGTCACCATCGCTGTGACCATGGACATTATTGCTGGTATATATTCGTCCCTCAGGTGCAATAACTTCCATCTCCCTCGTACAAACGGTGGCTGGTAGATTATACATTATTGCAGGCGCGGTCCCCTGGTGATGAAGTGACCTCGACATCTGTGAGTACAGGCAAAAGGTTTATCCTATAAGAAGCTCAGGTGAACAAGGATTGAAACACTGGAGTCAGATTCGATGCAGGGTGTAGGTTTGCCTGAGAGAGCGAAGACGCGTGGGGAGGAAATAAGGGAAGAAATGGGGAAAGACAAGAGTCAAAGAGAAACATCCCGTCCGACAGACAAAGTGAGCCGAGGTGTGAAGCCACGTCTGCTCTATGGAGGCTCATCAGAGGGCCAGCACTGATTGAGGGGATGTGATTCAAGGTTATCTATCAGCTACTCTCACTCCCTTGCATGTCTGTCAATCTCTGCCTTCCTTCATGGCACACCTCAACACCGCCCTCCTGTCTTCTCTGTAGCGGAGGAAGGCGATACATCATTCACTCTGTTTTCCCCAACCATTTGTGTGTGCGCTTTGCTCACCTTTGATATATTGCTGGACCTGCTTGCAGAATGACCCAGAGGCTTCTCATTCTGTAAAAGAGGAGAAGAGAGACAATTCAAGTGGGCGCAATAACTAAACTCAGAAACGGAGAACAAACCTGCGCACTCATCCTGCATCGGCCGCACATTTTCTTTCAACATTCCACTTAATTTGTGATGAGTGTGTGACTGTGTGCTGTATCTGACCATTTGAAACCGAATGGACACTCACAGGGAATGTTTGCAAATCTTACTTTCTACCAACACACCAGCATTGCCAACCCCAGAGCCATGCTGCCATCATAGACGACACAACAATGACAAGCAGATTGAAGTAATAATGCAAAAGGTATTTAATGGTGTAAATACGATAATATGATTGAAGAAATCTTGTTACAGGCGAGAGCAGTTATGAGAAGGACCGATTCATGTTTGTGCATTAATCAACACAGCGAAGCGACATGCTACAGCTGAGCCTGAGCTGTTTGGCATCTTAAGTTAATCAAGTTTTTCTGGCGCAAGACTAAAGGAGGACAAGCCGATTACATAAACGCATCTGTCCAAACCCCATATCAAATGCTGTCACAGTATTTGTATCATTACCCAGGGAACCAAACAGGCCAACTCCGCACAGTCGAGCTCTGTTCTGAGGCTGTAAATGATCCTGGATTCCCACACCGTGGTCTCTGCTTGCAGCTGACACGCAGATAAACAGCCACTGGGGTGCTGTACTGCCTTCAGTGTTGGTATTAAAGCCTTGGTTCCTTAATGACGATTAATCAATCACGGTTACATAATGTTGAGAAATGCCCACACCGGGTCCGACAGGGTTGTGGTGCTTTGGACGTAAATGACATCTTTGTAAAAGCGAATCGGCTCTATACAGCGCACACTTGCAGCAGACGCATGCCCAGATTAGTTCGGGCCGAAGATTTCCTCCAAGCTCCCATCAGTGCACAGTAGTAGTAGTAGACACGTGGCAGCATTATTATACAACAGGAGTCACAGAAATCATGAAATATGAAGGAATGATACTGACTGTCAATATGTGAAATGTGTTGATTGGTTTGATTGCATTACAATAGGATACGAGATTGGGAGCATTTCGAGCGTTCAACGGCTCAACATGGAGAAGGATTGCCAGTTAACGGCTGTAACAGCGCTGACATTTCAGACAATGGCAAAAGTACACTTTTGTGACACCGCTGTTGGTTGGGAAACACCTGCATGCGCCAACATCACGCACAGCCGCCGGCCTGGCCGTGAGGAGCAGCTTAGAAAAAAGAAAGAAAAATAAAATACAACAATATTTTCACAAAATAAGGTTTTGGGGACCAGATAACAGACATTATCTAATAAGATGGGTATATTGGAACTTTTGGCAACCCTGGCAGCCTGCGGCCAGTTGATAATCCAGCCTGGTAGAGGAGGACACACACACACACACACACACACACACACACACACACACACACACACACACACACACACACACACACACACACACACACACACACACACACACACACACACACACACACACACACACACACACACACACACACACTTTCGACCCTGAGAACTTTCCTCATGATGTCAAGAAGCAGCTTAAGTGTTACTACCTCTGCCACCCATGTCCGAACAGGAAGTACATTAACCTTGCCACCAGAAAGTCACGAAACACACACACACACACACACACACACACACACACACACACACACACACACACACACACACACACACACACACACACACACACACACACACACACACACACACACACACACACACACACACACACACACACACACGGCAATAGAAGACCACTGCGTGTGCTTCTCCATCACTCTCAGATTTCCTCTGCTTACTTTCATCTCATCTACATTTTTCTTCCATCTCACTTGAGTCTCAAAGGCATTGAACCACCAGGCCGTGCTGATGAAACAACCAGTCGGATCTAGTGGTCTCATCAAAACATACAAATTATTTTAAACTATAGTTTCACCATCATCTGGTCTTATTGGGAGCAAAGGGGTATGAATGTGCAGCATCTCTTGCGCCTCACTCCCATTACTCCTACAGCCTCCTTCTCCTTCACAGATCAATAGCAAGAGGTTTCCATTGCATGATGAGGCAAAGAGCGGACATTTTATCAGAAGAAAAGCAACAGTCTATCTATATGCAATTTCCTGTCACTTTGATAAACTAAAATGTCATGTGCAAGTATGTGTGCATTATCTTAAATCTCTCTCTGAATTCTTCTTCTGCTAACCGTCCACATCCTGCCTGATGCAATGACACATACTGGAAGCAGTACAGCACTCAGGACCAAAAAAAGCCCTTCACACCAGTGGTTCTGCAGACATAACTCTTCTAACTAATGGATTAAAGTGAAGTTCTTCTCCATCTCCATGTCATTACTTATTCAATGTCTTCAACAATGTCATGAAATGAAAAAATACAGTTCTCAATGGGTGCAATTTCTGCAGCATATCAATTGTCAGATTGTCAAAAAGGATACAAATTTGAAATTTGTTTTTCTTTAATTCAGTAGATGACAGACGGGGAAAACGGATCCTTGCCCTTAATCCTTCCATCTTGGCCAAAAATTGAGTAACAAGCAGTTATTCACAGACACAGGGGCTTCTGGGAAATAGCGAGGCGACAAATGAACCGATGACTTTCATAGACAGCCGCAATCAGAGCAGGGGGACCGCAGACGAATGACAAACGACGAGAAAGAAAAGCGATCAACACCATTTATGAGTGCCCTTTGTAACCCCATTTCTCTAAAATTGCTCCCAAACGTTGCTCCTCTTACAAGCTCCGGGTGTCACCTTCACTACGGCCATGACTGCTGACTATAAAGGGCCTTATTCTCTGGGCTCATGCATAATTCTGATAAAGAAAGGTTCAGGTTTCTTACCACTGTGTCAGTCTTTCTCCACCTCCTTTGTGGGTCTGTGTGCAGCCCTGGTCTTTGATAACACAACTCTCAGACTGGACTCTGAGGCTTGTAAGAAAATGAAGCTCAGGAGAGTTCGACAGAAGAGGAGAGGTCATATTCAGCGGGGCGGCTGCGTCTCAGTGCTCTGTTCTTGGCCCACAGGGAGCAGGGCTCTGCTTGCTTTCATGCAAAAAAATGCTCAAAAGATAAAAACCTTTGCTAAAAGACGCATTCAAAGAGGCAGGGTTAAATTCCCAAAGTTTCTATCCTCAACACAACTTTTTCAATATTAACTTATTAAATATTAAATTACTAATGTCACAGATCGGATAGCAGACGACATGGGGCAGAAGCTCAGGCTCAAGATCAGAAAAAATATACCAAATATTTTGTGGTTCCAGCTTCTAAAATGTAAAGATTTGTTGCCTTTCTCTATACGATCACTGTAAATTGAACATCTTCTGGTTGTGGATGTTTTCTGAAGACCCATGTGTCTGTGGTACATATACTATATAGTTGTAACTAACATTTACGTTCTTTACAGATTGATGCAACTGTTACTTTCTTGTTAAATTAATTCATCCTTTAGTTTATAAAATGTCAGAAAATAGTAAAAATCCTCACATTGAAGAACATTCGGCAATTAATACATTTTCTGTCTATTGACTAATTGATGAAGCTCCACATAAATATTACATATCTGACACAAAGAGTAAATATGATTCTTCAATAAAATGCAGGTGTAGGAATGATTGTGAAAACACTAAAAAGCCATAAAATTAGAAAAATGACATTACAAAAAGGTAAAAGTCTCTTTCTTCTGAAGAGAAACTAAATCAGAGAACTGGGTTTTGCTATCAGATTATTTTCTCTGGTTTCTGCACCAGCCAGCGGCGGAGCATGAAGAGAAGTTTGTGTTTGAGATTGAAAGTTACCCACAATTCAAAGCTGAGGGTGCAGATGTTTCTGCACTATCGGAGATCGTCTGCACCAACAACTGTTTCTGTCCCACACAGACATGAAAAGCAATTACACGCAATCAAGGTCACAAATGAGAGCTACTATAGTCGTCTCGCATCCATTTACCTTCATTTATCACAAGGGACTGAGCTTATATGTGCAGGTTTGGGGAAAAATATAGATCTTCCAAATGAAAAGATCAATTTTTTAATACGTTTCTTACTGTTTATGCATCAAATAATATGATTGCATTCGTACTTTTGAAATGTTTTTGTCGTATCCATTTTCCTAGACTGACTTCATCTACTTTGAGGGATGTTAAACTCCAGGAAACGAGTCAGAGAACTGGCCTCGACAAGGCACCTCTGTACAAGTAATGCAAAATACATCTCTTCTCTAAAACATGTTTACGGTGATGGGCTCCTAGCTGTGTGTCCCAAACACTGACAGAGTTGTTGAACGTGGCAGTTCCTCTGTTGAAAAAGAGACAAGGAATTCACTTCATAATCTCCTGCTATAAATAGCTGACATCGTAACAAGACTAAGAGGGAGCGACAGAGAGATTGTATGAAAATAGAGAGAACAAGACACACAGTGTAAAGTAAAAGACTGAGGAGCCGAATGAGGGATGGCTATCAGACAGTGGTAACGAGGTGACTGTCGAAGGAATTTAATTAGTGAAATTAATGGACGGAAGTTTGTGCGTGTGTGTCTTTCTTTTCCTTCTTTGTTCTTTCTCTGTAAATTCATTACAATTCCAAAAAAGACCTCTGCAAGGTGAATTCTTCATCCAACAGAAGTGGTGTAATTTCTTAGTTATCACAGTTCAATGTCCAGCAGCTTACCTCCACCTCCGTCTTTCACAGCTTGAACTACACAGCCTCTGTTTCTATGAATAATAAGTAAACTTGTAATGTGTTGTGGTGGTATTTAAAATAGGTAGAATTACCGTTGAACAACTGAAACCTTAGTCATGAGGTTAGTTCATGCCTTTAAAGCAGTTGGCAGTCCAACAGTGGCATATGTGAAAGGGTTTACTGCAATAAAGCTTTGAAAATGTAATGACCAAATCAATCCCATGGGTGCAACATAACCAAATTATACCTTTTGATTAGGTGGATTGTCCTCAAAGGAGGGATGGGTGTATTGAGTTTAAAGAAAACATAGAAACACTGCTAATATCTAAAAATAAATAAAAGAAACATTAAAATATATATTAATTGATAAACTTCAAGGAATTATTCAAAGGAGCAAGAATATTTTGACACACACATCAACTCCTTTAAATAATTGTTGAGTACTGGATTTGATATGCATTGATAAGAATAGAATCCGGTCAATGTTTGGTTGTATTTCTATAAACAATTGTGGGGAATCAATAAACCGAGCTAACTTTTCAGAAAATCCCAACCCGTTTTGAAGAATGTATGCTTTTTAAAAACAATTATAGAGTAAATGAAGGATGGGTTGACTTCAAGTCAGCTTTCACTAAACGGCTTTACACTTCACACCAGATTTCACTTTCAGACTGCTCGCAGCATTTTGTGGGGTCTGATGTCAGCAGAACACAAACGCATCTTCGTCGTCAGTGTCATTCTTAAACGAGCACCATGATAAAAATGGCTCTGAAAATGACTTCAGCGGAAACAACAGAGCGCTGAAGCAGACAAGCATAATCATCTTGTTTTCAGTTAAACATCATGGAGCTTAAGCTAAACAGACCCTAGCCTGACAGGTGAGGGAGTGAAGCTTGTGGATCTGCAGGTATGACAGAAAGCCCGTGTTAGACGGCACAAGGCGGTGTTTACATCTGAATAGCTTTCCCCGAAATAAATGGCATCAGCATACCATGATCTGCTTAGGGCTGATCCTTCTGCCAAACGCAGATCTAAAAATGAGGCCATCCTGCTTTTTTTTTTTTTTTTATGCACAAGTTGCTGCAGACAAGCTAACACAACATTTCCTTCACACACAAAAATAACAGATTCTTCGGCATAGTCTAGGCTGCTCGGAAAAATCTCTCTCAAATCACACGAATTTAATGCCAGCGATGTCAAGTAGGCAATTATAGAACACACACATAGTCGGAAAATACAGCTGGCATGCACAAAAATGCACACAGAGAGATATTTGAGGAAACACTGCATTGCCTAGCTCCTCCCCCTACAGAGGTTGCAGACACACATCTTTGCAACAAAAGCAATATCAAACATCACCAAGGAAAAAAAAACCCTTCTGGAAAGGAAGTTGGCCTTCATGTGGTTTCCTACCTCTCTAAATATGCAGCGGGAGGAAATGCAGGAGTGCGCAGCTGGGTGAGAGATTGTCAGCAGATGAGAAATCTCAACTATGCAAAGCAACAACAACAACAACAACAGGAGAGCTTGCTAAACACAGACGTCTAACTGGACCTAGAAGAACTGTGTCTTGCTAAACGGAGATGTCGAGCAATATGGAAAGTTTAGTTTCCAAAAAATGCCATAGTCCTTTTTGAGGGTGTTATCTTTTTTCATGAGAGGAATTAGCTCAACAGAAACTACAGCCTCACAGTGTCAGCCTCCAGCATCTGTGTGTGTGTGTGTGTGTGTGTGTGTGTGTGTGTGTGTGTGTGTGTGTGTGTGTGTGTGTGTGTGATAAAACCACATCTAACTGAGATACCATGTAAAGTGAGAGTGCAAGAGACAACCCTAGACTGTGTTTGTGCACAAATCTATAGCACTTGTGTGCATTTGTATCAATGGGCATGTCTGTCCAATCTCTTATGGGCAGGATGTGAGCTTGTGGTTTCTTCTTTTCCTCCTCCCGTTCCTCCTCCTGCTGCTGCTGCTGCTGCTGCTCCTCCTCCTGCTCTATCCACCTCTCATCTTTCTTCATCTGGGTCATAATTACATCAGTGTGTCCAAACAGGAAATGAAAGAAAAGAGACACAGTGACCATGAAATTCAGAGCAGGACCATGTGGCCGGTGACTTATTCTGGCTGTGCATCTAGTGTGGCTATATGGCAGCATTATAGATGCAATACCAAAGCCCCATCCAACAACAATGGCAAGCTACAGAAAGAAAGTACCACAGGAACATGAAGGAAAAGTCAAATATGACATTAACAATAGGGCATTGCTTCAGAAGGAGAGCAAGAGATCCAAAGATATGGGGAAGTATTTTTGTGACTCACATTTCCTTGCCGCACTTTGAGTCAGCCCTTACCCATGACATAAGTCATTATTTATGACTTGTGTGAAATAGTTAAACTACAGATAATGAGTTCAGCCCAGTGCCTCTGAATTAGCTCTGTTGTTAGTGTGTGAACCATCAGTTCCCTGGTGATACAATTCTTCAAATAACAGACTCTTAGAAACAAAGAGACGCATGGGCTAAGAGAGACCATAGAGGAAGAGGTGAATTACTGACCAAGATTAATATTAAGTGACTGGTATAAAACACCAATTCAGTACTTCATTTGAAAAGGGACCCAAGGTCCATAACAGCTTCTTTATCGCTAGCAGCAGCTGCTGAGAGAAGCACCCGCTGGGGGTATGAACACCCAATCTGAAGCGTAACGTTTGAAACAAGTTTCTCTTTAAAATAAATAAATTCAGCATCTAGCCTGCTGAATACTAACTGCATGAATTCTCCTTACTCCATACTGTTGAATGTGCTCAGGGGTTTGTAAAGCAAGCTCTTTCTGAAGATGAAGAGGAAAACAACGCTGTTAACAGAGGTGCTGTGTGGGCAACTTGTGAGTGAAACCATCATATTTCTGTAGGAAAACTACAGTACTCAGTCCTGTGTGCAAGAAAACCTCTGCCATGTGGTCCTCTCCTCTTCAGCCTCATCCCTTTGTGCCTTTCTTCCCTCCTCTTCCTCATTTCCCCCTCCGTCCCCTCCTCCCCTCTCCAACAGGTTTTAAGCCTTTGCCATGACATGTGACTGACTGACTGCGTTAATCTCCCTCCCCCAGCTGCAGATTTGACACAAAGCTCTGTGATTTGGTGCATCAGTAGATAATGTGATATGCTAAGCGATAGAGGGACATATATTTATATCTATATCAGGTAACCCTGCCACTGAGGCCTTGTGTGTACTGTCTGTGTGCAGCCATTAGCGTTGGGTGCCAGAGCACATGAGAAAGGAGAAAATAGAAACACAACTAAGGATGACAGAGCAGAGGGGCGACTGAGTTCATGTGTGCTGAATCAACCAGATATGTTTTACAGTATCCAGGATGTGTGTGACAGCACACATGCAGCCATCACAAGTTATTGCAAAAAACGAGTATTAAAAAAAATAAATAAAAGGACGCATGCAACTATATTCACAGTAAAGTCATTACAACAATGCTTATGGGCCATTCAAGTCATATACAGTACTCCTGTGCACCCCCACTCATGCTGAACAAAGGGCAGAGGCACCAGAGAAAGTGGGTCAACCTTTCACACCGATGATGGCAGATGCTCCTCTGACCCGCACAAACACACATGTATAGGACCGTTGTGCATGGCACATGTAACAACACTACATACAGGGTTCAGGACCCCCGACAGATAGCGCTGACTAGACCAAAACCAGTGCAGATGGAAAAGAAGAATAAAACAAACGTAATGTAAACACATTCGTAACCCCAGACGTTAGAGAGGGACCATGTCTGACTCGTTTCTGCTCATTTTGCGCCACACACACACACACACACACACACACACACACACACACACACACACACACACACACACACACACACACACACACACTAGTAACTGCAGTAAACGCTCGGCCATCACCACGGAGACGCAAGGCCTCACAATAACAATCACTCAACGTAAACTGCAATGAGTCCCCTTTCCTCGAAATAAAATGATTAAAACATGCCGTACACATGATTGACGATGGCTGTAGATGTTGTATAAAGCCGAGTGTTGTATTTAATGTAATAGATGTAGAGGGTACACTCTGGAGCAATGAAAATAATCACAACAATGACAACATCGGCACCATCAACAAAGACAAGAACAAGATATCTGTACCTGAATCTTCATTTTCCAACAGGAATTCATGTCTGGATCCTGATGTCACCTCTTTCACACACAGACACACACCTCTTTCACACACATACACACATGAACACAATCAAACACACTCACATACATACACAAACACACTCACACACACACACACACACACACACACACACACCCTCACTCAGACAATGGTTCCTCAGGGAGGTTGCATGCCCCCTCTGTAAATCCTCGAGGTGAGCCGAGACGGAGATGGAGAGAGAAAGAGAGAGAGACAGAGAGAGAACGAGAGAGAGAGAGAAAGAGACAGACAGAGACAGAGACAGAGAGAGAGAGCGAGAGAGAGAGAGAGAGAAAGAGAAAAAGAGAGAGAGACCTCTGTAAATACAGAAGTGGAGCAGTGGCAACAATGTCGGCCGTCGCCGTGACGACTGCAGCTACGGCGGCACAGAGCGGAAACAAAGACAGACGGAGGAGAAGATGAGAGAGATGGCAGAGGGAGGACACGCGGCTGCCCTACATTTTCTTCACACAAAACACAGACACACAACACAGTGGCAGAGCTGCTGCTACTTGTCCAGGCTTGTTCTCCCTCTCAGCTGCGCACACACACATACATGAACACACACACAAACACACACAGTCAGTCCTGCGCTGTAATCTCATTGGCCGAGCATCCACTTCCTCCAGCTGATCTTGGTGAAAGGTGGGGGAGGGGCAAACTGTTGTTGAATCATTCATGAGGGGGAGGTGGTGTCCTTTAAATAGACTCCCTCTGCTCTGCAAACTGAGCTTAACCTTAAATTACCTTCATCTAACTCTACTTAAGCCCATCCTGCAATTTATCCCCCCCCCCACCCCCCCTCACTCTCTCTCCTCTGAATCTCTGACTGTTTTATGACAAGGAGTCAGGCACCAACCCTCTTAAAAACCACCATCATTGTCCACCAATCAGAGAGGCCGTTGCTGCTGGTTCCACCAATCCCCATCAGGCACAGAGGGATACAAGGCGCAGAAGAGATGAAGGGGTAATTTACTACACACATCCTCACAGCTCTAGTCAAGGGCGGCACAATCCCTCCTGAGCAATATACCAACTAGAGTCCACTAATAAACACACCAATGAAACCGTCTAATACAGCTAGCGATATGGGCTAGAATGATGATGCTTGTTTGTTGTTCTGAGTGTAAAGCGATAATGAGATGCTACAAACGTTTGATGGATACCATCATGGAGGGCAGAGATAAACAAACATCAAACAGGACGCGTTAGCTGCAGCCATCCATCACCAACAGGTCACATACAGCATTCACAGGCATTTGAAGAACCCTTAAGACCCCCAAGACTCAACCTTGGGTTTTTGTGGACTATAAATTCATGTTGCGTTTAATTTATTTTACTAAATGTTGCGGACTTTACCCTGTTCAAATGGTAATATTGATTAAATACTTTGATTCATACCATGGATGCGTACGACCTCCGGGCCTGAGACTTTGATCTGAAAGTTATGTTAGAAGTGAGGTCTCTGTTCTCCATCTGCACACTAAGGACAGATCAGGTCATTTCCATTGGCCGAGGAGCTGAGCAGCACTTTACACTACAGTAACACTGCTTAACCGGCTTTAGCCTCTAAATACAGTCTTACAGCAAGTCCACTGGCCTCGGCTCGTGCACTTTGGCCAGCTAACACAACAAAGAGATTTTACACTTTCATGCTTTACTTCAGACTTCTACTCCCAACATCTCGGGCAAAAATATTGTATTTTTATTTTAGAGCTCTCTTCAACAGCCATTTACACGTGACGATTTTACATAGTATGTAACAAGCTCACTATAGGAACAGTTTATAAAATACAATGACATTTGATTCGAAGATTGATTAACTTTAAACGCAACAGTGTAATATTGAACTGATATTATTGAAATACTGTTCAGTTTTCACTTCTGATGCATAATGAGTACTTTAACTGTAAAGTTTATTTTGTTGATACTTTTAAAATCAGTAAAATCTTGAATGAAGGACTTTTACTTTACTACTTACATTTATAATGCAGTACTGCAGTTTTCACTGGAGAAAAAAAGATCTTTTTTTTTTTCCACAACTGCTAATTGTTTCTCTCCCAATGCCAATGCCTCAATTTGGGATATCTGCTGGTTCATACTGCCCATAAGGAGGACAGCAAAGCTCTTATTACCCCAGCAGCCCTAATCCCTGCATGTTTTAAGACAAACGGAAATGATTCAGCCATCAAAGGATGCAAATGTGTGCAAAGAACAGATTGTTAAGCAGAGGTGAGAATATAACTGCAGATGATGCAGAAGTGCAGCTTCCTGGTCGCTCAGCCAGAGAAGAGCCCCGTCACATTAACAACACTTGATGAGCTGCTGATCTTTCAGCACAGGTTGGCAGCAACACTGCGGGGCTTTCTAATGTAAAGCTAAGGGACACGTTGGGTTATGGAAGACAGTGGTTGGACTGATTATAGGGCCTGTCAAAAAATACAGTCACAGCTGATGTATAAAACGGCTGATCGGGTTTATAGAAAGAAAGCAGGGTGATGCAAAGTCAGAGACACGAGAGGAGGTGACATATCAGAGTTGGATGCAGCGGTAAAGATAGAAATGTAAAGGCAAAGTGTGAAGGGAGAAAAAAAAAAGAAAGAAAAAAGAGAAAACTGAGTGAGAAACATGTCAAATATCCCACTGAGCGTGAAATTGCGTCGTAATAGCCTTTTCAGTTCATATTCAGGTACAGTCATGCATACTGATGACTACAACAATAAAGCTTGTCGACCTTCTGCACGTTTCAATCAAATCTACCTCAAATTAGAGAGGGAGGGGAGAGAGAGCCGGGAATGAAGGAGGGGAGAGATGGTCCGTGAGAAAAATCAAAGACAAACTCTTGAGAAGTGATGTGTTTTTTCCTTGTCTAATATGCTGTAAAATGTTGAATAACTACACAGGGATCCTTTGCTACTTATCTGCTGTAACCGTATGCAACGCTTTGATCTGGAGCTTTGCTTTTCATTTACATATCTGTGCAATGCAGCGGAGGAAGGTTTCTGAGCCTTGTGTATTCATGGTACATAATCTTCAGACTGGAATACGCAGAGCACAAACAATAAGTGGGCCATCATTGCGGCAACACGACGACGACACAATGCCACCAATTCACCCGCACAAAACAAGTGGCCGACCGGAGCAGCTTTATTGATTTGTGGCTTTTCCTCACAGTCCAGTGGCCTCTTGCCCAATTTCTCACATCTCTCTCAATTTTGACACCTTATGGCGCAAATCTATGTCGACCTGTGAAAACCGATGGAGATTTGTGGAAAGGGGATGTGAGCAAACGGGACCATCAGAGAGGCGGTCAGGTGGGGCGATGAACTATTAAGTGACCTCTTTCTGGGAGCCACACTTTATCTGACTATTTCTGGCTGTGTAGGCGGCAGAACTATAGCGCGTGCCACCTGATGACTGTTTATTATTAGACACAATTCAGACGGTCCCACTGGTGGAAAGATGAGGCGCATACAAACACTAACACTAAGATGTAGGTGGGAATCCAAAAAACACTCAATGAAAACATTTAAAATAGATGATTAATTCAACAAAGCAAAAGGAGCAGTAGGAAGCTGCTAATAAATGCACAACTCAGAGATTCATTATTATTGATTACCGATTTGGCCACAACAACGACATATGCAGTCCAGTAAGAAGTTCAGGCACTCATTTGTATGTTTAAGTTACGTTAACAAAAAGATACATGGATGAAATAGAATGCATAAAAAGTCTAGTTTGGACATTTTCTAGTTTTGCGCTATGAATAAATTAACTTGAATTGATTGGGACAACAGGTGGACATCATGTCATTCCTGCAAAGCCAACAAATGTAACATAGTTTGTTATATTGTGCTCACATGATTTATATTACAAAATTACAGTATTTTGTAATGTTCAAGGACGAAGGATTTGAGTCTCAACTCCAGGTTTGGCCTCAAACAAGTTAACTGCAGCTTTTACGTCAGTCATGTTTAATTTAATTCATCTAGAGTCCAATCTGTCCACCCTGAGGAGAATCTGAACGCAGTGTTCTCCTCTCAGAGAGCAATCTGCAAACGTCAGTCGTGATGTCGAGTCTTTCACAGTGCCTGAGTGTTTTTACCGGCTGCAGACTTCAGTACAGAGAAGAAAAACCTCTCCGTATCACTAATGAGTGACTCACTGGCATGGCATGGAGCATAACACACTGCACTTAAAAAGAAATGTGGTGATAAAAGGGATCACAGTGTCCGATCAGAGCAGTTGTAGTACAAAACAACAGAGTAGAGGCTGCATGTGACTGATTACCTTCAGTATTGTTTGGTTGAGATTACAGTTCAGTCTGTGGGAAGTTTGAGCCAGAGCACACTCTCATAAGTAATACAATCCTGTGCATCACACACACACACACACACACACACACACACAGTGTCAAAGAGATGGTGAGCAAGTCTGTAAACTCTGCGATTGATTTATCTCTATGCATATTTTTACGACAGTTTACTCCACAGGGACAGTACAGAAGTCATCTCAGGCCTTTTCTGACCTTTAGCGAACCGTGTACTGTAAACTGGAGCGATATGGAAAGTAAAGCACCACAAACTGCTAGTGAGTGATGAAAAGACTGATCTTGAGCTCATTATCGATTTCCTTTTAGATAGTTGTGGTCCTGGCTTATGTTCGTTATACAATCTGCGCCAACATCCACACACAAACATCACATTAAAGGTATGCGTTAGCCAGCAGCCACATAGCCTTCTCTTTAACGACTGCCAGCAACTGGGTTTATCAACAAACAAAAAAACATTACCCGCAGCATTTATTGTGCAGACTGAAGCACAGACTCCATCAGTCTCCACATCAGCACCTGGGGCTAATGACAACCTTCTAAAGTAGATTAGTATTTCACCAGTGCATTAGGTCCTATGAGGAGCATGGGACATCAGCAGAAACTGGCAACAGAGGTAGACCTTGCTCAACACGGGCAGTAGCGTGGATCAATGAATCCTAAATACTTCCCAAGTTGCAGCAAGAGAGCTAATTGGTGTGATGAGAAGCTCGCCAACTGAATTACATCCCCACAATGTGAGTGTGCGTTGGATCAGAGGAGTCATCAAAAGCTGCTCGGATGCAAAAGCTGAACAAAGCGCATTGTGCTGTTCAACCCAGCTGATCCGACGGTCTCGACCACGGGATGGAACAACAGATGTTCAAATTTATAACTGAATGACTACAAATGTACATGGTTACTTCTTAATGACTAAAGATAAGTACAATCATCGGGCGGGCCAAGTCTGGCTTTAGCTCTGTCGCCTATAAACATCCGCATACTGATAAACATGAATGCAATTGCTATCCTGTATTTTTCAAATAAGAAGCAATAACAGTTTCATGTCTCCATCTTTCAAATTCCCAGACCGCATCACCTTTGCAGGAAAGATTTTTCAAAGGCCGTTTGAAAGTGATTGATATACTTCATCCAGCCATCTCTTCAAAAAAACTTTAGATCTATCACTGGTGCTGAACCTTTGCTATGAATGTGCGTCGCTAGAGGAATGACCTTAGCATACACATGTATTAAAAAAAGAAACTAAGCATGACATCATCCATCATCACCTGCGGTTGAACAGATGCCCCACAGGCCCAACACGTGCCCCACGTTTTACCCTGGACAGGTTGTATGGACAAGTCTGTATTGCAAATATAAGGATTGGGGCATTTTATACTCACAATACAATAATATTCTCTTCAATATAACTACACTTTTATTTCTCCTGCATTTCAAAGAATCTGATTAGGATTTCAGGGATGTGAGCAGCTTCTCAGCAGCCTTCAAACCCTCAGAGTGGAGCTCCTGGCACTCAAACATGCCTGGGGTGATGAAGCTCCCTCGGCCGAACCTTCCATCCCTGCATCTCTCAACACAGAAAGGCAAATTTACACAAAGAGGAAGTATGAATAAATACTTAAGTCCTACCATCAGATGGCACTTCTCCTCAGAGGTGTGTTGTTTTGCAGATGAACAAAAGACAACAGCAAACGGAAACTACTGACAGTTTCTTTTCTTTCCAACTCTGCTTGTTTCTAGCGTTGGATGCTTTGATGTTCTGTGTACCACTGGGCTACAACTCTATTCATGACCCTACACTACAGCTACCTGAACCGAGTAACCTTGGATTTACACATCCTCTTCCTCTCCCACCTCCATGCACTAATGATGAAGGATGGAGCAATGGATCTGTTCCCCACACACCTACTCCAATTTTTAAGGTCTGGCCTCATTTGGCTCCCAGAGAAATATGGTGCAGAGGAGCAGCAGCAATTTACATTTAAAGGCTAGTCGTCTTACATGCCTCATGCCTGCAGTTCAGTGAAAGGTACATTTGCATTTTAAATATTTGAAAATGCTCAAATGCTCAGAAGGGAAAACTGGGGAGCAATCAGAACGAGTGTTGTGATGCATTCGAAACCATTTCCTGGTTCACATCCCCTGGACTTGAGAGGGCAGAGGGCCCCAGAGCTGCTGGAAGCTCAGATACACCGTTTGCTCTACTGCCCTCTGCTGACCTGGTCCTGTACATACCCTCAACTCCGCTTCACAACAAAACAGTCTCCATTTTTTCCTGATAATATTCAATAACATTTGGAACTAATGAAGAAAATAGAAACAAAAGGTCTGATACTGTTATTTGATTTAGTTCATGGATAGTTGAGTTTATAAAAAAGAAGTTTTTGGAGAAAAGTCCCTCTAAATGTAATATTGATTTGTGCAACTGACTTTTGGTTATCCTATATTAGCATTTGATTGAAATTAAAACAGACAATTAAACCTAAAATGACCAATTGCCCTGTGATGGACTGGCGACTAGTCCAGGGTGTACCCTGCCTTCGCCCCTTGACAGCTAGGATCGGCTCCAGGGCCCCTAATGAGGATAAGCGGTTCAGAAAATGGATGGATGGATGACCAAATTTAACATTTTGTCAAAAAAGTGAAGAAATTAATTATTAAATTAAATCAATTCAAAATACAAGGAATTTACCAAAATAGGAGTTCATTTGAAAACAATTAATGTTCAACAGTCAAATGCAATGACTAAAGCAATGTTATTCAGGTATTTCATCAGCACTAAGTAGTATCAGTACTGATGCTTTTGGTGACTCATGCTGACTTTCTTTACAAGATACAGGAAATGTGACAGTCCACTCTTCAGTGTCCTTCACCCCAAGGAAACAACAACCTCTATTCACTCTAAACTCATCCTTCTCTGCTGCAGTTTCAAACATCCAAACGGCACAATCCAGATGACGTCCGGTGTCTCTGAACTGAAGCTTGCCGTCGCCGTTCACATCAATGCATGTGTGACCCGTTCTTTCATCTCCATATGGCTGAAGCTCTCGCAGCGTCGGTGAGGATTGTTCTGTGCCACATGACACAACTGTGAGGGGCTCACAATGAAGCCGTCGTGACTCGCTTTAGATCATTTTTACGACACTAAAAAAATGACGGTAAAGTGCACGAGAGGCACATCATCACGGCGTGAAACAAAACAAAGCCGGATTGGAAACCAATCTGCTACATTTGGAGCGTTTCGAACTCTCCTGATACCCCCGGAGGATTGTTTCAAGTGTTATACAGCAACAATGTCACACTCCACAAAGGCCTCCATGACCACTGCAGCTCACATTAAGTAAAGGGCAGTGCAGAGCCAAAGCTCACATGCAGCGCTGAATACGCAAGCTCCTTGGGACATCAAGGCTGTCTCTGTGAAAGATAACTGCCCAGCATATCAAACCTATGACTATTAAGCCACACATTTTCCAAAAATGATCCACTTCACCTCCGGGTCTGGAGACAGAGAGAGAGAGAGAGATGGAGGAAGGTGTGCAGAGGAGCAGACTGTATTTTACAGCCGGTCTTTTGAAGTGATAAGGATGAAGTGAAAATCCAATCGCTCCCAGCCGGTCCACACTCCAACCTTTGCTTTTTCTTCATTTCCATCTCCCAGTGCTGCCATCTCAAATGCTGCCATTCCCCATCCTCTTCTACATTTTTCATCTCCCGCTACATTTCATTTTCATCTTCCAGTGACTCAATTTACGCAAAACCTCCTTTCAATCTCACTCCACCCTGTCAATATTTGTCTCGTCAGCTCTCCGTCTGTGTGCAGACAGTTTTAAACAAATATCGTGAAGAGCACCTTTTTTCCACATGAAATGGGACTGAAATCAGCTTTCAAAGAGGGAGCAGATGGTGAGATGTTTCCCTTATGACATTTGGATTTTTATAGCAATTTCCCACCGCTTGTTCCATTCCTCCCTCTTTCATCACACTGGAAGCCTTACAACAAGTTGAACAACCTATCCGTAAAGTACAGCTGTGCGTGAGCTGCTTGATCTCCATCTCAGTGAACTGTGTGAGTGAAGACACACACACACACAGAGGAATTACATTTCAAGTTAAAACTGAAACAGGGGACTGCTCTGCTCCAAGCTCAAAAACAAAAAATGCATTATCCACATTTCGCAATAAAATTACAAAGTGGTGATTACATATCAGTTCCACTTAGATAACCATGCTTGAATCGCACATTTCAGAGACGTAAGCGACCATTTAGAATTTGTGAGCGATAGCGGGGATAAAAGCTGTCAACCAGCAAATAAAGATATCAAATGTCCTCAGGAGAAGACAGACAATATTCTTATGGAGGCAGCATCTTTTGCATTCTCCTTATTCGTACAAAGTGTCCCTTTTCTGCAGCTCGAGTTTCAACAGTTTGTTCAGCGGAGTAATCCAGCTCCCTGGGAGACAAACAGCGGTCTATACGTTTTGTATTCAGTCAGAGTACTTTGAGTGGTCAACAGGAGCAATGCATCAGATCCTCTTCCACAAACCACCGATACTCCTTTGTCCTCGCTCAACTCTGTATCAGCGCATATCTTTGTCTACCATAACCGTTGCAGCTTCAGCTTCTGAATCATGTGGCTTCGTTTCTATCTGCCTGATGACTGACACGCACACATTCACACACCGTGAGCAACAGGTTTGCTGCCAATCCAAGAGTAAAACCCTTTCCCCACTGCCCAGATCTGCACACTTCCTGGAGTCAGTGTGTGCAGCCTGAAACACAGCGGACTTTGTTTAAGGTCAACAACTGGGGAAGACTGACATTTCCTTCAAATCACACCAAAGTAACATTTAAAGCGATATACAACAACAAACAAGTCTCAAGTGTGCACGTACGGCAACATTGTGCAAACTATCAGTTGTCACAACTGAATGTGCTTTGAAGATATTGCTCAACATGCGCTGCTGTGACACATTCGTAATGTAACAACGCCGTCAGAGTGAAGAGACAAAAGTTTCCTCTCGTCGAAACATTAAAACACTTTTTCACCTTCCGAAAAGCAGAGCAACTGCTTCCCTGGCCCCAACTTGTTTGGTCGACAACTCTAAAACAAAACAATGTGCGCATGTGCAAGTGTGTACAAAGCATTCCCAAACATTAGTGCTAATATAATCACTGTGCGAGTCAAACATATCTATTCAAGTTAGTTAACCTGAAACTGGATAATGATTCAGAGATGCGTTCTGTTACTTAGTGACTTATTAAAAAGATTCCTCGTGGCGTGTCAAAAGATGGTTTAAGTATTAGCTCCAATGTCCTTGGGAGGTTGATGAGTCATTCTCTCTGCCTGCATTACTTCCATGCGCCTCTTGTTTCAGTGGCTTGAGATTTCCATGTGTCACACAAAGCCCCATCATAATCCATTAGCGGGCCACATCCCTGGAAGAATCAAAAAGTGCATTTGTGCATGCAAGCGTTCACAAGACAGGCTGATCGCCGTCACTTCTGGCAGTGTGACCAGAAGCACTAGACAACGGAGTAGCCACATGACTCCTTACGCGTGTGTGGAACGTGCCGTGGGTTCAAATAAACACATCAATCTAAATGACAAAGGACTGACAGCTACTGCTTTTACAAATAGGCTTCACCTCGATTTCACAGGGACAAACATTTTTCTCATTCGCGTTACCCTTGCAGAAGGCTCGAAATCAGGATGTTGGTTTAGATGACGAGTGACATCGTCCTTCGAGAGACCACTACCAGTGGGAAACCACAGCGCTCCTGGCACATAAACCGCCTGATGGCTCTGACCGAAGCAAAGCAGAGGGATGTCGGGGTGAACAGCAGGCGGCTTCTTCACATTCTGCCTCTGCTGCGCCAGACCTGCCAATAGTACTATTATTTAGTCTTTGCCCCGTTTCTACAGCAACAGCATGCTCCTCTCTCGCCGCCTTCAAGTTGTTTACAACCGAGCGTAATTGTGCACTCTTTCACCTTATCTTTTTATTCTCTCACCTGGACCCTTTCTCTGTGCGTGTTCAGTGTGTTCTGCCTGTACTCAATTTCTCCTCTCGGAAGACGGACGTGGACGTCGATGCCGGGCTGCAGTCCTTGTTACTCTGCAGAGCTCAGTGAACGCCTCATCAGGAGACCAGGTACAAGTGCATTTACGCAGCTGTACTGACCACAGGTTAAGATAAGTACTGTGCACACTATCTCATGGGTTTAAAAGTGCTTTATGACCTGTGATACGTGGCATCTTGACTCTAGCTGCCATTATCTTCATTGGTTACTCTTTTTATCATGACCTGGTCTTGTGGTGCAATAACTGAAAACTATATTATTCTCTTTGTGGGGTCAATATAGGCAATGAAGGCTTCAAACACTTTCTGCAATAGTTTTGAGATGGTAGATTGCATCTCTCTCTCAAATAGCCTCAGAAGGTGGATCCTTGTTGCCGTCTCCGTACTGAAAATAGAAATTTCAAAGAAACAAACAACTGGTATTCTACTCTGACGATGGGAGCGTTTGTGCATGCCGTCTTCCTTCCAACAGAAAAAAAAATAGCAGGTTGGTCGTAAACTGTTCTTGGTGTACAATGGGACTCTCAACTTTGATTTAGAAATGCTGTTGGATATTTTTCTGATACGTCCGTCATTTGACTCAAAAGATTTTATTTTTTAAAAGAATGTGGGATGAAAGCTTACGTTGCTCTTTTGTAGCTCTCTTATAATAATATATAACTGATCTGAATAAAATAGTTACTAAGAAGCACAGATGGACAACAAACATCAACATTTGGCAAAATATATTTATATTTATTTATAAGTTTAAATATATTACTCTGTCCGGTTTCTTTTCTGTCAAATGAAGCAATACAGAAGGGTTATTGTCTTAGTGACCAGTGAAAACTTGTTTTTTGTTTCTTTAGTATTAGGTACTTCAGAGAGATGGTATTAAACATTACTTTAAACAGATATCCCATTACATATTGTGCAAATATTGTGTTTACCATATTAGATATCTAGCACAATATGTTAATAGTCTAACATCTGCTTATTGCTTTTTAGCGAACACTAGTCCAGCTGTCTATCCTTTTGCAGGTCATAGGACAAAGCTTTTGTCAAAAAAGAAACTGTAATTTGCTCTCATAATGTCGTTAGATGTCAAAGTCACAGACCAGCAGTGCCGTATCTAAAGGCTAGCTACGAGTTCTGTCTAAAGTGCTGCTTTCAACAAAATACTGCTTTATCCCCTATGTGTGCCCTATAGCTCATGCTAGCAGATTTACAGTATAAGCAGTCACAGGCATTTTATACAGACGAGTGAGAATAGTATGTAATCGAGTCGACGTCTGCCGCTGTTGGGCATCTGCCTCCGCAGGCAGCTACAGGGAGGAGGCCACAGTGTGGTCACGAGGGTGAACTCATGGGCGGAGAGATTAAGTGTGCTAATCTTCCACTGGATAACACCATGAGGAGGAGGAGGATGAAAAAGAGGAAGTGGTGGGAGGAGAAAGAAGTTGGAGAAAGCAGATCAAGACCTTTTAGGGTGACAGGTATTGGACAAAAGTAAGATGCACTCCTATTGTAAGAGTCTCCAGGGTGCATTTGTGCCTAAACGTCCTCCTACCCTAAATGCAAACAATTGGGAACCTCATCATGTCTTAGTGGAAAGCGTTTGACTGCCCACTATCTTTCACTTGATGCACAAGAGACTTATCTGTCTGTGTGCTTGCCATAAACTGGCTACCACAATTTAGTATGAGTCCTATCAGACTCATTACACAGCTGGGTGTATGGCTGCATACGACTGGCATTCATCGGGCAGATATTGCGCGTCAGACTCCACAGAACCAGAGGACAGGCTGCTGTGAGGGGAACGTGTGCAGTGTCTCCTCGGGAAGATGAAGATGGCCGCTACGGGAGAGGTCAGAGAGCCTCCTCCATGAATCTGGCTGGCTGTGGCTGAATGTTCGAGGCCATGCGAGTCACATAAGCCAGATCAGCATGTCAGAGTCTCAATTAAATGGTCTCCTCAGACTCCCCGCAGAGACACCTTCCAGTGAACAGAAGTACGACCGAAGCGTCTCAAAGACTGAAGCAGCAGCGTCTCAAAGAGGAGAGAGGAGCGGTCGATGCCGCATTTTACTTCTCCAACTTGAAAATTACTTAAATAACTTCATATGTGTTTTTTTGTTCATCTCTGGTTATTTACTGGCTCTTCATTTGTGTCTCTGTACACTCTGTACACCCTACAACAGAGATATTCAAAATCTGAGAAATGCACCTTGGTAACTGTGTATTAAAATATAATTGGTTCCTTTAAATTCATTCTGGAAAAAAAAAATTAAAAAAAAAAAAAAAAAAAAAAATTCAGTGGCTTTCATAGCTGAAAGCTTTGTGTGTTCAGGTGCACATTCTGTTCATGTAGTGTGCGACAGGCTGAACAGTTCTCCGTAGGTGAGCAGGTTAATAGTCAGGATTATGTTATACAGCAGCACACATAGTAAATTGTGAGATTATCATTTGTCAATGTACTTTACACAGCACATCTGAAAGCAGCTGGCGGAGCCTTCTTATTTAACAGTAAAGGGTTCATTTTGTGCTATGAAAGTGTGTCTATGCGTGAGTGGGTGGAGGGCAATGGGGCAGGGGTTAATTAGACGACAGTTTCCTCTGAAGGTCTCTCCCTCTGCTAATAGCTGCTCTTCTGAAATACACAGTGCCCCCTCACACTGGAGACAAAGCAAACTCTCCTTCCACTCATGCAAGAGTACACCATGTCTGGAATACAGAGCAGGTAAGAGGACTGAAATAATTTCCTTTCATGCTGCTCAAAGTCCATTTTCTGTTGCTATGGGTCAATTTTAATATAAAGTAGTGTCAGAGCTTCCAAAAGAAGGTAAAATAACTTCCTTACAGAAGGTAAGGAAGCAAAGTCCTTCCTTATTACGTTCAAGACCCTCGAAAGGCCTGTCCGTCACGTCGCCTCCTTCACATTTAATTATGTTTTTTAGCACTTCAACCTCGAGTGGCTCAGTGCAGCCGGTTCCTCCTGCACAGACGGGATGACCAACAACACCAGCTGCTGACATGGGTTTGTATGCACCTGAATGTCCTTTTTTTTTTTACGACTTGCAGTGGGCAGCAGTAAATATACTCAAATAGTCTCGGATGTATAGAGCAAAAATGTCAAATATTGTGCGGTTTCAACTGCTCCAATGTGAGAATTTACTAATTTTGCTCTGTTAATTATCATTGTAATCATCTTTGGGACTCTTGATAACTGTAACTTTAAGAACACCTATGTTTTGACATTTAATAAACAAAAAAATATATGAAAAAGGATAACAGGTCTCTTGAACTCTTATTACATTGATAAAAGCAGGTCAGTTACAGCCCCACTGTCTCCTACCAGTAAGAAGAAGCCCCAAAGAAATATATGTTTTTAAACTTTATTCATTTACTGTACATCTGCAGCTAAATACGAGATGTTTGCAGAATGTGTTCATCTTTCTGAATTCCCAGAGAGGTACACACAAAATAGGTTAGTTTGCTGACACACAACATTCATACCTTTATGAAAACATCTGCCAGAATAAAGAGAATCCCAGTGTTATCTTCTCTCTCCAGCTTCTGCTTGGCAGACAGGCCGAAGGACCCGTTTGGCCACAGAACATTTACGCCGGATGAATGTACGGGTTGTGTGCTTGTGTATGTGTGTTTATATGCACGTGTGTGAGAAAGGGAGAAAATATGTGCACACATATTTGCAGATTTGAATGATAAATAGATCACACTGCCGCACCAGTAGAGACACTGATATTACAGAAGCTTTTGTATTTGCACCTTTAAAGTCAGTGAAATACACAGAACATTTCCTCTGCTTCCAACTAGAAGTGGCCACCTTACGTTTAGTCCTAATGTGCACGGAGTGTCACACATGTAAATACTTTTCCAGATAATTCTGCATTTCACGCCTAGATTAGCCAGCCCTATCAGCCTCTGGGTGATTATCATGGCATTTCCATTTGCAAGCTTCTGGGCATCACGAGAATGATTTGCACAGTTTAGATGCACCAACTGTTTGGTGATAGTGTCTCTGCCTCAAGGCCCAGAAACATATTTTTTAAACACATTTAATCAAAAATAAGTTCCTTTTGGACTACATATTCAGATGTAGAATTGCTGGCTGTAAGCAGGATACCTTGCCATCTGCCAACTCGGCCTGAAAGCGTCACCTGCACCAAAAGTGCAGGTTCCCGCACTATACTCGAAGCACTTTGTGAAATCGGCAGCCACAATAAAAAGCCTGAAGGCCGTGTTGAAAGAGTATGCTGTGGTGGTCATTGTTTGATGGAGCTGGGCTTTGTGGAGACCAGCATCAGTGCCTAGGAGCTCCGCGACTATTAAAACCGTCCTTGGACTCAGACACATGCTTAATGAAGGACACAGCTCTCTTCTAGCACTCTCTGTGCGTTCATGAAGAATACATGCAGGATCAAAAGGGCGGGTGTAAAGTATCACAGTGTTCAGTGCGTGCGCAGTCACAGAGATATACGGCTAAATATAATATCAGTGTGAGCGAGGTCATGCATGTTGGTGTGAATGCATGTGCTAATGTGGAATCGAAAAAAAGCTACAGCTGTGTCCACTGAAGCTTTGCTATATTTCTCAGCCCTGCTGCAAGTACAGTAATCCAATGTTGCATCTCATGTAAATTACAAAATTCACAGTAAAAACGCCACCAAGTCACATTGCTGTTGGGGTTGAAGATGTATGAAATTTAACAAACAAACAATGGCAGCTCAGTCAGTTTGCAATTTTAGGATATGTCACAACACTTTCTTCTTCCCTACCTGCTGCCATCCTATACCAGAGATCAAGTTATCGCCAACGCATGCATAATTCAAATCGCTGCTCACCTCATCAAAAACCCCAGACTTCAATAAATCTGACCATATTATTTGCCAACGCTGAGCACCGTCAGGGAACCTCACCTCCAACAAAATAAACCTCTTTGAAAAAAATATTTCTTAAACCTTCCATTTTTCAACAGCAGTTCTGAAGTGCAGGCCACAGTGCACAGACAAAGTGCCCACAAGTACATACGCAAAGAGGATTTTGAGGGGGACAAATGAACTTGAGTGGAGCTGAAGGAGTGAGGCAAGTAAAGGGCCAGCAACAGTTAAAGATGTGTTGCTCTCTAAAAGGAGCAGCTGACCAACTCTGAATTCTAAGTAGAGGAAAGTTCTGCTTTTTTTTTTTCCTCGAGGCGCTAAAAGACCAGTTGTGTTGTCTAAGAGTGCCAGATGGGCTTTAGCTCTGTGACTAAACTCTGGGCACGCACGCACACACACCTCCAGGGCTCTCAAGCTAATCAGCATTCAAAGTAAACACTCACTCCTCTTTTGCTACACTCGGTTTCTCCTTTCTCTACTTTGCTGATGGTTCCACAGGGAGGACGGGAGTCGCTACTGCTCATCCACTTATTCCTCGGGGGGAGGCAGAGGAGGGGGGAGGGAGGCTCAGCCAGCAGGAGACAGACAGAGGGCGAGAGTGATGCCGAGCAGAGAGATGGAGGGTTGGATCGTCACCCTGCTAGCAAACATGGAATCAGGGAGACCAAATGCCCTCCAGACATGCAGCTTACAGTTTCACTTTTATTTACCAGCAAACCAAGGTAACCTTGCTACGACTTGAACCCTGTAATCCTGTTAATCGTGTAATGTACAAAAATACATTTCAGCTACACAAACTCACACCTTTATTTGACTCAGGAATTTACAAGGAATTAAACCATTTCAGAGTAAATCTCAGTTCACTTTCACTTCTGCAATGACGAGGCAGGATGTTGAGTCTCATGGTGAACATAGATTGGAAGAGAATCAACAGTCAGGTGTGTAATGTCAAAATACAAGTCAGTGCCAGTTCACCGCTTGTTTGCGGTCAGTTTTACAGAACAAGAGGCCGAAACAAAGCACCATATGCAGCACGAAGAAGCCTCTTAAGAACACCTGTGCTGCTGCACTTAGTCGCCCAGGATCTATTGTGAGTCTGTGAGGAAGAGGAGAAAGGGCAGCCTACCGACATATTGTCTTAGCACCTCGCTTTGTTCCAGAGCTCAAAAAAGCAACTGCGGTCTGAGAGCACTTCACTGTGGTGTTTGTCACTGCACTTAACGGGCATCAGAGAGGGAGAAAAGACAGTAAAGATTGATGTTACGCCAGACTTTCTTTGTTATTATTGGCAAATCAAAAGTGATAACCTTCTCAGAAACAAATAAATGTCCTGATTATTCAAAATGATGGCCAGATGTGAGAGGTTTAATAAACCAGATCAATGCTCGGGTCCCCTAATTAACGTTGATCTGGCCTTAAATAAAATAATGTTTAAACTTATTTTCAGCACAAACTGGATCAAAAGTCAAGAGTCTGAGCAAAAAATGACTCCTCGAGATAAAAAGGTATACTGTAAAAAAGTATAGTTTGGTGTCTTAACATCAACCCACAGACGAATACTGCACATCTTTAGAAAGAGTAAGACCTAAAGAATCTAAATCTGCTACAATTATCACAATCCAGCAAAGCGTTGAAATGTTAGGAAGCATATTCAGTCCAAAAAACGTGTTTTGGTCCTTGGTCCCACCATGACAAGGTATGTATGAAGATGCCCCCTCCTTACACATGTGCCATCTGACACGCTTTCAGAAGAGTCTGAGGACCAATGAGATCATAGGATCTCGGAACGCCCATAATATATATATATTTTTAAAAAAGCTCTGTAATTGTTTCGCAATGTGGAGACACTAATAATGATCAGAAAAGGATCTAGATTGATTTATCTCCCACAGGCCCGTACGGCTACAGGGATGTGACCGTATGACTGAAATCCGCCGTTATAAGGAGTACTTATGCAGGTTTTAGTGAAACGTTAGAATCGCTTATGTTAAGGAGCTTACGGAAATATTAAAACATAACATTTCTTTTTCACACGCCTCTTGTCACAAGGGTTACGGTATTTTAGCAATTCAAATGAATTGAATCGACTTTGTGGATGAGGAGACACACTTCTCTCATTTGAGAAAAAGAAGCTTTCAGTTTATAGTATTGAGACTAATCTTCCGATTCTGAGAAAAGTTAGATTTCAAAGCACAAGGGCAGGCTACAGCACTTGATCCGCTCTGCTAAGAGAGTGATTGGCTGCAATCTGCCATCCCTCCAGGACTTGTTTGCTTCCAGGAGCTCAGTCAGTTTCCATTTTTCAGATATGCTACAATACTTTCAGTGGACACGCCATTTTTTTTTTTTTCACCTCATAAAAGCTGGAACAGGAGATCCTAAAGAGGAAGCTGACCGAGGTGGGAACGATACGTAAAAAACAGTCTGAACTCCACCCAACTGCTGACTACACAGAACAGGTCGGTCAACTCTTCCACGTTTGTGTGTCCCACGTGAAGAATGTGGAAATCCTAAGTCCACAACACAGGGATGGGAGAATCTGTGGCCATCACTCATATCTTGATTATTAACACATTAATTCATAGAGATACAAACATCACAAAAGGGTTAAATGCCATATTTCATTTCATCCCGAAAGATGCAAGTCACAAACAGTTGTTTCTACTCGCCTCCCCCAGCTGATATTAGGGAATTGCTCACAAATACATCTAGCACTCTGATAGCGATAAATTCTTATGAGAGTGCTCAGATAATTAATGAAGGCCCATTCTTTGATTTTGAAATTGCAATGTTCTTATCTCTGAATGATGCTTTGTTTCATTAACACATTTTCCACTCGACCTCATCCCTCTGCGGACGTTGTCGCTCTATTTCAATGTCACACATCTTCCTCTTTTGCTTCTAACGGACAAGACTCCATCGATATTACTTCTTTGTCTCCCTCTACTCAACTGGAATGGTTTGGGAGATGTGCAGTAAATTAATAAAATATATGTGACATAAGATTAGTCTGCAAGTTTGTTTGCAGGGGTAAGATCAAAATCGCCTCTTACTGTTATAGAATTTCTCTCTAGGATCAATTTACACTTTATGGGATGAAATCACCCAAAAATACTCAGCTGTGTCCCCAGCCTTTTTCCACATACCTGCTTGTCCTTGTCCTTAGTTTTCCCACTGCCCGACACCCGCGACGAGGTGACATCACGGGGGATGACAGAGATTTGGTGCAGTGGCATGTTCATCCCAGCAGAGCCAACCAGGGACGCTCACACACACACTTCCTGTCCTGCTGCCAGAGCAAAGGGCATGATGGTCTGAATTGCGACTCCTTGCCCACGCTGCCCTACAGAGGAGACAGAGGATCACATTCAAATAACATACTAATAAATAAATAAATAAATAAATAAATAAATAAACATACATATGTATATATATGTATATATATATATGACATCACATATCATATGTTTTGGAATAGAGCACTTAACGTCTGTAATATTTCACTATTTATACTCTATTCCAAAACATTTTTTTTATGAATAGCAGACTATCATGTTGCTTATTTTGGGTTCTATATTCTTTGTTAAGTTGAACAAATGACGTCGTAGTTATAGAGCAGTTTGTGCTGAAAAAGAAACAATGTTTGTGGGGTAAGGACAGTTTAAAATGAGCAGAAGAAGAAAAATGATTGCAAAAGAATTATCAAGATAGGTAATTTTGGTTTATTTGAGATTTCTTTTTACATCATTTTTAAATCAAGAACCCTACAAAAGCAGGCCAATTAACTTTTCTTGTTGCTGACCTACAATACAATGTAAGAAATGTCAAAGGCACAGTCTTGTGGTTTTCCACAGGAGACCAGAAGCATATGATGTAATAAATTATCACAGGAGGTGATCACCAAAGTGTGTAATACATCCCTTCAGAGGTCAATCTGCATTTGTTCACTTTTTACAAAAGACCTTCATGCTTTTCACAAAAGAGCGACGGTCCATGTGGTTCCCTGTCGTTCTTGGAGTGGCTCAGACAGACGGAGCCATGAAAGCAGCAACCGTATGGTGCAGTCCTTGGAGTTACACAAGAGCTTTTGCATAAAGGTTGTTTTAACTTCAGTTAATGCGGCCATCTGCACTGCCACTGACAGCAATTAAGCCTTAGCTCCTTCTCACCACTGGTCTGTGTTGCATGCGTCTGTGTTTGCATGCAGGTCCGTTTGCCAAGCAGATCCTCAAGCTCCGCAGTATGAAAATGACAGGATTAAGGAACCTAAACGCAGGCGAACAGATGGCAGGTCAATGAAATGGCAGAAACCAGAAACCAGCGTTGGTGGTGGTAGGGGGGTGTTATGGCTTTGGACTGAGAATACCACACAGGTCCACTAAGAAGCTTTAGACTAGCGCAGCCAGAGCAGCCACAGCAGTTCACTTGTCTGTGATAAGTACTTATGAAGATGGAGAGGTGATTATGCCCATATGATCTCATAAAACAGTCAGTGGTCATAGGAACTTCTTGTGCAACAGCAGGCTGTTTCAGCTCGGTGGCAAAGATCTTTACATCAACCTTGAAGAGGTAGCTAACGAATTGAGTCTATACAGGAGCATGGTTCACTCAATATCACAGAGTGGGAATAAATAAAAACATGGACAGAAGAGTTTACTCACGACTAACATCTCTGTCTTGAACTGCTCATTCACATGTCAGTAAAAACCTGCAGTGTGCTTGTTTGTTGTGAAACATAAAAGGAGCAACATAGCACAGAGTCCCAGAGGATAAACAGAAAAGTATATTGGACAGTGCAGTGCACGATTTACCGAAGTAATGCAGGAGGCAGCGAGCCCTTTGTCGAGGTCAGGATGCTGGAGGAGTTCTTCAAGATAACTCTTATTTGACTGTTGTTCAACGCAAACCTGAACCTCCATTTTGCATTTTTATAAGCCAGTTATGATGCTATTGGAGCTGCATGTGTTGACAACTGAAAATCATTAATAACAACAATAAGCACCTTGCGGTTGTATGCCTCCACCAGCCAGTCAAGTTGCAGTTTACATCCATGAGGTTATCATGGATGATGACTCAATATTTTCTAGTGAGAAAAAAACAGTGCCTTTGCTTGGAGACCATCTTTTACAGAGGAGTAATAAAAACGTGTCCTTAAACGAGCCAAATGCAATTTGATATTGATGGAACTGTCTGTAGTACTGAAACGTAGCCAATCTACAGACAGAACATGTCTGTTAGTTTGCTTTCCTCGCTTTTCATGGCAGAGAGAGTGAGAGAGAGCAAGAGAGAGACTTTCTCGTGTGAATGCTGCGATACATCTGTATCTTCAGTTTGTAGTAGCTGCTGCTGCTGCGGTGGTGGTGGTGGTGGCATTGAGGCTTGCGGGCGAGTAGTCCAAACAAACTGTTGAGGAAGGCTAGCTTGGTGATGAGGTTGGAGCTCGACTGCGTGGAGGCAGTGGCGTGGACAAGGCAGTGGCGTGGACGAGGCAGTGGACGACGAGGGACAACATCAAAGCCATCATAGATACCGCTCCTCACGCCCTGTACAGCGAGCAGATTGGCAGCGAGATGCAGAGAGAAGCGTTGGGAACAGCCACGGCTGATGCATCCAGTCTCTAATCATTCGACTCTCTTTTGTCTTTACGCCTTAATTCCTTCCTTGCAAAAGCATCGGCCTTGATTACTATTTAATTTAAGTGGGTTTTCTGATTTGAATACAAAGCCAGTAAAGTAACCTAATGCTATTTAGTAATATAGTATCATCAGCCATTGAGTGACTCCACTGTGAGTTGGTGAGGCACGGCTGCAGAATACAAGTCACTTTGATGGGTCGAGAGCACACAGAGTCACATTGTGTGCGTTTGTGCGATGCTGATGAGTTCCAGTAAATGAGTGTGGGTCAGGGGACAACGCTACCTGACTGGGGGCATTATGACATCATTAAAGCTCCTGCTCTATTTCAGTCTCAAATATTTATATTAATTACAAAGCTGGCGTTCTTGTGTCATTTACCAAGCTATGTGCTAACTAGAGGGATGAAGAGAACAAATCCTGAAGGTCTGCGTCATGTATATGTGCACTACATTCTCAGAGCTGTAATCCTCTCAATTATTTTTGCGGCAGTCTGATGAAACAGCATCTACCACTGTGGCCACAATGCAGGCCGCTGCTGCAGCAGAGAGGTTGTTAATGTACATCCAAAGAATAACAACTGCAGTAAAACCCTCCACTCCACTCTTAATTGGCACTGTGCTTCGAGCTGACGGGCTGTGTTGAACTGAGGGGACGCACTAATGGGGCGAGAGATGTGTTGGATAGACCGTGAAGGTTTCACTTTCTCTCATTCCTACATACATTAGATAGAGAATAGGATATAAATATATAAGATTAATAAAAAGGTACACTGGCTGGCTGTCAGTCAAAGAGTTCACTGCAACAATATCGATAGCTATGAATCACACGGCTCTTCAACCAATCACAGCTCTCCTGTGGTTCCAATTTGACGCTGACCTGCTGCCATGGCAACAGCACCGGGGGTTATTGTGGGCTGTTAAAGGGACGACGTGTCGGATCGACCAGCGTGCCCACACTGTTTTGGCTCGCGAGCTACTTTAAAAGATGACCAAGTCAAAAAGATCTACTTTCATTAACAATGGTGTGTGTGTGTGTGTAGTCTGAAGGCAGCCTAAAACTGTCCCATTTGAACAGTTGTTTGACTCCACACTCTGCTGCTGCCGCCTGCTCTTTCCAACGAGCTTGTTAATTTGCACACCGGGAGCTGCGTTTTGTCGATAAAGTTTAAAGATGGCATGCGATCTACCCGCACTATCGACCTATTGGGCACCCTGGGATGAACGGATGCACCTCTGACAGGTAATGAGAAACTGTCAAAGTCGTGAGGGTATTTTTTATGAAATTGTATTGTGCTGAAATGATCAAAAGGTAATTGCTTAATTAAATCCTGTAATTAATGACTCTGATCTTATCTGACCTCTGTGCTGTACTCAAGGCTACATTAGCGACCGCTATTCTTAAGCAGCACAATGGAGCTCTTCTCCTCCTCTCGGCTCCTGCATCAGGCAGAAAAAAAAAAAAAAAAAAAATCACAGTCCTGTCTCCTCCACGTTCCACTCAGCTGATCTGCGCTGGTATTCAGTGAGCCAGGAGAACCCTCTGTGTCCCTGCTGTCAGATCAGACCTGCGATATGGCCGAGAGCCCGTTCTCCGGTTGCGCAACCAGGCGGAAAAACTCTGCCGTGTATCAATCAATCTGAACATTACTGCACTGCAGCTACAGTAAGTATTTCAGGAGCGTCTCCCAGAGGACTGGCTGGTTGGAAAAAACAGACACCTCCTGTGTGTGTGTGTGTGTGTGTGTGTGTGTGTGTGTGTGTGTGTGTGTGTGTGTGTGTGTGTGTGTGTGTGTGTGTGTGGACAATAAAGTTGAATCTGAATCTACAGCAAAATTATTCTGTCTGTATATGTAATACTGCCATTGTAGATTATTTTATGTTTATTTATGTTACTTCTTTTTTATTTAACTATGTGTATCTTGTGTGTACTTTACCCGTCTGCTGCTGTAATCATGCAATTTACCCAATTTTGATTTATAAAGAATTATCTCTTATTAGGTTTAAGATATATTGCAACGAGAATTTGGATTTGGATTAATATCACGTAGCCGTTATTTTACATGTGTGACTTTTAGGTTATCGCTTGTGTATTTTTTTTTATTCTGCAAAACTTAAGTAGATTTCAAGTGAGTCGCAATACAAAAATAAAAAGTTATTCCTCCCTCATAATCTGTGATTGTTTCCTGATGTGACAGTGCAATTTACAAACTGTGAGAAACACAGAGTTCCTCATTAAGACGATTCTCATATGTTTGACCACAGAAATGTATTCATTGTTCATTTGGCAGGTACAGTACAAAGCTTGTAAATTACATTTCTTGTTGGCTGTTCCCGTGAGAGATGTGCCACTTTGTCTCTGAATCATTTCACACAGAGGAAGGACTTTTTAAGAAAAACTCAAAATGCTACAAATATGCCTGTAGGTTGGAGTAATGGTGCCAACGCTGAGAATCAGGGGAGAGAATTAATTTCACCACGACGTGCGCACACACACACACACACACACACACACACACACACACACACACACACACACACACACACACACACACACACACACACTCTCTAAACTGTCAAACTTAAACTGAGATAATTTAACCGTCACAGATGTATCATTCCATAAATAATATGCATAGAAATACAAACAGACAGGCCCGTGCTGCACTGAGCTTGAAAACTGGTGATTACTTGAACAATTTTTCACAACACACTGGGACTAAATCATCATAATTCTATTTCTTTAAACTCATTGTCATTTCTAATGTGGCTGCATCATTTATTAGCACCAGTGTGGGCTGAATATTCTGGTGACTTCTGCTCTGCCTCCCAAATGTCTCCATGTCTATTTACCCTACATGCAGGATTAATCAAAAGCATGATATACAAGTTCACTGCGTTCATAATGCCTTCGTTATCTCTCCCATTTGCTTATATGCTAATGCGTCCTAGTTTAGATGTGATTAAGTTTGTGGTTGGTGAAATGAGCGCTGGCCAGACGTACTTGTTGGTCTGGGAACAGGATTTTTACACAAGTCAATGTCTCATTTAACTGACTAAATTACTTTTTACACACTGTCTCAGCTGCCACGGAAGGCCAGAGCCAAAAAGGACAACAACGCCCGAGGGATATCTCACACACACACACACACGCGCACACACACACACACACACACACACACACAAAGAGGAACTGTTCATTTACAGTAAACATTTCATTTTCAGTTACTGGAATAGACTCGGTGAGCCCTGCACTGCAGCTACACAAGTGAGTCAATAAAAGTTACATTAAATATTCAATTTAGTCACAATTATTTCAATGAATGCCTGTTGAATTCCCCAGATCAATGGAGTGACAAGAAAAGACTGATCACCAAATTCCAGGCGCAAAAAAAAAAAAAAAAAAATTCATAAAACGGCCTTCAACGTTCAGTGTCAATTAAAAGTCTAATACAAACTGAAAATGAAACAACATAAAACTGCCGCATGAACTCAGATATTCAGGCAGCTGGCCTTGCATAATTTTCTATTCAACAATAACCGTTTCACCAGTTGAAATGATAAACATAGCCAGCAGCAGATTATATCAGCTGCAGCCTCTAGTTAATTAACGGTAATTCTCTAAGTACCTTACTCAAAGGTTAAATCAAAACAGGGCTATTGTTTATTGTTTTGAACAAAAAATGGCAGTGTTCATGCCTTCTCATCCCACAAAAAGGTGATTACTGAACTCAAATCAGTTGTGGTCATTATAATCTGCTTTTTTAAATATTGAAAGCTAAACTTAAATAGATTTAATACGAGATTTTTAAAGATTCCACTACATGTTAGATATAAATAATGTTTAAACAACCTGTTACTGACAAAAGATTGTGAGCCATTACTTAAAGAGGCAAAGTAGGGGGTCCTTCTGTCTGTTCTTTCTGCTTACAGGGAAATCTTAATCCTTCGCCAATAACCTCACAAGATGACATCACAAAGGAAGAACACAGTTTGAATACAAAGTCAAATAAAAAACAACAACAACACTTTATCAACACATGGCTGACTTCAAAACAACTTGACAAGATTTTTGACACGATGCTGTCCAAGTCTTGGTATGCACAATGGGAAGACGGGGCAGAGAAAGAGTGTAAACAGAATGCAAGAAGGACAAGTACTGATTTTGCTGGAGGAGCAGAGTGAACTATCTGGAGAGCTAAAGCAGGCAAGAAAAGTACAAGCGCATCAAAAATCCAGAATGTAGAGGAACTGAAACTCCCCAAAAGACACTCACCTAGTACGCATCTTTTGTACAGTTGATACTGTGAACAGGAAGTAGAACAGCGGATGTATTGTATGCAGGAACATTTTAATATCAACCTCCTAAGGACTTCATTTTCAAAAGATTTTCCCAATTTAATCCTTATCAATACCCTTCTCAATATGCCTCGCTCCCTGCTGCTACTCCATCAAGCAAGAGTGTCACCAAATCTGAAACAATTGTACGAAGGTGGATCGAGCAGCGCACGATAGTTTTCCTGCCTGGTCAGAGCTGGATGATGCTACACTGTGATTGGCCAGTCTGCCTTTGAGAGCCGAGCGAAGGGTCAATTAGCCTGTAGTTAGAGGACATGTATGTGAAGGCACACACACACACACCTCTCATATCTTGGCTTGTTCAAGAAGCAGAAATATCCAACAGTTTTTAAGAGTGTAGATGCACTATTAGGCTTTTTATGATTGGCGATCAGATTGAAGGGATGGTCGATGGTTGGTTGTTCCGACGCCAATATTATTGTGATTTTAACTTCATTAGACTATCAGAAGTAAGATATTAAAATTACACACACACACACACACACACACACACACACGAGAAAATAAAATGCAATCAATGAGACGCATCAGCAGCGCTGAGGTCTTGACGGCACTGAGCTGCTTCTTTGTTGATCGAGTGCATCGGGTCAAGTTGGCGTTGAAGTCGTTGAGGAAAGATTTGAGGACACCCGGTGTTCATTTTAACGAGGCCCTGTCAAAACTAAAAGATGCAACAGCGGGTGGAGTGCGACCTCGGATTTCTGTTTGTCCTTTTGTTTTTAAAAATGACTGAAACAATTCATTTATTATCAAAGCATTTCACAACTGACTAGTGTATCATTGCAGGTCCATAGTGAACCGTTTTACTTTTACTCTGTTGTTTAGACCTTGCTTTGACATCATTTGATGAATGATGAGTGTTGATATATGCATTGCTCTTATTGCTGATGCTCAACAATAGTCCACTTGCTAAAACAACGGAGAAAAAATACAGATTTTTTACTGTTAAATGAAATGATGGCGAATACAATTTAATGTTCTCAGGTATCTTCCTAAAAAGTACACGAGTGCCCATTATTTGGTGTAATGCAAATGGCTGACAAAGCCGCTGAGCAATATTTATTAAAACCTGCTCACTATTTTGATGGTCTTGCAATAATTTTAGGACATGCTTCCTGGATTTTGCTAGTTCCAAAAAGAGGATTATGTACGAAACAGCAGAAAACATTGTGTTGTTCTTAATCACAATTTTGTCATTGATAAGCAATTCAAATCTGCAATAAATAACATGATATGAATGACAAGGAAAAGACACACTAAGATATTCTGAAACTCAGAGACAGAGGGGAGTTTGTGTAATATCCATTCTGCATATTTAGTATCGCAATGATGCCAACAGGCCAGTTTTATAATTCCAAGTTATAAACAGGCTCTGACAAGACATATCACAGCAATCAATTCCATAATATAATATAGTTTATGAGATACAGTCTTATCCATGACTTCAGGGAGGCTTACACTTGAAAAATGTCACAACTCAGTTAAACTACATTCAGGAAAATCTAATATTAAAACTGGTGGAAGAGAATACGTCTTAATCTTAAAAAAGTCAGTTTACTTACCCACATTACATAAAAGCACACAATACATATTGCCTCACTCATCTCGTGACCATATGAGGACTATCTCTTCATGAGAAAGCATGGCGGCGGCCTTATGGCCTCAGGGTTGAAAAGCTGATGTGTCATAGCAGGAACTGCTTCAGGCCTGGTTGAGGAAATTGTTGCATGTTATTCCCCTCTCTGCCCTCATTTACAGTCAACTAAATTCTTCTCTATTAAAAAAATTAAAAAGTCAAACTTTAAAAAAGTCAAGAAACACTGTGAAGAACAAGGTCTGTGGATTATCATGAATAAGTGGAACATTCACTTTCATTTAATTCTGAATGCATGTGGAAAATGTGTCTTTTTGCAAGACATATCTGGTGTCTCTGGATATCATAGATCAATGTTTGGGGTAATGAGACATGGTGCACAAACGGAGAGTGGGTAATTCATCACACAACCTTTTGATACATAAAGACATGTCTTGATTCAGATCCTCATCCTCCTACTTTTCTTCACAGCAACCAGATCCAAGGGTACTGATGAATGAATGTCAGGTTGGTTTGACAAAGCGCCCAAGCATCCTCCCCACACACCTCTTATCTCTCATCTCTCTTTAATGGGGATAATCAGACCAGCTTGGCACCAAAATAACCCAACCTCCATTCTGTACGTCCCAACAAAACTAAATCTACCAATATGCACAGATTACACGCCTGACTCCCACAAAAACAATGTGAGTTGGTCAAACAGCGACCGGGCTGGTTTTAAGATGTTCAGCTCAGATCATCGTCAAACCACGGGGCTAAAATGGGAGGCGGTGACATCACCATCATAACCACATTTACCTGTTGGAACTCTTGAAAATGAACAGCCCATCACTCCCAGGACGGCAAACGTCCTACCTTACCCATGATTACCGCTGTTCCCCTGAATGGTTTGAATGTTACCACAGCTGTCCATGTGATCAGACGCATGCACGCACGCACGGACGCACGCACGGACGCACGCACGGACGCACGCACGCACGGACGCTCAGCTGAACCAATAATTGTCAAACAAACACATTCAGTGCTTGAAAAACTAATTCAAACTTTCAACATGACGTTATGTCTAGAAAACAAATTGGCGCAGGCAATAACAGGAGGAATTAATTATTTAAATCCCTTTGAACTGCAACACACTTTAACATTTAAATGATCATAGAATAGGGCCGTATTCTCAGGCACAGAAACGATTTAGAGCTGGAATTATTTATGCTGCTGTAACAGGGAACTGGCCCTGACATGAATGTATAATTTGATGATTTATGTCACAAATACACACAATTCCAAGCAGCAAATGTTCTGTTATAATGCAAACACCACGAGCAGAAACAATCGATGGGGAACAATAGAAAAGTCATTCGTAATAAAAGACTACATCTTCAGAATGAATGACAGCTGAAACTCTTCTGTGGGGAACTCCTTGTTGTTTTGCAGAAATCCACATCTGAAGCAGTTGATTATGTTCTGCTTACAAGCGCTGCAGTAAATTACACATAAGTAGTGGATTGATAATCTTCCAAAGGGGGAAAAAAAGAAAGTTCAAGTGGTTGCAGGACACTTCCGAACGATTGCATGACAATGCTTGATTAAAAGACAATGACATGTTAACCATTGTATTTGTCTGCCCAGCCACAGTTGCTGCTCAGGCCTATTAGACATTTCTTCCCCCAGTTAGTCCAAACAAAACACTGCTGTCGATGTCATAAGATGCTCGTAGGACCAGTCGCTACATAATATCAGTGGGATGGACAGTGGCTTAAGAAATAAACGCTCTCCCATGGAAAGGTCACAGATTATAAGTAAAGCATACTATACTTTATTTTCTCCAAGACAGCCATTAGTCTCTGAAACTCAACGTTCCAAGAGTGCTTGGCTCAGAGAAAACTAATCACATTGAAGATTATGGGTAAATTAACTTGATCAGAATACTAGATGTTTTTACTCCATAAGAAATGAAAATACTGCTCACTGGCTTTCAATATTGTGTAGAAGATCATCATGCAGTATAGTGTGTTAGTGTAAAAAAAAAAAAAAAGAGGAGAGAATTGGAGCTTGAAGCTTTACTTTTAATATCCAAATTTCAGAAAAACAGTTCAACATACCAGGAATTATATTATTTTAAATTGGTTACATATTAGTCTATTGACTGAATCCTTATCGTCACACAGCTTTTAAAACCAACATCAAATGTTGTTTGATGTCCTGCCGCCATGTAGACTGAACAGTCTGCATACATATGAGTGGCTATATACAGTAAATCCATATATATTGTAGTCACATTGCAACCGGAGAGACCGTCAACACACATCTATACAACTGAAAAACACACACCCTGTGTTCTTAATGTGGAACTTGAAGACAATTTTCAACCCCATTTCCACACTCTTGTGCTACACTGCTCTCAGTGGTTCCTGTTTTACACTGTCAACACTGCTGATTAAGTACACTGTGTCAAGTCTGCGGTCAGTCCACCCAGCGGACACAGACAGGTGTCAAATTAAAAGGAAAGTCTTGAAGAAATAAAATGAGAAACAGAATTAAGGCAGATTCTTCCACACAACATGCCAGGGGTCGCTGATTGGTTTGATGAGCACAGAAATGATGTGAATTGTATACGATGCCCATTACAGTCTACGGATCTCAACCGAGTTGACCCCCAAAGACATGAATAGTAGGACAGAGCGGCTAATGTTAGCCTGCATTCCTAATCGCACCCAGATTATGCTTCCACAAAACAAAAGACAATCCCTCTCAGCAACTAATTTAGTTTAGCAAAGCAGCAGGAGGCACACAACAGGTATTATTCTGAATATTTGAATTGTTGATCCAAACATAAAGCCACAAACTGTATGAAATTTTTTATATATACATACATATCAAAAGACATACACCCTTATAATTGTGCAAGTACGTGTCTGGCAGTAACACAGTATTGCAGTATTGTGGCCCTCTTCTTGCTTCGTTGCCACAAGCAGACCGAACCCTTTGGGAGACCATGAAGGCGCTAATGACATCATCAACCACAGCCCGCTACCTGCAGCCGTGCCATCCCACGGTCCATTCTGCTGAGCCAGCACCTCTGCCCGGCTGATGTATAGCAGCTGTCGAGCACCCTCCCTTCATCCCTTACATTATCATTTCATTGCACCCATGCAGCACACGCATATACAACCGCATGCACACAAGTTGCGGCTCTGAGTGAAGGAGGCTACTTAAGATCTGTAAGAAATATCAATACAAACACTGTCCTGTTGTTCGATAACCAATGTGTTTTTAACTACAGACATTAGCATTATTCCAGTGAGGTTTAGTTCGCATGGGTGTATGACATCATCCACAGCAGGAAGTCATTACATTGGATCAATACTCTACATCCCCTACGGACGAAGACCAGCCACAGTGGGCCACAGCAGCAGGGCCGGCTTGCACAGGAGGCAAAGAGAAACGACACAGTATCATACCTTCGTTATGTTATTAGATTACAGCCCAGCCAGAGGCTGATACCACAAGACTAGCAAGGGACGCGTCTATACAATTATGGTCCTGGATCAGCTAACAAAAGCAGTATGGGACAGCTGCACAGAGTCTACGAGGTACTGGAAACCTTGTGATTGAAGACAGCCATATGGCGGCAAGATTGTTAATAGACTTTTAATTAGTTCAGCAGAGGATCAATTCAAAAAGTAAAACTTGCTAAACTGGAAGTCTATTACGGTAACAACTGTCACAACTTCTTTACAGTGCCAGGAAAATCCACATCCTGAATAACTCACTGTAAAAAAGGGAACTGGATACATACGAGGACTGATGTTTTTTTTTTGTTGGCCGGATTCATTTCCTGTCGCTGAATACAATTAATATTCATTTACAGATTAAACATCATGGTGAGAGGAGACAGGACTAAGCCACTGACATAAAGATACAGTGTGAGTCAGAGAACCGCCTCTGCAGGGGCCATTTTGAAACAGGTTGACTTTCTAAATTGAAATAAAAATACATTAGGACTAAAGAAGAGCGCTGGTGCCGTGGTTATCTTGACCATTATCTCCTCCTTAAGAGTTATTGTACATTACAGGAAATGCAAAAAAAAGGAAGTGAGTTTTAGAGAGAGAGAGACAGAGAGAGTCGATAAAGATAATCTACTTTCTTCAAACAATACGACAAAAACCTGATTTTAACCTTAATTATTAAGCCTATTTTTTCAAATAAAGTCATTATAAAAAGGTTTTCGCTAAAACAATAGCAAAAAATGTGTTTGCTTCAATATTAATAATTGGAAAAATGCACTAACCGGGTGTAGAGTTATTTTCCTTTCTCTGTTTATGTGAATGAGCTTGAGAACAAGGCCTGATGGGGTTAAAGGAAACGCTAGTGAGCTTGCTCTATCGACCCAGGGTTGCCAGATCCAGGTATTTTCATATGAATTCTGTACTACAAAGTCAAACTTCTTTCGCTTCATGTGCCACTGAGCAACCTTCTCCGAAAGGAAGGCGGCGTCGCCTCCAGTTCTCGCTACACATCCAGGCTCAAAGTTTCCTCCTAGAAGCCAAGCCCGACAACAGGTTCAAGCTGGACCTGCTGGAGGAGAGGAAGGCACAGAAGAACCAGAACCAGAATCGTGTGGGGCGGACTGTCAGACCCTGCTGTCAGAGATACATTGAATATCTTTGAGTTTTGGACTAATAGTTGGACAAAACAATACATTTGAATATGTCAATTTGGGCTCTGGGAAACTTATATAGACCAAACAATTAGTTGTGAATACTAATTATTGGTTGGTTCGGCTTTAAAAAAAACAAAAAACAAATATAAATATTTCATTTTCAGTTTCATGCCATTTGAAACATACTGTATGTGATCGGTTACGTCAGACTTCAGCTATTGGAACAAAATAATTAACCAAAATGAAGATGAAGATCAGGTGCACCAGAACTAAAATCCTATTTCTGAAACTCTTCTGAAAGTCGAAAGGTTTTTGGCTGTTGTCAAATTGAAGTTCATTGAAATCTCTATGGACCGGCACAATGGAGGCTGTCAAACACATCTTCTGTTCCATATTGTAAAATACCGTGGGAGGCACTATCACAACCAATTGTGTCAAACAATGACGGCAGTTAATTGGCAGAAAGCTTCTTTTGGAGCCCACAGATACTTTTGATTGCATTCTTTCCACCCTCCAATTACTTTGCTCAGAACCCATCTCCGAAGACCGAAAGTATGAGTTAATTTGCGAGCACAATGGCACAGTCCATTAAGACTGCAGGCTCCTTTGCACGCGGTTTGAGCAACAGTCTCAGTTGTCCTCTTCCTCCCATTTTGGAATAATAATCATGACTTTACTTTCTCAGTCGGTCCTGTCAGGACGACTGACGACTTCGGAGTCCGTTGACAGCTTGGGCAGCTGGAGGTTTGGAAAAAGATGACATTTCTCTGAACGGAAAAATCGTTGATACCCGTTAAATCCTGTCAGAGGGCACCAAGTCAGCCGGTCATGATGGAAGCCGATGCCAGTAAGAGGAGACGAGAGGGATGGGAGAGTGTATACGAAAGGATTTTATACTGAAAATAACTGCAAGTGTGGCTACCTTTTGGAGAGAAAAGACACTAGAATAAATAGCTTTAAATACACTTAAAGTCATTTCATATGGTACTTATTAAAGTCTTCAATGAACAAGAAATACATACAATCCTGAACATTTGATATCTTTGCTAAAATTCAACTAGACATGAGTATCTATGTTTTCAATATAAAGAAGTTGAAATCAGCTAATGTTTTGATTTGTATTACTTCTGCTACTGTCAATTAAAAAACTGTTACCAATGCATTTTGTTAAAAGATGTCTTCGGTTCAACACCAAGATTAAAGCTCCAACTGCTTGCCCAGAAAAAGGCCTCCGTCCATCGCTATTGTTCAAACACTGTCAGAAACTTGAACAGCGTTTGTTTGAAAAAGAAACCGATCTATATGCTGTTATCCCATGTGAGGAGGCAGGGTTGGTTACACCGCAGCATGACAGAGAGAATACGCATTGTGTTTTCTGCAAGTTTGTGCACGCACACTCCACAGATACCAGCGGGACAATGAGGCTTCTTATCGCAACAAGCCCCTCACTATTTCACAACACTGTCAAAGACATAACCAACGGCTACAGTGATGTAACACACATAGACACAGCTGTTTGCCCCTCTAACCCTGACAGTAGCTGAAGCCTGCGTCATGATAAACGTTGTGTTATAAGAACCTGTCTTTGACATCATGCCAAGACTTGTTACTTTGGAATGAAGATGAGTGAAAGGTTTGCTTTCACTTAGAAAAAAAAGAAAAATACCACAGCGGGAATTCACAAAATGGTAGCAAGGACAGAAAGCTTTAGAGTACACAAGAGTGCTTTGCTTTAAACAATATATATTTTAACAAGCTGCATCGGCAATAAACACACCGACTACACTACAAATAATGAGAAGACAGACTGTAATGTGAGAGCCACTGTAACAATTTATCATGGCAGAAAAGGGTACAAGCAACATTTTACAGTTGAATCTATGTGTGTGGAATTGTAGTCTTGTTGATGTCAAGCTGAGATATATATATATATATATATATATATATATATATATATATATATATATATATATATATATATATATATATATATATATATGTGTGTGTGTGTGCGTGTGCGTGTGTGTGTAGCTTCAGTAGCATGTGGAAGCAGTGCATCCATGGGCTCTACTTGGAGTTATTATGGGTCATAATAAGGGAACATCCGGGCGGACAGTGCACCTCAGACATGAAGTCTACAGCAAATGTGAAAATGCACAACGGTGGCACAAAGGAAGCTGCTGTGGGACATCATGCACATATCACAATTAACATCCCAATTAATTTATATGAAAAGGACAGACTGCTTTAAATGCATTTGATTGCATTTAAAAAAGGACTGCATCCCAGACTGCAACCATGTGAAGAAATGCTGAAAAAAGAAAATCCGGTACAACAATGCTTCATCACGTCGGAGAGCAAATAATGCTATTTCCATTTGGCATCCCATCTTATTTCCCCGTAAAGCATAGCGTGACAAAAGACTCGGGGGAGACTAACAAAGGCGTGCTCGGACACAGCCAACAATAACGTAACGTGAAGGTCTGAAGTCCCCACCGCATGCTGAACGGACAAACCCTAGACACTGAATCCACTAAGCATCCGATTACTGGGTTTTTGCTGCAGAGCGCACCAGCCGCGGACATTAAACGGAATGTGTTCATACCTTGAATCAGAAAAGGCTACGACGACCGTCGGCCAGCACCCACTCTCGGCTTCTACGGCGGGCAATAAAAAACAAAAAAAACAAGCAAATTCTCACACAATCACATCCCCGGTGCAGCCCAGCCGCGCGTCAGACCGTCCGCCCGACAGTCAGCCGCCTCCGGTTGGGTTCAATAAAGCGAGAGGCGCAGCGGGGACGGAGCAGTGTGGACGGACGCGTCGCTGCTTTGGACCAAACGTCCCTCCATATTCCAATTAACGCAACACAAAAAGGACACTCACCGCTGTGTTTGGCACCGAATGACGACGTTTTGTTTATTGCATTGCGCCCGCAGAGCAGCTGTGTGTAGCGGTGCGTCACTGACTTCCGCGTTAAGATGGAGTGGTGAAAAATGCGAAGGGAAATAGGAAATTTAAAGGAAAGGCGGCGCACGCGAGCGCAATGAGGTCTGGCGGTATACACTGAGGATGGTACTAATGATGGTGGATCAGGTTGTTGTTTTTTTTATTTAAAACTCCATTAATCATTTAAAAAAATATATAGAAATTATCCTGACTATGTGAAATGTTGCATTGAGGTGTTCCTGACCCACAGAGAAAAACTCAACTCTCCACTTTCACTTTTTGATGAATTAATGCTAATGCTAACCTATTTGCAGCTAAAGAGTCAGCAATCTCGGGACTTGATAGACACTGTGTAACTTTAGATAAAATAAAGAAAGAGTTCAAAGAAAGAAAGACTAAATATTGGACATGAACACATTCTGCTCCATAACGATACGGACTAAAACCTCTAAAGCCAACGGGGCATTAGTCACTATTAATTGCTGCTAGATTGGGTTAACATTAGTTACAGAACTATCTTTTTACTCCTGTTCCAGTCTTTATGCCAACACTCTGAATAAATGTATTTCCCCAAAAATATGAGATAATTCTTTTTATTGTATTGCTCATTATAACATTAGATTTCACAGAAATGACATAGCAGATGTGTTATTAGCCTTTAGAACCACTCTAGCTCCAATCCAGTCAAATAGTATTAATATATTTGAATTCAATAGTCATTATTTCAAATTATGAATGGGCTGCAGTGTGCTGTAGTGAGTCACACTGTACTGTAACTACTCCAAAAGAGCTCCCCACTCACATTGCAGTGTGTCGGGAGCGGCTCACTTACTAAACCAGGGAATGTATCCTCTGTTGACTCAAAGCCTCGGCTCTGTGAAACCTGACATTGTGTTTGAGCTTATTACTGATGCACAGTCCGCCACTGCGTCTTCGGGACGGGACAACGGGGCCTCTGTGCTCTGTCTGGACGAAGTGGGCACCTCAGTAGTGAGTCTGCCAATTTGTCACGCCCGTGTCTCTGCTTCAGAGCGATAGGCTTCAGGAGGCCTTGCTGCGTGGCATGAAAAGATTGGGATGTGGTTTGTTGCGTTGAGTGTGCAGAAAAGCAGGCAAGTGAAACAGTTCAAACCTTTTTCACCACATTCACAGGAATAGGAGAGATAGAGGGGCGGAAATGACCCTCAGTTTTCCAAGTGTGAAGTAGGTTTTAGTGTGTGTCCTCCCTGCTTTCTTACTTGGGTGAACCTGTCAGACCGGTAGTGCTTCAGTGTTTTGGTCCCTGCGGCCCAGTGCACACATGACTCAGCAGCGCTAACACGCAAACAAGCTAAGAGAGGATTTAGCAAAACACTTCAGGTTTAGTGGAATCATTGTGTTTTGATTCCAGGTAAGGACAACTTCATGGTTACTTTCTGTTTGACACAATCAGCTTCAACTTGTGACCACGTTTCCTCTTTCTGCGCATAAAGAGGAAACGTTATCAATGAATACATATTCTGATTAAAGCACTATAAATCTTGGTCTGTAGGCCTATAGTGGAGATTATTTAATTAAAAGAATACTGTTAAAATAGACTTATTAACCTACAATGTTATATCTTCTTAAAATCCTTTCCAGTTTTGTACACTTTTTGGCATCCGATATGTCCGCCGCCAGCTTCACTGAGCTGTATTTCTTCTTCTAAAAGCCATGTTTATAAAAAGAGGAGGAAAAGCATTGTTTTCGGTCAGTGGAAAATACAGACTTAAAGGACTTGGCAGAGATGCAAGAGGCAAGCTGAACAATCCTGAAACAAAAAGTGTAAAATAGGCATTTGCTTTGAAAGGACTGTTCCACAGAAGAAACGGAAGAAGCTGAAGGAAACCAAATAAAATACTCAGACAAAACTTGTATACACCCCACAATGTTCTGACAATGAAAAGAGTACTCCCTTGAACGAGTGATCTCATATTGCACTTTCAGAAAGTTTGGTGTCTCATCAGACAAACATTTAGAAAACAATGGTCTAACGCAGCAGCAGAGGTTTTTAGTTTTTTAGACTCCAAAACATTGATTTCAACACTTCCTTCAAGGTTCCTTTCCCACACTTCCTCCACAGTCGTGTCTTTCAATTTCCAGGCCTCCCTCTGGAATGTCAGCTTTGTTAAAGATGTGTTGATTCCAAGACCAGGTTGAGATACATGTGTGATGTCACATGACGAAGCTCCTCCCGATCCACATTAAATATGATCAGAATCAGAATCGGAATTGTTGAACATATACGAGGAATTTGACTCAGTAAAAAAAATGCGTAACAATATAAATACAATAAAAACAATAAACATAGTGCAACAATAGATCCATATGAAAAATAACAAACCGATAACAGTTTTAAACAAGTATCTATTTTAAAATAAAAGTGGCAAGTGTATTTTAATAAGAGAAGAAAAGATGTGCAAAGGTGTTTGAAGTTGTTGAGAGTCAGACGACGTCATAGTCAGAGTCAGTCAGTGGGGGTCCTGATTTTTGTTGATGAACCGACTGTAGCTGGAAATAAACTGTTCTTGTGGCGTGAGGTCTTGGTCCTGGGACTTAAACTGTTTGTGTCCAGGATAAGAGCGGTCGACTACAATTTTACTTGCCTGCTTCAGGGTCAAGTCATGAAGGGACGACAGATTGCAGCCAATCACCCTCTCAGCAGAGTGGATGGTACGCTGATGACGATATGAACTCAATGATGGCCGTGTAGAGGTACACCATCATGGTCTTTGGCAGGTTGAACATCCTCTGCTGAGCCTTCTTGGTGATGGAGCTGATGTCCGGCTCCCATTTGAAGTCACTGGCTTATGAAGGGAACCCGGGAAGTGGAATGACTCCACATCGTTTGACGGGAAGTCACAGAGACTGATTGGTGCGGATGGGTCTTCTGGAAATTTACAACCATCTCCAGTGTCTTTAGCATGTGGAACTCCAGGTTGTTTTGTCTGCACCAGGTCACCAGATGGTCAGACTCCCACCTGGAGGCGGACTCATCCCCACCAGAGATGAGTGTAATGGTGTCATCCACAAACTTCAGGAGCTTGGCGGACTGGTGACGGGAGCTGCAGCTGTTGGTGTGCAGGCAGAAGAGCAAAGGGGAGAACGCAGCCTTGGGGGGGAACCGGTGCTGATGGTCCGAGAGGCTCAGACATGCTTTCCCAGCTTCAAATGCTGCTTCCTGTCAGACAGGAAGTCTGTGATCCACTTGCATGTGGAGTCGGGCACTTGCAGCTGGGAGAGCTTGTCCTGCAGCAGACCTCTTTGCACAAGCTGAGAACTGGTCCTTTTACCAATGGTGTTCGCTTTGGGGTCACTCAGACATTTGTGTCTTCTGTGTGTTTTCAGGCCAGAATAGTTAAACCCTCAACTAGTAAAGGATAGAAGATGCAAACATGTGGGCATATATTATGTAAAGTAAACCCTGATAATCTTGTGGTTAAAAGAAAACAATTTAGCCATGCAAGCAGTGAGACGGTACATTTTAATTAAATGCTAACATGCTCACAATGACAATATAACATTGATCACGTTCACCTTGCTAGTTTCCCATGTTGGCTGGCTAATGTTTGCTAATTTAGCACTGAGCTCTAAGTACATATGAAGCAGATATGATTAGTTTTGGGTTATAAACCAAAGTATTAGACACACTGAACTGAGAGGTGTTGGTGTGTGTGAAGGCAGTGTCCAGGCTATAGTGTATTGGGAGAGTACAATAACTAGTACATTTACTTAATTGCTTATTTAAACATTTATTTTTTATATATTCACCACTTTCAGTAGGCCACATTCTGGAAAAACAAGTCTTTTAAATTGACAGAATATTTGCATAATACAAATGTTATTTACTCGCTGCTATGGTGAGGAGTTTGAAATAAAATCAGCAGGATGTATTTTTCTGAAAAAGATGCCCTTCTTCGTGCTGAAGGGCATTTATCTGCCAGCAGCGCTTCAGCTGTACATGCTGCCAGCCCAATTATCTTGGATCAAAGCTAGGCAACATAAAGGAGGAAAGTAAAAATAAAAACAGTGAGATGTGACTCAGGTCGGGGTTTGTCTGTTGCAGAGAAACACCGTCCAAAGTGAAAACAAAGTGCATAATGAGCAGCGCCTCCACTTTACAATCGAGCCTTTCCACTCACCAACAAAGAAATAAAACATAATTATGTTTTGGATTACACAATGTGTTCTCATATTTATGATACATCATCTGCACTCCGCTCCCATTAGTTTGTATTTTGCATGTGTACATATAAACAAACTACAGCTTTGAAGGGCTCCCACTGACAAAATTAATATCAAGACATTACAATTGAAAATGTGAACTTGTGGCAGAAGGCCGATCATAATCGTGGTTCTTTGTATTTATTTAACTGACCAACAGAAATGAGCAGATAATATCTCAGTAGGGGATAACACGTTTATCTTGAGATGGTGAAAGCACTAAGGGAGGAAGTTGTTGGCTACATTTGCCCCATCTTTGGCGAGACATCGGAAAGTGGGGTGTGCAACAGGTGCAAAACTATTTCATCTTGTTGCTAGGGAACTATAGCCTTGGTTCTGCATCAGTAAAACTTGGTTCTTAATGTGACACAAATTAGTCAGTGATGACAAGCACAGTTTCTAACCAACATCACATTAATATGAGAACTATTAAGGGGCGTGCATGCAGGAAAGCTCAACCATTCAATGTGCAAATAACAAGGACCCGAAACAGTAAGACCTGAGAAATCTCAGCAGGGCGATCCGTAAAACTAAATAATGAGTCGATTGGAAACATAATTAGACAGCTGTTGGATCCAAACACGCAGTGATCAACAGTATGTATGGAAAGAAACTTTATTAGATCAAACTCCTGTAGATACTATAACAGCATTAAAAGTTTTTGCAACAGCTGAGCAATAAAAAAAGACTTTTACAAAAGATTTTTTTTCATGGCAAGCATCTTACTTATAGACACATAAATACCATAACTCCCCTCCTCCCCATACTAATACAGTTTACTTTATAAGATTACAGATTAACCAGATTACAACTGAAATTCACACAGACACATTGCATACTTAGTATTCTAAAAAACAACCTTGGATTTAAATAAGTACTATTCATTAATAAATATTAAGAATGTCATCATTGAGTGGGTGTACTGATCATTTTTAAGAAATATTTCATTTCTGATGTCTGTATGTATGTGCCCATGTAAGAAAGACATTTAGAGGTGAAGAATATAAAAATCTGAGTGACAACATCATGAACACTTTATAAGACAAACACAGAAATGTAAGTATTCTTTCCCCACACAATAAGAAACGCTGAATGTATAAATATGATAGTTCTAAAGTGCATCTGTCAAAGACTTGTCGAATGAAAAGTCATCAGCGGTCCAATCTTTTTTCTTCTCTTTTAAAAAGGCTGACAAAACTAAAAATAGATACGTCTGAACGTGCAGCAGATATATTTAGCAAAAACTACTTACGTACAAGCACAGTTTTTTTTGTTTCGTTTTATGGAATGGAAAAAGAACTTGGTTACAGATAAAAAAGGATAAACATCTTCACATTATCAAGAAGTAATAATCAGTTCTTTGCCTTCTCTTGTTTGTTCACACTTGGCTTTACAGAATATTTGATTTATATTTTAAGCAAACTTGGCTGATAAAAAAAAAAGAAAGAAAAAAGCACACAGTGGTGAATAAGTTCCTTTTTTCTGCTCGGGATAAACAAACAGTCTAGATTTTAGGCAACTTGGGAGCACTGATGAGAGGGTTGGTCTCCTGCAGAAATCTCCGTCCAGCTCCCTTGTAGTCGTAAGTGCAGTCGTGAGTCTCTGCGTAGCGATGGGTGCAACAGAAGTTGTGACCACACCTGAAAAGATGAAATCAAACAGATTTTTTGGTACCTATGCAAATATATAGAAACAATACTTAGGTATTTACAGTATGTTCATTTAAGAGGACCTCGCAGTCAGCAAATGAAAACATTCAGTTTCTCCATCAGCAAACATCATCTGCTCAATCCTCAGGCCAATCAGCCGAGTATAAATAGTCACATCACTCAGCATAGTTTCCTTTGCTTTCATCAGTCCATTTGTAAAAAGAGAAACACTATTTCTATTATATTCTAAATGTAATGCATTTCATTTACAAGCGCTAATATTGAAAAAAATGAAATGACTCATTTAATCAAAGAAGCATCGGTTAGTCTTTTGAACACAGTTGGGAGCTCAACATTACACGCTATTGCGTCAGATTCAGGGCGTGCGCCCCGGACGAGGCACGGGAGACGGAAGCGATCCAGATTTATGTCGTGGGGAAAAACTTTGATAATGTTAATAACTTATGGCAGAACAAGTGGTGAACAGTGGTGACATATTTCACTGGAGAGATGGCCGAGAGACAAAATGATGAAATGGGAAAAGATCACTTTCGAATAAAAGTAGCTGCCCAGAGGACAAGAATGACAAATAGGGGGGATTAGATTAAGAGTCAGGTGGCAGAGTGGGTGAGTGAGTGCAGCTGGGAATGCTGGAGGCACTTTTACCTGCAGTCGTAGCTGGTGGCCAGGCCAGTCTTCTTGCCACAGAGGAAGCAATGCTTTGAGCTCTTCTTTCTGCCTGCGGGAGCTTTGACTGGAGGTAGGTGGTATGTTGGAGTGCCTGAGAATAAAAGAACATTGTTATTTATTATACACTTCACAGCAGCCGGTGCGAAATGTCTGATAGAGTATGTGAGGACGCATGTATCAAATCTACACACAGCCCAATAATGTAGCGCAGCTATTTCTGTAAATGATTTCATTTACTGTCCCTGATGTCAGCACACAACATAACTGGAGATTACTTTTTTTTGATTTTCAAACTTTTGCTTTAATTTGTGTTTTCTTAAAATGTTCAAACTTATAATTTGTTTGAGCGAGATCCATCACAGTAATCTCAAAACCCTAAAAAGGGTTAAAACAACAGAGAATCACATAAGAGAGCAAAATTTCACTTCTCTCTTTTCAGTGGCATCTTACCAAAGCAGCTGTTTTTTTAGCAGCTGTCAAAAGGGCAAAACATCTGCTGTGGAATCAAACACTGGAGTGTGGCCAGAAATGCATTATTCTTTTAAAACCTGTCAATCTTCAGTGTTTAATTTTGTTTTGTCCAAGTTTTTTGCTTCCAATTTCAATGAGCACAAGGAGAGTGGTGCTTTCATGCGTCAGGCTTTATGTCTGCTTCATGTCACTGGATAGCCACAGCAAGAAACGGACAGAAAATAATACCTGAAATACCTCAAAACCAATGTTCTCACGGTCACATTCATGTCTTCTTATCTAGGGTTTCCTTGTTAGTTTTGAAAATACATCTCAAGTGAGGTTGATGACATTGTGCAATTAAACTACATGTAAACAGTAGTAAATACCACTATACTTGAAATGGTCCAAATAATGGTTTTAAAAAGGAGTTTCAGGACATTTTCGGGCTTTGCTGTTACCATTATCAGGGCCCTGTTCCTTGTTCGTGGTTCAACAAAGTGTCCTAGTGTCCCGTTTAACCTAACGACATGATTGCCTATAGTATATGTCGGTTCCACGAAGGATCCGCCCTCAAGTGGTCTCATCATTTTATCCAGACGTCAGTCCTCAGGATAACTGCGCGTGCCTGCTCCTCTTCAGAAGGGAGAAAAGTCGAATGCCAAATTCACGATGTTCTCTTGCTACAATGGCAAATAAACTCAGAGAAAGAGCGTCTCTTTTCTCTGCTGACAAGCAGCAGATGATCATGACTACATATGATGAACAGTGTTTCCCCTAGCGTTACATTAGAGGTGCGGGGCGCTCAAGACCTCAGCTCAACATGGAGCATGAACTGAGAGTGGCCCTATCAAGTCTACAACCCCATTTTAAAGATATGTGTAGAGGAAAGCACTGCAGTCACCGACACTGATACAACCAGATGGTTCACATATCAGCACTCATTGTTTTGTAATTGGCTTTTAGTTTTCCAAAATGAGCTATTTATTAGTAACTACATATTATTTATATTTACACAGATAGAACTTTGTTTTCATTGTTCGAAGTGATTGCAATTTTTCTTTTTTTTTGGTCTGATAGGGCAATCTGGTTTAATTTAAAGTTATTGCAATTTTATTTATTCTGTTATTTATAAAAAAGGCACAGATGGAGTCACAAAATGTGTTATTTACACAAAAAGCAATGCTTTTGGTGTTTGCGTCATTGTCATCGAGGTACCCCCCCTTCCCCTCCTGAAGCTGTAAACCTAGGGGAAACACTGAATGTGAACGACTTTGTCATGATAATGGACCTAAATTCATCAAAGCGTAGCGAATATTTGCAACACTTCCTGTTGTGAACGCTGCTTAACGCCACCTCCGCTGGTCGGGCTGGATAAATAAATATCAGTGGCGGGCCGTGCATTTCGGGCATAGGCCTTCACTCCGTGCCGGACTGGGGGAAGAAAGTGTCACACCCGATCCACAGAGCCGCTCCACTGTATGATGCAGGAAAAAAAAGTAGACTCTGCGGGGCCTGACCCACAAAGCCACTTCATCCGCAGCACTACTTTCGCAATCGACCCTATTGGGCATTCCTGGGCTACAGTCACACAAGCGTTTCAAATTATCCGACAAATAAATGTGTCAGTGTTGAAAAAAAATGTATCGGCTGATTTTAAATGACTTATCACCAAATCAATCAGACTATATTTATTTAAATGTGCCTGCTGGCAGTAGTATATAAATGAATACATACTTATGATATATGTACTGTATGCATGTATAGATCATGAACTATGTGTGTATTCATGTAACCTACGTGTGTGTAGATTACCATATAAGTAGGAGTGTGAATATGTGTCTGGGCAGATCAGTATGTATGTATTATTCATAATCAGAAATTCAATCAATTGAAGCAGTGAAACTACATTGTGTGTGATTCTCTGCATTACTCTTATCATGAACCCAACGTAATCATGTTCTACAATAAAGATATGTATGGTGTACCAATAACACTGTCATATAATTATGAGTGCTTTTAACACATCCATAAGTTTCTTAAGTGCTAAATAAACATTTTGAACAGCACTGCATGCAGCGGCTTTCACAAGGTTTTCCGCATCGCGGACACTGTACAAACATGTACCACTCGCAAAAAAGCGAGTTGTGGTCTTGCGCTTTTTTATCACAATCCTCATGTGATCCAGTCTGCACACAGTATGTTTACATTATGTGAGACGGGCAACGCAGCGAAGTAGCGAACTATTACAAATAGTATGGCGTGTAAACACACACAAGTAAAGAGTGTTGTGAAAGCAGTTTTGAGGAGTGTGCATATGACACTGATGCATAAAAAATTCCCTTCAAAATAAAAGCACAGGCTTATTTTTGCCCATGTAAAGACCTGTGACTCACTGAAAATGGGTCTGACACCAGCGTTCTACGAGGTGCCACGACTTAAAAACTAGTGGCAAATGCCCCGGCATCTCTTAGAATTACTGCTCAGAGATGCAGCTGCAGTGGGAACCGGACATGCCTCTATGACATGCAGGTGCCACAATTTGAGCTTGCTCCCACTGGGAGCAGGTTAGGGGATTTCGATGTGTTGCTATGGAGATTTATCTAAACTGGCTTCAAGGAACTGAAAAGCCTGATGTACATCATCTTATCCTGGAAATTATCCAGCTATATCAGTAAGCCAGGTACAAAAAACAGGGCCCAGGTCTAAATTTAGGAAAACACGTTGGTAAACTAACAGTTAATTTCCTAAATCAAGGAACCCTGCTTTATGTCAGCTCGTGCCTGTGATAATCGTGTCTGTGGAAGCGTGCAGCTCGGCAGGGCTTGTGAGCCGTGGGGACACGGGAGCACACAGATAAAACCGACGGTTCTGCGACTGGTACAGAGAGCTCACCGTCAAGCAGCTGGGCGTGGGATTGAATTTTGATTTGTGTCGTGCACTTTAATCTGCTGCCACAGAAATGTACAATGGGTTCAAATATATTCAGAACCAAGCACATTTTTCACATGATCTTGTTAAGAAGACCCAACTTGAATAATTGTATTAATATTTGTTAAGGGATGTCCCAATCAAGTTCTCTTTTGCTCCCAATCCTAATCCGCTTTAATATGGAGGATCTGGTATGTAGAGAAATGTCGGGACATCATGCAAGTCAAAGAATTTAAGCATGTGTCATTTTCTGTAAGTGTTAATATCTTCATTGAAGCTAATGACTGTTTTGTTTGTGTTGCTCTGCAGTTCAGTCCCTTACGACAGAAGAAAAGGTTGCAATGTTTTAATGGAGCACAATTAAATGTTAATGTTTGTCAAAACTGGTGTACCTGAGGCCCAATGTTTCTATGAACAATTGATCTGCAATTCAGACCAATGAAAGTATGTTTACTTGTTCACGTCTGAACTTTACTAACCATTTCCAAGGATATTTCCTAGAAAGAACCATAAGGTAGTAAATTTAAGTTATTACTATAAGAGAAACATTTTGAAACTATCCAACTGAACAGTCTAATTTGCTCATAATTAGTATCAAAAGTACATTATCTCCAGGAAACCTCTGGGAAATTAGGAAATTTCTGGTATGTGAAATGAAGGTAACTAGATGTTTCACTGCAGTTTGGGACATTCAAAATGTTTTCCTACACATTACTACGTTAATTTCTTTTGCTTATTGTAGGTCACAAAAACAACTTTGAAAAATGCTCTCAAGAACAAGTATGAGGAAAAAGACTTTGGTCTGGGCCCCTAAATGCCAAATGCTACTATACCCAGGGCTAAATCAGATCAGTAGAATATCTTAATAGAGGAAGATCAGTAATGATGTCAAATATAGACCCTTGGAGAAACATTAGCCTAGAACGCATGCAGTCCCACAGTACGACTCACTTGTAAGCACAACAACCACAACAACATAGTCAGGACAATAACGGGTGGTTTTAACTCTACTTGAAAGGCCTCTTTATAGTCTAGACATGAAACCCACTGAAAATATATAGTTTACCAAGAATTCCCATAGAATCAGGGAACACTTGGCTTTCTCCATGGAAGAAAGAGTACATTGACTCTGTAAAGGCAACAAGGAGCGTCTCTAAAAATTAATCTTTTGAGGACTAATTTAATCTTTTTGAATGATTTATGGAGTCAGCATACAGAGTGTCCTTGAAGGATGGAATATATTTAGAAATCACATCAAATAGCAAATTAATGTATGAAGATATTATCAATATCTTTCACAATTCTTTGTGAAAATGCAGTTGAATGAAGTCTGACTGATCGAACATTTGTGTGCAGTCGTTAGTTGGGTTGTTGAATGTTGAAAGCCATCATCAACAAATTATTATCTGTTGGGAAAGACTGGTAAGATTATTGGATGAAAATAAGAATATGTGACTTAATACTTGATGCATATTTATCCTTGTTTCTCCGGGAATAGTCTAAGCATATTAGTGGTTGACATAAATAAGTGAGTGTGCTTGTGTGTCGGCCTGACACCTCCTGTGGTTTGTGCTGCTTCTGCAGTTGACAAAATAATGAATATTTAAAACCATTGCAGTGCTTTGTTGTATTGCTCACACAACATGCATTGAAGGCGTTTACATAACAGTATCCTCTCTGTGTGCCACTGCACCTCAAGAACGGCATCCACAATCTACAATCATTGGCTTCATGCGCTTGGGTATGACAGATGGCTCACAAGTCCACAACTCAAATGTGCGATCACAACCACTACAATGCAACACTTTCTGTATATGCTAGTTCTTTATAATTTTTTTAAAATTAAAAGCGTGTTTGCAGAGGTCGCTTAAACCGGACATTTGCTGTGGGATTTCTTTTGGACATGAACAGTGATAATGTGATGAAGTCGTGTTTACCGCCACCTCAGTTATCGATGTATGTATGTATGTACAGCATGAAGTGTTCTTTTTTTTTGCTCTGAGACTGAGGCACTGGCTGTGAAGATTTTTTTATTTTTTTAATTAATATATATATATATATATATATATATATATATATATATATATATATATATATATATATATATATATATATATATATATATATATATATACATACATATATATACATACATACACTTTTTTTTTTTTAAACAGGTACTGTTCAGTAGTAAAGGTTCCTGTGAGGGACAAACCACTCCTTTTGTCCATGTTCATTCTGTTGCTTACCTTAAAGATGTTAAAGACCAGCAATTGATTCACTTTATACAAAAGCAATAAGTGCTTTTCATACTTTTCAGTTCAGTTTTTCTTCCTCAGTGAGAAAAGTCCAGTCTGTGTTGGCTTGAACAAGTGCAATGAGCATCTTATGATGTCAGGAACGTTCTCCTCTTTGAGAGAAGAGTAAAGATCCAGAAGTGATACTGATTTAAAGTGCTCTGCATGGATCAGACCGCGGGGTCAGGAGCTTTGCGCATGCACGATTAACTTTCAATCTGGACGCGGAGCCTGCCTGCCTGCATGGAGTGTATTTGCCCGCCTGTGAGCGCGTGCAGCAGCGCTGCTGGTTGAGAACAGAAGTGACATAACAATGCGTGCTTTACGTCAGACTCACTTCGTCACGCTGCCTGTCGGCGAGGCTACGGAAGCGCGCACCTATATGAGTCGCCTTCAAAGTGAAAGCAGCGTCGCTGTAATGCGTTCATGGCGTTTACCTTATTTATTTATTTTTCATGTTTAATTGACCTCACGCGAAAAAAAAACAAAACATGCAGTTAACGCATGATCAAATAATTAACGCCAACAAATAGTTAAAGGATTGCCAGATTAATCTCGCGTTTCTATACATTTGTGTATGAACATTCAAGCAGACTTTGTTTTGTTGTACACACACAGAACGGACGGCTAGCAGACTGTGAGAAAATATTGACAATGTATTGAATTAGAATCACAGTCTCCAATTATAATAAAAGGGTAATAACAGATTGACAGAGATTTCAGAACCCTGACCCTCAAAACTACAACCAATGGGAATGTCTAACAACCACTGGATGTTTGAGTCTCCCTTACCTATTCTCCCGAATGATGTCATGACTCCCCCAGCCGATGCAAGAGGGGTTGTGGCCTGAGGAAATAAAAGGAAATATTCTTGAAGAAAATCAATGAAAACAGTGATTTTGCTTAAGAAAAGTTTAAGTATCAGTTAGAATAATCCAAAAATAAAATGTGCCTCTAACTTAATAAGGCAGTGAATGCTGCAATATGATACATTTTGCAATATTTGATTTCACTATCTATCTATCTATCTATATTTTTTTTCTCCCTAAATGGTAGTGTCAGTTGAGTCTTAGGGAAATGTGTCAAATACTCAAGAGTACAATTTCAGGTTTTTTTTTTTTTTTTAAATACAGTAATCTAAGGCACAGGGATGAATCTGATTGAGATCTTCGGCAATTCGGTGTATGTCATATCAAGACATTGCCATGACAATCATAAACAATACAACATAAATAAACTATGAATTTGGGATTAAAAGCTATTCCACAAATCCAATGTGCTCTCTGCGCTCACCATGTAAGAGGCTGATGCTCGGTGCAACGGTGACATCTGTCTCATTAGGTCATCCTGAAGGAGCCCGATAGTTGGGATGGATGGCAGCCTGGAGCCGAGGCTTCCCGGTCCTGAGGCAGTGACCGGGGGCAATGCGAGTCCCAGACTCTCTTCAAAGCTGTCCATGCTGTTAATGCTGTCTGGAGCCCTTGCGGAGAGAGATGCCAAGAGGTCAGAGTTGTTCAGGGACCCTACTGGCTCCTTCCAGGCTTGGTTGGCCATCTTAGTGATGCCTCTTGCTTCCCTCTTGGAGATAAGCTCTGGTCTCTTGCCAAGTGACTCCACTTTAACACCATGAATGCTTAGCTGGTGAGTTGACAGGGTGGTGGTGGTGGAGGGGTGAGGGGGTGTGCAGCCTGGCTTCATGTGTGCTGAGGATTGTGATTGAAGGTTGGGCTGGAAACAGGAGAGAGTGGAATCAAAAGCCTGAGGCAGCGGTCTGGTAGAAGTTGGTGGTGAGGGGGAGATGGGCAATGGTGAGGGGGAGCCGATATGAAATGGTGTGCCAAGCTGTGTCCGATCCCCTCTGCTGGTGAGAGCATCACTTGTCCCAAGTGCCCAGGTACTAAGTGGGGATGGAAAGCGCGGCAACTGGTGCTGAGCCCCAACCTCGAGCGACCGAGGAACACCCTCTGGCTGGGTGGACACATCTAGACTCAGAGGGTCGAACAGTTCCCCAAACGAAGCTCCAGGTTGACCTGGCACCATGAGCCCAGCAGCTTCCTCCAACAAACTCAGCCCTACAGCCTCCCCTGAAGTCTCAGCTGGGTCAAAAGTCGGCTCAGGTGGACCCCTGACACACAGTGGAGGGAGCTGAGGGTACACACAGTCCCTCATCAACCTGGTGCTGCCAATGTCTAACCGGGACACTTTGGGAGGGGGCCGGATCTTTGCAAATGGTGGGCATGTCTCCCATGGCTCCTCCTCCTGAAGCATGTAACAAGATGGCGATGGGAAAGAGGGAGGGGGTCGTCTCGGGATAGAAAAGTGGGCAGAAGTTGCAGCAGAGAGCGGGAAGGGATCTATGGATTCATGGTCTGCGATTGGAGGTAGTTGTATATTTGACTGCCAAGGCTGGTTTATCTGGGAGAGCGAACGAAAGAGGCGATGGTGATGTCTTGTGCTGGTTGGTCCTAGAGCCCCACCGCAGGGATGTGGGATGACAGGGGGCCGAGGTTTTACCTTTGCGGACTTCTTCGGCTGGAGGACACAGACAGAGACAGATTCGATTATATCAACAAATTATCCCAGTATTTTTCCCATTCTGTAAAATCACAGTGGTTATTTTATCACTTGATTAAATCACTTTGCATGAATTAATAATAAAGCATGAAAAAAAATCTTTAAAGAGCCTGTAAAGTTTAATGTATGGAAAAGCTTTATCATCTGAAAAACACATGCAAATTAGTGTTTGCCGCAGTACATCTGCATTATGCAAAATGGTTGCAGGGCACCATTTCCAGTCCATGATTATGAAAAGCAGGACTCTATGTGGTGCAAATATTCAACGTTCATTATTTTGATTGAAAAATACAAGCATGAAAAACTGCCTGAAAGAAAGAGACGGTGCTGGTTTTTAACAAAAAAATAAATTTCAAATGATGTAAAAATTAAAGCGTAGAGGCCACATTTGCACTGTGAGAGGCAGTACAATCACTTCAATACAATAGGTTTCGGTACTCCTAGCAGCTTCCAACCTTCTTGTGGATGTTCATGTCCTCCATCTTGGCTTTGAGTAGCTTCATTTTGTTCATGGTGATGGAGTTTTCAAGGTTTTGCTGTGTAGCTGCAGAACACTCTCCATCCTCCTCCTCCTCGTCCTCCTCTGGAAACACATTGTATACCGAGCCACCGCTGGAAAATATGAGGGATAAAAACACTCTTCCCATTAGTAATTTAACAAAGCTGTTGGCAGTCTCTTCAGTGGACCCGCTCACTGAACTCAGCTGCCACAACTACCACTGATTAATCAATGTTAAGTACTCAACTCCACACTCGCTGTATAATTAGATAATGATACTCATTTATCCTGTTTACGCCTCATCTACGCTTATTTTATCCGAGCACTATTCTTAATACTTGGAACCTAATGCAATAGCCTCTTTGTTTTTCTGAGGTTACTGTGTGCAAAGTGATTACCAACATGAATAAAAGTATGCACATAAAACAAATTGGGTCAGGGGGCCTATTTTGTTGTATTCAGACTGATAATACAATTATATAATAACTGCGCTTTAAAACAAGGACACTTTGACAATATCCCTACCTCACGGATTCAGACAGAGGGGTCAGGGTGCCATCTCCCCTGTCGACCACTCGGAAGAAATTTAGCTGGTCATTTTCTCGATAGACCACAAACGTAACCTGCTTGTTGGCCAGGCTTTTCTCCCAACCCTCCTCCTTTGTGCCCTCCATCAGGTCAGTAACCTCTTTGATAGGGTCATCTATGGTTACTAAAAAAAAAAAAAAGCAATTGGATTTTGGGGTTAAAAATCTGTAAAACCATACATTCATTTTAAAATTGGTTAGAGAATTTTGTTTTGTAAAACAAACTTTTCATGGAATGCAAAACTACTAATGTACAGCTATCGTGTGAGTGGACAGTTCTTTGGTCTCTTCCTTACCTCTCCTGGTGTTAATTGGGCCTCCCCTCATAGCCAAGACCAGTTTTAAAGTGCAGCCCTCTGCAATACTGCAAACAAACAGATTTATGATCAATGAAGTAAAATACATGACGAGTATTGGAATGCATTCTCCAGTGTATGTAATTGTAATGGGGAGAGGGAAATAACAGTAGCTATCTACATTTAGGGTTAAATGCAATACTTCAGAAGCAGAAGGGAGATTTTCTAATATAACGTTTACGGCACTCAAAGTGTCAGGGTGATTTCCAGATGAACTTAAGTGCATGACTACTCATTCCACTGGAACATTTGTTTCTGATGAGCAGATGTTTCATTGTCTATTGTCCCTTTCTGCTTCGAACACTTCAAAAGCATGCTGCAGCTTGATAGGCAAGTCTAGCAAGATCTCACCTTAGGCTGTTCATGTGGGAAATTAAGTGACAAGCACCCATAACAATGTCACTATTTGCAGCCAGCAGAGCACTGGAGGGTAAAGTCTGCATCTCATAAACTGACAAGTGTGGAGGGGCGGGCTCTATATCTCTGGCTCATTTACAATATGACAACACAAGACTTTTAAATTGCACATATAAATGACTTAAAATGAACGCAAGGCAAATTTAAACATATTGCTAGTAATTTGTCTAACAAGTCTGTGATTTTGCCTCTGTGTCAGTTCTCTACAGCACAGAGAGCAGGAATAGATTTACCCATAGTCGTGTAAACAGTGTTCATCATCTAGCTCAAGATTGTTCCAGATAAGGTGTTGCTGGGCAACCGGGATACCTTTACAGACAGCCAGAGAGAGAGAGAGAGACAGAGACAGAGAGAGAGAGAGAGAGAGAGAGAGAGAGAGAAAATGGCAGTAAAATTCAGAGAACAAGCAAAGTTGACAAGGACCTCTTCAGAATTCATAGACTAAGTTCACAAATATGACAGAAAGGCATGACTGAAGCAGCCATAGCACACTAAAGATGATTCATGTCTGCCCCCTAAAGACAGAACTATGTAATTGCTGAAAAATAGCAAATGACAGAATAATAGTACACTTTTGTTTTTACTTTTTGATGTGCTAAAGGGTTATCTCACCATAAAGACAGCATATCTTGCAGCTAAAACAAGGTAAATACTATTCATATACTAATATTAAAATAATACGACTCCAGTTGAGGATGACAGCCTAAGGAATACAAAGGGTCTGTAGAGCCCCTCCTTAAAATGAGTTGGAGTGTATTCATGGTCAGGAAGCTCTCTGTGCCCCGATAGTGAACTCGCTGACCCGGCGCTTGAGGTGAGCCAGTGTTAGTGAGGGAGCAGTGCTCTTTTCATTGCAGAGTGGTTTTCTCATCACAAACACACTTTGCTTGGCTGACATACTCCTCTCGAACAGAGCACAGAGAGGCCTTTCTTACCAAAACTGAAAACAGAAGCAAAGAATGTAGATATGAAAGGTCATCTTAATCTACAGTGAAAAGCATCCACAGAGGACAGCCAAGGTCAAAATGAGTGAATAAATGACAACGGATACTTAATTCAGATGAACTTGGAGTGTAACCAAGAGTTTTCTTCCGATCCATTTTTGGCAATTAAAAAAAGAAAAATTACATTTAGCTTGTTAGGCAGCTCTGATGCTGCATGCCTACTAATGAAGAAGAAAGCACAAACCATGTACAAGTTTTACAAGATACAGTTGTGTAAAACTTCCCAGAGCAGTGATACAGAACAACATATCCCAGGGAACAGAAAACAAAATTATCAAACAAATTACTCCTCATATTCCCAGTCTATAAAATAATGGATCCAGCTTGTTAGCTCAACCCGTGCAATATTCTGACTTATAAAGTATGGACACTATTCCGAACAGCATGCAAACTAAACGTGTTTGCTTTGTACCTTCCAGTCTCTGGATCTTTGCCTTGACTGAAATGACAGCCTCAAAGGGCAACACACGCAGCTCAAAACAGGTCCCTGTTAGGGTTTCTATGAAGAGCTCCATAGTGTCATAGAAAGGGAGCTTGTAGTGAAAAGCTCCCACGCTGTCATCATTAAAGAAGGGTGGCTCCTTTCTGTCGGTCATCTTGGCAGGTTTGGGCGAGAGGCTTTGGGTTTATGGTTAAATTGGAGGACTGGCCCAAGATGAAGGAGATAGAGACAGGCACTGCTCTCTAGCCTCACAACGGTCACACATCGCGCAGGACGACCACAGCTGTGAGGAGAAACAAAAGCATGGTATGACTATCATATCTTTTAGAAGGTTTGGTTTGTTTAAACATTTCCCGCTCGTGCAATCATGTGTCTAAAACATACTGTATGTGATTCCGACAAGTCAAAAATTTACTTATGACAGTTGATAATCGAAAATTGGACATTTGTAATTCAGCATAGTAGTAACATAACAGTTTCATAATCTAACCTCTGAAAAGTCAGCAAGACTGAAAGTGTGCAATTATTTTAGAACAAGGGCATGTATCAGTGGCAGCAGACATGTGCAACTGTCTCATACAATATTTAGTCCAGCAGTTAAGTCCCTGGCAAAAATTCAAGGGGATCAGGTGTGTTACATAAGCCCATCAGTGGTATGAAGTGTCCTGTGCCTGACCACGGTCTCTGACAGATCACGTCTTATGTCACTTGATTCAACATCCTACAAAACGTTATGTGTAGGAGAGGCAGGTTAGTCGAATCGTGATTTTACTTAAAATCTATAAAAAGAGGAGTTCTACATTTTAAATGTTATGTCATACAACACAATGCCACTTGGTGTATGTGGGCATGCCCTTCTACAGTCAATTACAAGCAGTAACAATAGAATAATATACGTTTTCAGTTTTCCTCCTTTGAACCCAGAATAATACATGGCGATATATGATCTCGTCCCTTTGTATTTTAGAGATACAATCGACCACAGGCAGCACACAGACCCTTGAATTGAGATCTTTCCACTTTACTGGGGATGTTACTAGTGGCTGACAGGAGCTCAAGTAACCAATCATGCCCACACAAATCTACACACAGGTGAACAACACAAGTCTTTAGAAGATGAAGTGGCTCGCTGGCTGATGGCTCGATGGTGTTAGCATCATCCGAGGCCTGGGCTGTATCCATTCAGAAACTTACCGGTTATCAACAGGCCATTGTCTGAAGAAAACGCCTCGGTTGTCATGTTACGGGCGACGCAAGTACATTAAGCATACTCGACGTTGACCAAACGGTAGTTGACATAATTAAGGTCAGAAGCCACATACCAGGTCAGCGAGAAGAAAGAAACTAGGTCAATGTTGGAAACGAAGGCAGCTGGAAGTTGCCTCAATACGAGTCCAGTGGCTAACGTTAGCGAAAAAACGAGCTCACAAGTCGTGTTTGTACATACCAGTGTTCACAAGGCAGCTTCAGTCCACGGTTAACGGCCGTATTTCATCAGTAAAAATCGCCAGACCGGTATTTTCCGCTGTAACACTGTCGTCCGACCACGTCTATCCGACGCTGCCCGTGTTAGCTTCCGTTGCCATGTTAGCCAACAACTCAAACAATGGCTACCTTCCTCAGCGGCTAGCTCGCTCGCAGGATGCGAGGCTGCATCTGGAGGCGTCGGTCCCCCGGTGTGACGTGGCCTTCAAGTCAGAGCAGCACTTCATCCCGGTAACCCTAAACACGACACCCGGACCAGAGCGGACTGTCGACCGTGGTCGATAGCCGTGGTGCGCTGGTTGGCGACATCATCGTACTTGTCAAAAGCAGTCAAACGACACCTTTGTGGTTTCATTTGATTGACAGAAATATTAACCAATTAGCGCCAGGGAAGGTGAGGTGGGCTGGACAACATGTCAAATTGTTAAAACGGATGTCAAAAGTGGACACATTGACATCCTCTTAAATTTGGAATCGAATTGGCATAAAATAGATAATTTTCTGCGATAATAGTCGTTATAATCGGCAATTATCACAGGTTTTAAAAAACACATCAGTCAAACTCGCTGATATATCAGATATGAAACTTTTAACTGCCAACGATTGACTTCTTTCATCAAGAAATAAACAGTGAATGTTAAAGTGAATCATTAAACCATCATTTTAAACAAAGACAACCGTTTCTAATGTGCCTGTTTTTAAAAGGCTGCCATGTCCAAACCACAAACAGGTACAAGAAAGTCTCCCCAAGTATGCATTTATATTGTTTGGAGCATTTACTTATGAAACTTCCTATTGAGGTTATATAACTTCTAGGGGGATTTCTCTTTAAATATTAGTGAACTTAAATTCTTTCTTTTTTTATTTTATTATTCACGACCTAGGCAAAGTAACAAAACCTCAATCATCCAAAAACTAAACAAAAATAGTGTAATCACGGCAGATCTAATGTTCTTCTGAATGGGCTCTAAGTCTAAAAGACATGATGCACATGAGTAAAAGTGACATGGAAAAAAATCACACTAATTTCAGATAGCATAAAATATGTTTCTTTTTAGTTATTAAAAATGAATTTCTGTTTTCATCACAGCCAAAGTTAAGAAATTGGCAAATTTCTTATTAATAAAAACATTGTCAAAATGCCTAAGACAGTAAGTAAACACATTGATTTCTCATCACCATGATATGGCACAAATTCAAGGACATGGAATCTCAACATGGAAAAGCAAAAGGATAGACATCTTCCAAACAAACAAAACAAGTTACTGTTAATTTCTGCAGGCTTTGAGGCTAAGCATATGGTATGCTTATAAAGTGCTAATATGTATAATAAAGATTAACAGTACGTAATAACTGTTACATAGTATGATCTGATACTGAGATGATTTTGGAAGTGCTGTCAGAAGATGCTTGGAATAACTTTCATTTGAAAATCTGTATCTGGCAAAAAATAAGCTGCAGGATTTATAAGATTTCAAATGAATAAATACTCTATCAACAGTGTATCCGATCTCCAATCTTTCAGCGATCTAAATGCCAAAAAAAATGAACCACAATTGTACAAATCTTGCTACTCAAAAACAACAGTTCAGTTCCCACCAAGAGCATTTAGTGGGTCATCAAATATGTTGCTTGAATCCGCCTCTGTACTGGTCTCCTGAGAGGGTGGTGTTTTCTTTGATTTTTGGGGAGCCTTCGTGACTGGTTTAACTGTGCTTGGTGAAAAGATATCATCTTTAAAAAACAAAGAGATGGACAAGGTATTTGGTTAAATATGCAGATTTAAAAAAAAAAGATTTTAGAAGAGAGTTTAAAAAATGCCTGCATGCTTACCCATGTCATCATTGAATATTGACTTGGTCTCTCCCTTTGTCTTGGACTTCTGTTTTGGTTTTAAAGTGTCCGACAGGTCTGCAAAAATGTCTAGGTTGTCATCGAACAAGCTAGCATCAAAGGTCTTCTCTTTGTGCTTCTTGTGAGCTTTAGGCACGGTGGAAACTTCATCCTGGGAATTCAACAGATAAGGAAAGACATGAAACATATTCTTATGGTGGCACAGAAAACCCTGACAGTATTACCATGAATGTAAAATAAAGATACCTGGAAGATGTCCTGTTTTGAAAAACTACTGCTGTTCTTGATATCTTTACTACTTGTGGAGGCCTGAGATGAGCTGTTGTTCGATCCAAAGATGTCCTCATCATCATCATCATCATCCTCCAAAAAGGGTGCAGCTTTCTTTGTTGTTGACCGTGGCTTGACCTTTTGGAAGAGGTCACCTGTATTAGCATCAAAAATGGATGGGAGAGTGCTTTCGTCTTTGTCCTTCTTCAATCCCGCCCCACTACTGGCCTGAGGTTGTGTAGTCTTGGTAGTTTGTCTGGTGGAGGGTGTGTTCGTGACTGAGGTGGCCCCAAACAGACCGTCAGAGCCAAAAAGGTCATCCTCATCATCAGAAGACGGCAGCATCTTGCTACTGCTGCCGTCTTTACTTGCGTCTTTCTTTCCAGTGTTCAGTACAGGCGGTCTAGAGGAGGTTTCAGAGAAAGATGATTGAGATGGTGAGGAGGCGGGCAGGGCATCTGGTGCAGCCAAGTTAGCTAATATTGGACTGGCATGCGTCTGGCTGGACTTTTCTGGTGGAGGTAAGGCTAAACCAGACAGACTCGGAGTGGGCCCAAGAACTTTTCCACCATCAGCCTCTTCTTCATCCTTTAAAGATCTGTGGGCTGCTTGCTGCCTAGCTGCTCTGGACTGGGGTCTCCTTTGTCCAGAACCTTTGGCACGATTCTGCATGACAGAAGATTTGAGCTCACAATATAAAAATCTGAGCGACCGAAAAGCAAGTAAAAAGACTGTTAAATAACAGATGTATTTCTCCAGGGACCAAAAACCCACCTTGTGCACACTCTCCAGTGTTGTAACCTGAATTGGGTTGTCGAAGTCCACGCCTCCCTTCTGGGCTCCTATAGGAGTTGTGGCAGGGCTGGAGCTGGACAACCCTCGCATACTGGGGATAGCACCAGGGAGCAACGCAGCGGGATCTATCATCAGATTGGCCTGAATATGACAAGACACAACCAATACAATAATTTGTCAAGGAGAAAAATACACAATGGACCCGTAACAGTGACCAAAGACTATTTAAACAGACGTTCCACCTAAGTATACATTAACAACTGCTCTCTTTTTATTAAGTTTATCAGATTAGCTCCAAGCAGAAGAACATTTGAAGGAAAATGAAAAAGACAGGACTGTGGATGGAAATGAGGCAAGTGCAAGATGCAATCACATCTTGTGAAACTGAAAAGAAATTCTTCCAGCTAATCAAAGCAGATAATTATCTTCATGTTGGTAGTCATGCAGCTTTATCATAACCATGAAAAAGAACAAACAGAAGACACCTTGGAAGAGAAATTGTGAAAGAGAAAATAGAAAAGAGACTTTTTTTTCATGAGGGATCAAGCGTGAAATGTCAGGAATGGAAACAAATTTAATAAAAACAAAATTATTACTTGAAGTTTCCCAATCCTCGATGAAGAATCTTTAGGTTTTACAGGACTTGGTTCGGGCTTCTGTGTGGTCACATTATAGCAGGTTCATAATATAATCCAATGAAAGCATTTCTTGTTTTTTATATGAAAACAACACTGTGTCACAACATATACACAATAAAATTGTAAGAAAAACAGATAATATTGGCAAAAATCAATCCTATATCAAAACCGCATAGGCACACAGGTTTGAGTGTTTATGGCTCAAAGAAAAAACAGTCCATCATATTGTTAAAGTAGACACTGACAGTAGCCTCACCTGAATCTCTGATACAGATTCTGGACTTGCTAGTGGTGCCTTGTCAAAAGCTTTACTTGGCTTCTCTGCTACCTTCTGAGAACAAAAAGGAAAGAGAGAGATGAAAGTTCTCTTGTTATACATTTTGTGGTTCAGTCCAATGTCTATTTTATAAAGCTAGTGTAATATGCAATGTTAGGGCAGCATGAATCCAGCATGATTATAATCACTACAAAATAATCAAATTACTACCGGAGGAGGCGCTATTGACTTGATGGAGCTGAAGAGGTCATCCTCATCATCCTCTGCAAACAGACTTTGTGATGCTGGCTTTGCTTCGCTGAGCTTGGAGCTCTGAAAAGCAAACAGTAAAACTGTAAAAGATGTCTGCATCTGGTCTTTGTGCATAAGAGTATAATAAAATTATAAAGCTACTGCAATGTAAATATCTAATTAACTAAACAGTTCGACACAGTACGTAGTTGAGTTAAACCTTTCAAACAGATGAAACTATCTAATATACTGACCGCAGCTTTGCCTGAAGTGGCAAACAGATCAACATCTGGATCATTGTCCTTCTGCTGCGTCTGACTGAACAGCAGCTCCTCATCCTGGAACACACCTGTGCTTGTTGCTTGTGGTCGCTCCTCAGTAGGCTGAAAACAAAGACACACATTTAATACTTTGACTGAATGAGAAAGAGCACAGCAAAGCACCAAAAACATTTGTTCACACTATTATGAGGTTTACTGAATAATCATACAAACCGTTAGAGTGTTGCTCGCTGCGGGTTTACTGGGTTTGAATATCGGCTCATTCCAATCCGATTCCTCTTCCTCTTCGTCATCAAACAGACTAACAGCATTCGTTTTGACTTTCTCTTCCTTCTTGACATTGGGTGGTGGGCTGTCCTTAGAGAGGAAGCTGTCGTCATTGTCAACTTCATCTAACAGGCTCTTTGTCTGCTTGTTGGCAAGAACGTCGATGCCTCCAAAAAGACTGACTGCACCAGCAGGCTTTTTTTTACTTTCTCTGATCTCTGACGAGGTCGCTGATGGGAGCTGCTCAGGGGTCTCCGCTGCAGGCTTCTCCTGCTTTGAAGGCTTGTCCTGTGCTGCTGTCCCAGAAACTATAACCTCCTCTGATTCCTCCAACAGGGAGGACGACTGAGAGGCCACAGCCAGTGTCTGAAAAAAACAGGTATTGTATTTTAATTTAACCTCAGTGTGGGGCATAATGCAAATGACATGGTGTGAAAAAAGTATTATAGCAAGATTTAAATATCCCTTTTGTTGGGAAAATCATCGAGCCAACTTTTCGAATTCGGTGTTTTATGCTTGAGCTGAAGGATCTAAATCATAGGTGTTAAACTCAAGGTCCGCGGGCCGAATCCGGCTAGCCACATAATTTTATGAGGCCCACGACAGCTTGAAAGGCATATGATCGTCTTAAAATTAAAGTATATGCTGCTTTACACTATACAATGACCATAGACTACATCTCCCACAATGCATATTGATTTTGTGACCCGCTCATGAACGGCATCCAAGCACGAGAAAGCAGTGTTTCCATATCAGCGTTTAACTAAAGACAAGTGATTAACTTGAAAATGATTGACAGATAATACCAAAATGTCCAAGAAGGGAAGGCCATTTAAAAAAGGTGGGAAAGCAAATACGTTTGTTCTTCAAGGAGACAAACTGGTAAGTCTTCTGTGTTTAGAGGCAGTGTCATGATGAAGGAATACAATGTGAGCAGGTGTGCCCCAGACCACAAACAGGTATGTGAGCAGGTGTGTAACATAATGGTTTCTTAACCCTAAATGAAATGGATTTCTGTTGTAATAACAGAAAAATTTGCTTAATTACATGTACAATATTTTTACACTTGAATAAACAATAATTAAATGCAAATATGTTATAGAGTAGTTTATACAGTGTTACAGTTAATTGGCCCTTTGAGGGCAACCAAAATGTTGATGTGGCCCAGGGTGAAAAAGAGTTTGACACCCCTGATCTAAGGGAATGAGGCAATTATTTCACCCCTTAAACCTGTTAAATCTTTTTAAAGCCCACTGGAGGAAAGCTACACAACAAGATTCATTTTCATTACAAGTAAGTTAGTGCACTCACTTTAGCAGATGCGGCTGCAGTGTTTGTGTTGACAGCAGGTTTGATGCCAGAGACGGATCCTTTATCTTCATCAACATCAAACTCATCTTCAAACAAGAGAGCGGCTCTCTGAGATTTCTTTTGACTATGTGAAGAGCGAAAGAACAAGAGGATAGGTAAAAATTCAGATTCTGAGCAATACAATTTATTTTAAAACTCTATAGTTAAAGTCAGTTAATATACAATTGTAAAAGAGAGCAGGTATGCTATGCACTGTTTAGCCTTACAAGTGTGCATACCTTGACTCTGTCGTTGGAGCAAACAGGTCATCTTCATCATCATTATCAAAGAGGCTGCTTTTGTGAGACATTTTGGCACTGGTGAGACCGGAGGGGGCACTGGCACTCGGCTTCATCCCGCCTGTCTTTACCTCTGTCTTCCCCGCACCACTTATAGAGCTCACCCACTGGTCCTGTCATTCAAATGTTAAGGAAATAATTGTAAGCCCCCTTCAACATTGGTAAGTAGCAGTATTATGACTTTTTTTTATTCTCATACCTCATCATCACTGAAGAGGGAGCTGGACACAGCTGTGCCGAGTTGTGGTGTGGAGGCTTTAGCTGGATGAGGTTTTGCTTTAGACTTAGCTGCAGATGCAAACAGATCCTGCAAGGTGAAGAAGCACATTATTGTAATGTACGTACAGCAAAAGCACAAGCCGATTCAGTTTTGTCCAAGTGTGTGAAATATTAGTTTATTATTCTCACCTCTTCTTCCTCATCATCAAATAATGACAATGGGGCCTTGCTGGTTTTGCTCTGGCTTCTAAACTCAGGCTTAGACTGGCTCTTGGGGATAGTTGGATATTCCTATAGAAGGCAAATAAACATACAGTATAATTAAAAAGGTGTTATTACTGTTATCACTTTTTTTTTAAATTGTAATTTGAGAGCTGTACCTGTGCGTCTTCATCATCAGAGAAGAGGCCTCTCGTCTTGGGTTTCTGAGTCTGCTTGACAGCAGCCTTAGCAGCATCAGGAGCTGGCCCATTCTGAAATGCATAACATAAAGATTAAAGTTTTATATTAATTGTTTTCTATAACATTGCTTCCTTTTTAGAAATATGAGATTTAGTCTTGAGGGAAAATACTTGTTCAGAGCAAAGACAACTGAACTTTATCAACATAAGTCAAGGCCAGCAGTGCACTCTAAAAATATATTTTCTCAGACTGCACTTGATGGCACTTAGAGCAAACATCAATATACTGACTGCAACTAGGTAGGTCTGTTCATTTAATGGCATCCATTACTGATAAATTAGTCAATAGACAGAAGACAGGATCTCAAAACAAAATGTGAACATATCATACCACTGAAACTGCTATAACTTTGTAGATCTGGCATTTTGCTTGTGCAAACACAGAACATTAGATTGGGTCCAGAGTGTATTGTGAGACAGCATTCAGACCTTCACAGATTTCTCAGACTCTTCGCTTGTAGACGCTGAACGTTTCTTCAGGCCTTCATTGAGCAAGCTTTGAGTCCCGGGTCCAAACATAGAGATGGCCCCTGCTGGCATCTAAACATACCAATGAATCATCAACATAAGAACTCTTCTACATGCCACAACACATAATTTAGTTCCAACAAACACAATATGTATTTAAGTATAATGTCATGTTCAACCGTATTGGGACACTTGAAATCAATCTTTACCTTTTTCTCAGGTTGTTTAACCTGCTCTTCCGCTACCTCCTTCTTGCTCTGTGCTGGAATTGGAGCACTGTACTTTTCACTGAATATGTCACCATCGTCATCATCTTCTTCATCGAAAAGGTCGATAGCTTTCGTGGGCTTCTTGAGTCCGGCTAGAAAATGAGGAAAACACAACCAACACACGGGAGTTTGAGAGTGAGGAATCCCACTTAAACCTAGACTGGAGCACTGAAGTGCTCCTTCACTTACACACTTACCAGAGTCAGACTTGATCAGGCTTGTACCACTAAAGAAGTCATCGTCCTCTTCATCCTCATCAAACAGTCCACCTCCTTCACCAAAAGTAGCTCCCGAAGGAACCTGTTTGGAGGCAGCACTGGTCTTAGGAACTGGAGTCCCATTCTCTTTGCTCTCGACTGATTCAGATTGAATCCCTGAACTGAACAGGCTGTTATCTGTGGAAAGAAAGTCGTTTGGTTAAGGACGATGAAGCAGACAAGAACTTGATATTGGCTGATATACACGTTAATGCTTCTACCTGGGAATACTGAAATGGCACCAGCTGGAATCTTTTTTCCAGATTTGTCAGATTCTTGAATGGAAAAGCAAAGGTATGTGTTAATCTGAAAGTCCAATTTTCTTTCTATACGTTTGTACAGATCTTATGTATAAGTCTTTGTCTTAAAAATATAGTCTCACCTGCAGTTTGAGATGTGCGTTTCATGCTTTCATTTAGCACCTTTTTTTCCTCAGACATAGGAGGTTTTGGAGCATCAGAGAAAAGATCACCCTAGATGACATAACGCAATACAGCAGAGGTCAAAATCTGATACGGAGTTTAAGCGGCTGAAGAAGAGGGAGCTCTGGAAATCATTTAGTTTCATATACCTCCTCATCATCATCAAACAGGCCTCTCCCTCCACTGAAGAGGCCACTTTTCCCTCCAAATGGGGAGAAGTCGTCATCATCCATCTTCGGTGGCTTAAACATGTCCTCACTGTCCTCTTCAGCTGCTGTTACAATATACACAAACATTATTAAGGAGCAGACAGAGAACTCCGGGCCTGCTTTGTAAAAAAAGGTGATGCAAAATTATACAAAAAGTTTAAATCGTTCTGATGATGAATGAAAGTCCTACCCTGTGGCTTTGCAGGCTTTGGTTCTTTCCTGCTTTTACTTTTCTTCTTAGATGACAATGCTTCAAAGACATGGCATGGTAGATACACAAAACCATAAGCATGCACATGCAAAAATGTCATTACTTAAATCTTAAATATAAACTTTGGTGCTGTGTTAAATTAAATGTGAAAAGTGGGAGTAACAAAAAGGAGATGATATATCGCCGTTTGGTTGACAATGACTGTGACTTACATGCGCGCTCTCCTTCTGGTTTCTTAACTGGTTCCCCTTTGATTCGGGCTGCCAGCTCATCAGCAAAAGACGATGGGCCAGTGTTCTGAATATGCCATAAGGAAATAAAAAAACTTCAACGATATCCCTGAATATATAACAATTAACTTGTTTATATATATATATATATATATATATATATATATATATATATATATATATATATATATATATACACACAAGTTCAAAGAGGCATACCTTTGTGCTGTCGTCGTCATCATCATCATCGTCGTCATCCCTGTCTGAGTCTCCAAATATGTCAGAATCCTCATCCTCCTCCTCTTCTTCATCCTCATAACTCAATATGGATGACTTCTAAGTGAGTGTTGGAAGAGAATCCACAATGACTGACTTGTTCAGCTTGAATGTAAACTTTGATGTGTTTTAGCCGGCAGGCAGCCAAGCTTACCTTCCTAATATTATTGGGAACGTCATCCTCCTCCTGATTAAAGTCATCGTCTGAATGCTGTTGAATGAATAAATGCATACATTGAAATTTCATTTGCCTGTTGAATATTTAAAAATGTGTAACCTTGAAAATTATTGTGAAAGAAAAGGAAAAAGTCTTACAACTGCTTCTTTGCCATCTTCACTCTCAATTACACTGTCTCTGTCACTGTCCACTGACATTTCTGAAAAGAGAATCATACAAATACATGAGGGAAAATAAACAGTAGGAGCACCTGAAGAAGCTGCCATGAGAATATTACCATCACTGGAGAGGTCACCAAGTCCAACATCTTCTTGTTCCATGAAGGCCTGGGAACCAATCAGATATGGAAGTGGTCTATCCACATAAAGGTCCTAAAAGACAAGGACAAAAAAAAAGACACCCAGGATAAATAACATTTATGTAAAGATGCATTATCACATACATTATTGCAGTAATCATAAATTACTGTTTCAAGAATAAGAACACACCTTGGGCTCCAGGATGGCCTCCACTCTGCCTGTGACCTCCTCATCCTCTGAATCAGAGTTTCCCGCTTTGATGTCCAGATGCTCAAAAGCTGACTCCAGCACTCTCAGACCATGGTTTACTGCTTCCTGCATTTTAGGGATCAACGCTGCCTCTTTCTGCTCTCGAGTCTTCTCCTTTAGGGGAAAAAAGGACTTTCACAGGGCGATACAAGACTTGTGGATAACATACTGTGGCCATATTGTGCCTGAATAATAATACTGAAAAGCACCATTCAGTATTATACTGGTTGGTCAGTGTTGTGTTCCATGCCATCAAATGTTAAGATCAGGAAGGAGGAATTATGTATACCTGCTCAGACTGCTTCTCCAAAGCATCAGCCTTGGGAATATTCTCTTCTACCTCTTCATCATACACTCTCTGTAAGAGGACGCAAAGTAAACAGATGTTTTATATCACCAGATAGAGTTTCATTTTTATTCCAAAAATACACAAACAAGTATAGTGAATTATCAGTGATAGAATAACATGCAAAACTGAAGTAGAACTTTAAAAAAGTTTAAATGATATACATTACATTTTCGATAAACTGTGTATTAGAAAGCATGAGAAAGTCGTTAAAGACAGAGTGCAAGCAGCTATCTGTGTTCTTGGTGTCTCGGATCAGACTGTCCAACTGCTTTTCAATATCATGGGTTTTTGACAGCATTCTCTGGGAGAAGTCTTGGAGAAACAGGAAGAGCTGTGAAGGAAACAACAACTGTTATGAAGACAGTTGTTCCTTTCATTACACCAAAGCATAACAAAAAATGTAAAAAACCCTTCACTCTCCTCAGATTTCTGCAGGATTTTGATCATAATGATGATGATGAATTACTTGGCCTATTTCAAGCAAAGTTTCTGACTTACTCCTGAGTCAGCTGCCAGGGACCAGTTGGCACTGTTCTGCCGCATCTCTTCAAGAGTCCAGGGTCTCTCCCAAATCTGAGGCTCTTTCCTGAGGTGTTCACTCCTACTTGGGCCATTTGCTACTCCCTCTGGCAACCCACTCATCTGCAATCAGATCACTCAATTAAATATTCAGAAAGGGTTTTAAATACCAGTCATTAACAAATTATTACAAGAAACCACCACTTAAAAGAAAATGCTTCTTCTTCTTGCGCAACAACATGGCTCAGATATCTGTTTTATTTGAATTTGTACATACAAGTTTGAACATACAAGTTTGTTGGAGGAAATAGCATTGATATCATGATATGATGACAACAGCAAGCGGTCTGCATATTTGAAACAATATTGCTCAAACCTGAACCATAAAATGTAGTGATGCTATCATGTAGAAATAAGTAATGGAGCTGCTCTATAGTCAATAAAGATTGTAACAACTCTGTTATGTCGTTGAAGTACAGATAGTGATGTCACTGGGGCATAGGAACAATTTGGATGCCTTTCATTAAGTTCCTTCAAAAACTTAAAAGAAAATCTATGCAAACAAAATACTGTATCAGTGAAAGAGAAACCTACATTAAAAGGATTCCAAAACCTGTTTTCTTACATATTACTGACAACCTGTATTTAGATCTAACATAACAAGAACAAAAGCTAACAAGAAATAAGGTCTGTGGCATTCCTCCAAAGAGGCCAAATAAATCACAAATCATGCCTTCAAACAACTAAACAACCAATTTGAAGGGCTTTACTCTGGTCAAAGGTTTAAACCTCCACTCTGTAAAATATACGAGGCACACACATAATTCATCCCAATGTTTTGTGTGTGTGTGATGTGTATATGACAGAACATATTAGAATGAAGATTCCACGTAGTCCCGAGTCCAATTCAATGTCAATAGAACAAGTCCAAAACTGATGACACATTACATTCACAGTGTTGCTGCCTGCATTTCCTGCTCTTTGGAGGTCTGTGTTTGCATGTCCAGGTATCGACTTTGGTTTAAGAGTTACTAAAATACCACACAAGAAGTTACACATTTGCTAACTCGTAACGTGATCTTTCCTTTAACTAATGTAGTTGTACAGCCACACTACCGATACAACAACTTAGCTTTTAGCGAAGGCGAATACAATAAGGTGACACAATTACGGATACAACAATAACAAGTTGCATCCATGAAGAAATGTCCTAAGGTTATTTCCTCCTGCAAGCTTTCACATTCAAGTAGACTTGAGGAAGAGAAAGCGGGGGTTGTTTGGTTAGCAGCTAGTCAAACTTAGCTAGCTAACAGCATCGTTAGCTTGAGCAGCGGCTCCAGGCGACAGACACAGTCGTAGGTCTTCCCAAATGTGAGCGCTTCTGTGCTTACCTTGAACAACTCTGGTCAACTGCTGATCACGACGGTCAACTGTGGTCAAATACGACGTAAAAAAACAAGATCGATTATGCAAAATTTGGCCTTTCCCTCATTGGTCTTCTGACAGGTCAGCCATGTTCTGTCTGCAGACAGTCACCTGACCGCCGTCGCCTAGCAACCCATTCAAAGTGGGGCGGAGTCAAACATCAAACGTACTTTTGACTGTCAGGCTTGTCCCAACACAGAGCCGCTTTCAATCAATACTTCACCATGGACTTCTCCGTGTGTCTCCAGCTGAGTGTGAGAGTGTGTGTGTGGTAAATACTGCGTCATCCAAAATTATCTGTTTTAATCACTAAGTCGTTCACTCATTCAGCACCAAGATCTGCGTTCAGCTCGCGGGAGCGCGCACAGCGGGAACTACCACACGTTGTAAATCTGCAAAATACAGTTCAACAAAGAAGAGAAACAATATTCTCTTCTTTTTGGGGTTCATCAATGGTGATAAATTGTGAAAATAAACTTAAACAAACCATAAATAAGTTTTGTATATATATGACTCCCACGAATACATTGATATTTATAACACTGGAGGGAGTGGGTCTTCCATCAAAGGCAACAAATAATTGTGAACAAAATAAACGTTTGTTATGTAAACAGTGTATTTTCTTTATTTGGCAACATCTATAAAAAAAAAAAAGTATTGAATCATTAAAAAAATATTTTCCAAAAAGGAGTCTTTAACAAAGTGCACACATCCAACAAAACAGCAAAATTATTACAATTGATCAAAACAGATTGTGTACCTACCTTGCATCACATATTTTTCGACAGTTAAATTAAGAAGTTGTTTTGTCACAGTAAGAAATGCACAGGTGGAAATATTAAAATTAATTATGGCAGAAATTCTATGAGGTCTTTCAGTTTCAGTCACACCGTCTCTATGTACTGGGACGTTTGAAAAAAAACAGAGCTTGGTTATTGGAAATGCCTGTGGCTTTCCCACCATGGCCAAAGCTTACTGGATTTATCACTGTAGGTAACTAAACAATAACATTTGACAAACCTCAAATCTGGTTTCTAAACTGATAACTTACAATTAACATGTTGCATAGTCCAGTATTTTTAACATTGGGTCACATTGTTCCACTTAAAACTGTTTTGCAGCAGAAGTTGTTCATATGGTACATGAGCTATTCAGTTTACAGAGTTACACAGCGAGAAATTACTTAAATTCAACAAATGAGCATAGCTAAATGACAAGGATGTAAAAAACAAACAAACAAAAAAACAGATTACTCAACAGCAGTAATATAGATACATAACACAAGTAAAGGAGTCAAAACAGAGGCGCAGCGAAAAGTAATTTACATACAATTTTAAGTAATTATTTTAAAAAGACATATAAATATATATATTTGTTGTGCAACACGAACCAAAAACTAACTGCTCTTTTAAATTGGTTTTATTTATAAATATACAATTGAGGGTTAGGGATAGAGGGGGTGAGCAAATAGTGCAAATTTAGCTTAAGGCACGAGCAGATGATAAATAAAATCTCTATGAACCTAAATCAGATGCTGCAACCTGGTTGTGGTGAGAGGTTTCTCTTGTCTCAAACAGATATTCAGTCTCCACCTCAGTATAATCGTTTCCAGGCTCCATTTGCTCATGTACTTTAGGATCCATCTCTTGGTTCAACTCCATTTCTTCTGGCTTCAAGTCTTCCCCCGTCTCATTTGTGTCATCCATTGTATCGTCTCCCTGGTCCTTCTCCTCGTCAATCATTAAAAGCTCTTCACTTTCGTTGATTTCCTCTTCTTCATCCTCCACCACAGATCCCTCTCCATCACTGTTGTCCATCTCCTGCTCTTTTGGGCTGCTTGTCAATGTATCAACAGGTAAAGGCTGCCAGTAATCATACAACTTGCCCTACAGGAGGAAAATATACATTTGTAAATCAGAGTGATACAAATCTTTTGACTGTATTAGAGAACATTTTAAAATAAAAGAGTACTGTACATGGAGAGGCCTGGTCCTCTGAAGGAGCATCTGCCACTTGGTGTAGATCCTGGCCACCAGGTCCTTGACCTGGAAGGAGAGGAGGGAGTAAGACGTCAAGCACACAGCTTCTAGAGAACATCCTAATTCGGACTGTTTGACAAACAATAGCAGTTTTAGTGATGAACACAGATTGAATGCATAACTTTTTCAGGGATACTGCAGTCACTGTAGTGTTAAAAAGATTAACATAACTGACTTCAGAATAGTCTGTCATTAAAAACTTTGAAAAAAAAAGATTAAACAAGAGATACTGAGTCAGGTGGAATGTCAGGTAGGTTGACTCAATCTAGGTAGAGGTGTTGAGGATGCCACATTTAACTTGTGTTTTGCATTTCAGCATTTGGACACCCTCAAACAGCAACACTATGCTCATATTTATTGACTTTTCCTCAGCATTCAGCACAATCCAGCCACTCATTTTCTAATTGCAATATAATTGTAAATTGTACTGCCTGAATGATGTAAGAGTCAATAGTTTCCCTCCAAAGGCTCACCTCTAGGTTGTTCTTTGTGGTCCTATGTGATTATCCACAATAAGCCACAATACCTAGACTCCCTCTCATCTATTTAGTCATTGTAAAGCAGGCACAATCTGGTACAAAAAAATAGACTCATATTTTCCTTCCCAAGAAGTACTTTAGTTGCCTCAATAATCCAGGATGGAAGCAATCTATCGTAAATTTAATCTGTTCCTGTTTAATTAATGCATTTATTTTATGTGTGTTTAATGGCTGACTGCAAACCAAACTTCCTTTGAGATAATACATCAATCGAATTTGAAAGCATTCAGAAAGTGCAGAAAAAACATTTAAATGGGGTAGAAAATGTAGAAAAATCTCCATTTTTGAAATCCAACTTACCTTGCTCCGGTAAAGACATTTCTCACTCTCTCTGATGTCACACTTAACGTGTGTTTCCAGCTCAGAGCACAGAGATAGCAGCTGTTTCTGAGAGTCAGATGAAAAAGGCAACACACATTAACACACTTCTCGCAGATAGATGGATATCACCACCTTGAGAAATTGATAAATCAACGGATTAATAACTAGTGGCAAAAGACTTGAGACCAGAAAAGGGATGTCATTAAAGTCTTACCTTTTGATGAGCTGGGAAGAACTGATAATTGGAAGCTTCATTTGCCAAAGTCAGAAGGCTATAGCAGAGGTAGTAGGACTGAGACACAAAATAAAAAATAAAAATGTCAATGCATGTTTTTTAATGCATTCATACTATCAGTCAGATTATATTGTGTGCTTAAATTACAAATAATGAAAGAAACTAGACATGCAAAACAGGACAAGGAAACTATAAAATTAATTTCTGTTAGGAACAGTTTGAGGCGTATGTTCACCTGTTGGTCTAGGGTGGCCTTGTCCTCTTCTTTATCTTTCTGACTCCTGCTGGAGGAGCTCAGCATGCCTCGGAGAAGCGTTGAGGGTTGCATACGGGGCAGGTAGGGCCTCAGTTCAGAGAGCTAAGCATGGCAGCGTAAGAGAAAGTCATTTAGATGAATATACATATTTCAACTGCTGAGGTCTAAAATAAGCTCGAGGTTTATGTTACACACTTAAAGAAATTACCTGAAACTCCTTTTCTGTAGGTCTGTAAGTACAATTTCCATCTAGCAGCTTAGAAATCATGGACAGGCTCAGATGTCGACGCAGTTGCCTATATAAACAAAAGTGAATACTTAATAATTAATACTACTACAACGAAAAAAACATTTCCTTGGGGATTAATAAAGTACTTTTCATTCATTCGTTTTATTAATGTGCAATACAATAACATTTTAAAAAGACTGATTGTGGGGGGAAAATGAAGACAAGCACACCAGAGAAAAACAAGTAAAAGACTTACTTTCCATGTGTGTTGTCAGGCAGCTGTTGAACTAGCCGGCACATGTTGTGGTGGTCATCTGTCAGATCCGTAAGGGCCATGCAGATTCTTGGAAGCTGAGAACATTTTAGAGAAATAATAAAGAACTAATTAAATCAAAAAATTATCAATGATATTATAAACCAAGGTGAACATAGGCCATGCACATTTTAAAGGATGTTTACATGTGTTTAAAATAATTTCCATGACCAAACATTCTGCAATTTCTGTTAATGCATGAAAATATATATTAACCATGCAATATATTAACCACTTATTTACAGTCGGAATTGGCGAAATTTTAATATTATCTTGTGAAAGTGTATTGTGATATTATGATTATATCACATTACACTAAGGCAATGCACACAGGTGGACAGTCGCGTCGGAAGCAGGGGGCCGCATCCAGAGAAGTCACAGCAAGTACATAATACACAGCCCTGGAAAACGCCGAGGTCTGAACACGACCCTACGGAGCCCAGCCGGAGTCTCCCTGGCAAATTATTTTTTATGAAATGGTTATCACTTTGTGATTCGGTTTAGGCCTTCAGAGAAGGCTGATAAGGCCCTGATGGACCCGCCACTGAAGGATACATATTCAGATAGTGGAAAATATTCTTATCAATTTCTTGTTTTTCCTAAACTTTTCCAAGCCCGAAAAAATGCAAATTTTGCGATTTTCAAGAAATTCAAGTTGTGCATGAACTGACCATGGTCTTCCAGTCCCTCAGGTTGTTGATAATTTTGTACTGTAGAGGGTACAGCTCTACACCAGACTGGAGGAGGAGCCGTGTGTCTAGGCCCACCTTTCCCACCACAGTAAGCAGCAACAGCAGCTCATCGTCGCTGTACACTCGTGGACATAGGCCCATACAGAAAGACAAGTACTGCAGATAAGAACACAGGAAAAACAGTCGAGAAGTGAATGAGGTGCGAAGTTGTGCTTTCTCTGCCAAACTCTCTCCCTTGCAGACATGACAGACAACTGCTCCTCTTTCGCTTTTGCGTCTCACCTTCAATATGTTGTTGCAATTGTGTTCAGGGAAATTGTTCTGTTCCTTCTTACTGGAGGGACTCACACTTTTGATGTAAATGTCCTCCCTACACAAGCACACAGAAACAACTTACCTAAGCTTTTACATAGGAAACAATGAAATTAATGAATAATTGTATCAACAGGAAAGCAACTTACAGCAAATCGCCCTCTGTGAATGGAGGCTGCAGATTCTCATAAGGGAAGAGTGTAACAAACGCAACTCCCATATTCATCAGAACCAGGGCCACGTCGGCCAAACTGGGCACCCACACTTTAAACTGCTGGGTTTTATTTTTCACTGAGGAAGAATACAGACAGAAAAAAACATGTTAACATGCCTTAACAATAGTGAGGAAACACTAATTATAAGAAATTCCAAAAAGCTGACCTATCTGATCAGCAGCAGTGCAGGCGATGTCACAGAGAGTCTGTAGTATCTTTTCAGATAACAGCCTCTCACTGTGGACTGACATCATCTGACAGGATCAACAAAGAATTAACACCAAAGTTCTAAAATTTGGACAACTATTTATCACACGTCACATAATTACATGTTTGTGAGAGGGCCTACCTTGAATAGGAAACGGGTAACCTGAGTTGGACAGGGTGAGTGACAGTCGTAAGCTTCCTGGAACAATCCAATATTTATATGCAATCTCAGTTGAGCAGGGCTCGACCTGGAGTGAAAGATCAGAGGAAATAAATGGATAAAAATGCTGTTGAACAGGTCCTAAGAAGCCATACAAGAGGCCTGAAGGAGCAGAGCAACAGATGAAGGCTCAGCTGTGCCAAAATAAGCTAATATGCAAAAATAATTATAATACATAGTGTATTCGTGAAAAACAATTACATTATGAAATAGTTATAACTTTTAATTTTAAAAAAAATAATTTAAAAAACATTTAAATGATAAAATAGATATAACTTTATGATTATGTATGTATGTATGTATGTATGAATGAATGAATGAATGAATGAATGGCCCTGGGGACAATGACTACCAATATCAGACTTCGTGGCAATCTAATGTTGAGCTGCTGCTCTAAACCTTCATGTGTATATCCAAACACAACTCACCAAAGAAGCGTTTTCTGTGCCGTCCCTTGTGGATTGAGCATACATTGCCTGAGCTCCAGCGTATCTTGGTCGAAGATCCGCCCAAATTTCTCCAGGTTGAACACTGCTTCTCCTGGAGGCACCTCTCTGATTGCATTGGACATCAACGAATAGCGTTGCAGGAATTCCCTAGAAAATGAAATATAAAAATAATGTAATACTGCAGATTAGTAAACTCCAATGTGCCTGGTATAATGCATCTGTGTGCTTCTGCATGCTTTACTGTTGTTCAGTGGAGACACCCTCCTCCCGGTTCTCCTCAGCCTCTTCATATTCAGCTATTCTCAGGAGGTCCTCTTTACATGCAGTGAGAAGTTGTGTCTCAATCTCTTTAGCTCTGATGGATGAAAACAATGTGGAGAACGTTAACCTACTGTAGCTCAAATTAAGGTAATTAGAATGACATTGTCTGCATAATTGACCTTTTATTGTTGTTTATTTCCTTTAGCATCTGGTCGAGATTGTTTTTATAGATGCCTGACTTTGTGGCTGGCAATGGCTGCGGTGGGAAATACAACAGACAACAATGAATGATTTTAGTGGTCGCTCTGCAAGTTGATGATTACACATTTATAACTGTATGTTCAATAATGACAAGCCATTTTAAGCTTACAGTGTTTGATGGGCAGTTGTGATATCGAGGTTTACTGGGCTCGGAGAAGGCTCCCTTCTCTGGTGTAGCTGGGGGCTTGGCAACACGCTCCATCATCTCCTGCAAGGAAAGAAGCTGCTCCTCCTCACTGCTTTGGGAGCTCTGGGTTAAATCCAAATCTAAGGCAAAGCTCAGGCCTAGGTCCAGTTCCACATCTATAGGATCCTCTTCAATCGATGGCTTTACACGCTCTTTACTTGCCCGCCTCTCCAGCAGCGTAGAAGGAGAACAATGAGATGTAGAAGTTGTAGGGTCAGTCTCTAAAGCTCTCACATTGTTGGGTAGGAGAGATTTGAATTTGTCATCAGATGTAAAACTCTCATCACTGAGCAGTCTATCTGGAGATTTGATGGGGCTGTTTTTTGAGTCTTTTAAACAAGAGGATTTAAGGTTTTCAAGTTTTATCCGCTCTAAAGCTACAAATGGTACGGTGACTTTTGAGTGATGTACTGATGCCAAGGAAGAGACTTTGGTGTCGACTGCATGATCACTAGTTTTCTGACAAGAGGATTCATTAACTGGAGTACTGAAGCTGGTCACTGAGCTGGATGAACAGCTGTTCTCTGAGGTGGGAGATTTTATCCCAACCGTCTTGGTCTTTACAATTTTATGGCCAGAGCTGAATACATAGGTCATGGGATCAGGGGTGAAAAGCTCATCTAAATCATCCGGGATTGCAACAGGTCTTCGTGGACGGGCACTTTTATTCCGTTCTACCGTGCGACAACTCACAGACGCAGTATTTGTTTTTGAGGATGGTTTGGGAGTGCTAATGTGCAGTTTTCTGCTCTCCTCCATGTGATCACTTCTGCTCAAGGTTTTGACTGGTAAGCCTGAGGTACGGCGGTGAATATGAACAGAGTGGTGGGATCCAGACTGAACATGAGGTGAGCCACCCGTGTCCTTCTGGGGAACCTCTGGGAATAACAAAGAGGTTAATTTGTCTCTTTCATCATTTACTTTGCTTTTTTTCTTCAAACTTTCTTCACCTGGGTTTTTGGAAGGTGACATTAACTTCAAAATGTGATCCTGGGAAGAATTGATATAGGCCTGCTTTGCTCCCATTGATGGTCGTCTCTTCAAACAAGGTTTGAGTGATGGTGATGCACAGGACGACTGGGCAGGCTTAAATGTTGATGACATTTCAGCGCATGTTGATTGGCCGCATGCTGGTTCTGTGCTCAGATGACTATTTGTGTTTTTGGTTGACAGTTCCAAGACTGAAAGATACCTTGCTGATGGCTGAGATTGCAGTGAAGTACTGAGAGAGTTGCCAACAGTGGGTTTTGGTGTCTGGGCTTTGCCAAAGTTCATACCCGAAAGACAGAGTTTTTTGGGACTGTCGCGGGCCTCAAACTCTCTGTGCCTCTTCTGAGATGTGCCATTCAAATCAACTACTGGAGAAAAAAAAAAAAACGTCAAAAATATACATTTTACTGTTGTAAAACAACAAGTAAAAATGTCCCTGTTGCTGCACAGGATCATTATAATCTGCTACTAAGAATGCCAATCACATTTTTATATGGTCCATGACGTTTACAAACTCAACATCTGATGCTTGTTGTCACTGCAGTGCCTATAAGATAGCATGCCAACAAGACAAAAGATTACAGCTTTAGGAGTAAAAAGGGGAATAATTGAAAATTGTCAATTACCTGGAATTAAGTTTTCACTTGAAGGTGTTCGTTTATGTTGTTGGTCCTAAAAAAAGAACAAAAGTGACTTTTTAAGCAGCTGGTCTCTTAGTTAAAAAAAACAACAACAACAACAACAACAACAGTGTCATTATGCATCCACCAATATAGAAAAAAACAAGCAACACCTGGGTCAGGTTTTAAATAACAATTTTCACACTGGCAATTCACATGAGACGATCAGTTCAATAAATATCAGTGAACTACCTTCCTAAAATTCTGTCAAATGGTCTATAACTTATTGAAAGATACATCACCAACATCTTTGTTTTAAAAATTATATTATAAAGATTATGAAAAAAACAAACACACCATACTCTCCCCAAGTGAACATACATTTTGCCTCACCCCACAGCCCTGGCTTGAGAGTGAGCTTTTTGAGGAATATACAGCTCAAAATCTATTATCAAAACCCTAAACTAGAAAAAACAAATGACAAATTTCACCTGGCAAGGGGCTACAGGGTTGTGCATGATGGGTAAACTGAAACCACTACTCCTGTCAGAAGACTGGGCACTGGGAGAAGGCTGGTAGCCCCATGAGGACCACTGGCTGTTCTCAGGGCTCCAATGCTCGGAGTCTGAGCGGGGCAGTGGGTAACCTTCTTGAACACCTCTGGTGTATAATGATGGAGTCATAGGGGGCCTGTGGAGCTGGATAGTTTGTATGGTACTGCTCACATCACTAGATTGATCCTAACAAAGGAAATGGTAATAGACAGAACAATTCAGAATCACTTTATGGCTATAAAGCAGTACAGTTCATAAACAAGATACTATTTGAACAAATATTGTTTTCACCAATAGCATGAAAAAATACCTTGCTTGACGCTTGTCTTTGTGGCATTACATGTTTACTTCCCAAGTAAGACAAAGTGCCCTTGGATTCAATCACTTGATCTCTCCTGATGTGGGAAGACGGGGAGTGGTTACTTAAATCCTTCATAAATTGAGGATATGCAGCGGGTGAGATACTGGGAGGTGAGGGCTGTGGCCTACTAGCTGTAGTACCACTGTTAGTTGGGCATACTGGAGCAGACCGTGAAAAGCAGAGAGATCCTGGAGGTTGATAGTGTTGGTATGGTAGAGGACACAGTCTGCCCCCTGGCAGGGGATAGGACCTATTCCCTGAGTAAGATGGGCTGCTTTGAACAAACCCTGGAGAATGAATTGGTCCGGTTGGATGAAGAAGGTGCTGTGGTGGAAGAGGGTTTCGTGGTGGACCTAGTCTGTCGCTGTGGCACAGCTCAGGGCTATGAAGTGGCCACATTCTCCTGGGAGGTGGGTGAGAAAGCCGGTTAGGAAGCTGAAAGGGTTTCATTGGAGTCTCTTGGAGAAACAATGTGGAATGGGGCCGGAAGCGCTGATGGAATACGAGGTCCTTCACTAAAACACAAGAGAAACATTTGTGCATTATGGTCATATGTCTTCTAAAATATGTGGTGGCTTGAAATGCTCAACTATGAACAGGTAGACATATGACGCTGTAGCTTTGGCTCCTCAATCAATTGTATAACATTTTTCTTTGTCATGCTGACAGACACAGAGAGTTTCTTCTCATATTATTTTAGCAGAAACAGATCCATCATTTCTTTCCATGTACGCTGTCACTATAAATACATGCTCAGCCATAATTCAATAAGTTTTGAATCTGCTTCAAAGGGAAGACAATGTACAAATAACCTGTAAATCATAGAGCTGCATGTTGTTGCCTTCACTGTCTAAAGTTTCCACATACAAAGATTTGTCTACAATTAAATGTTTTTTATTTTAAAACTCAAAGAAGTATTCGACTGATTAAATTGTTGTTCATTGTCACAAAAGTAAGTTGCTGCTTTTAATTGTTTTACTTTGGGGAGAAAAGGGCCTGAAGATCCATATTAGTTATTACTTATTAAGTTGAAATAAGTTTAACTTCTCCACCATCAAAAATATATTGGAGTCTACAGATGAGCAGACAATTATTAACAAAGTCTGAGGGACTTGTAGCAGCTTGTTTTTATAAGGCCAGGCAGGCAACAGTGCAATTTACGAAAGAAGAACAATTAACGTTAACAATACATAATTAGAACAATGAACGTTAACGATACATGATTAGAACAATCCACGTTAGCGTGAAGACATAGTTATATCACATCACACATCATGTTAAAACAGCAGTAATACAAAAACAACTATGTTGGTAAAGTAAAGTTAGAGTGCAACTTAAAAACCCACCAATTGCGTCAGACAAGCATCAATGTAAACGTTCCCACACACACACTGCTATTTTACGAGACAGCAACACATGACGGTGCTGCAGGGGACACTTTGTCACTCCTTTACTCCTTGGGAGAAAAGCATTCCGAAAGTGTGATGCATGAAAGACATAGACAGGTAACCGATCATGTTTACCTACGTTAGCTAATGAAAGTGAGTCTGGTCACCGAGGCGACAACAACGCCGCTTAGCCGGGCAGTTATTAAATAGGATGTCGAAGTTTTGCATAAAGGACACACCCAGCACGGCACCTCGCACTTTCCACAGCCAACACAAGGACGACACCTGCTAGTCAGTTTCTGCCAATCACGTGCAGCTACGTTAGTGACAACAGGGGGTCCGCTTTAACCATAAATGTGTGATCAACAGTAACGTTACCAGTTGAATATCTTAAACATAAACACAAAGTAACACAGGACCAACGGTTAGTACGGCCGAGCTGCTCGCAACTAGAAACAATACGTTGCCTGACGCTAGCAAGGTAACCGACTTGAAGAGCGTGTTTACATTGTGTGAGCTAACAATGCGCCAGCTACCGATAAGTATTTAAGTATTGCTTGGCTCGCTGTCGAAGGGAAACATTTACAGACATTTATGCGTACAGTAGCTAACATACATACATCTTACTCACAGTGACCGGCTCACAGACAACATTGAATGTTAGCTCGTCGTTGTTTCAGGAAGTGCTCTGTTTAGCTAGCGTTAGCTGAGAAGTGCAAACAAAGTCTGGAGGTTTTCTTACCGGGTGTTTCTTGGACTTGCTGTGACTCTTCTCATTATGAGGCTTAGTCCGACTTGTCTATAACTACAGACAGCGACAATAACAAACTCGGAGCTGCAATGTTAGAATTATGTCAGTAACACGAACGTCTCCCGCCTGCAGCCGAATCGGGCAACGTTACGCGAACTGCATTATGGGACTTGGTGTCCTGCCGTAAAGAGATAGTCTGAAGTTTAACTTCCCAACAAAGCAGTTTTTATTTTTACGTTTGAAAATAATGTTGTATTTTGGTATATTGCTATATGTATGTCATATACATACATATAAGCACTAACTGTTTCTAATTTGTTGGAGCAAGACAGGTGGTTTGCATAAAATATTATTTATATTACGAGAATTATACATTTGATATAAAGCTAAGTGAGATTGGCTACCAATACAACTACAATGGACTGATCAGCTTGAAAAAAACTGCTGAAACGTGGTCAGTAAGTAAATATGAGTCCTGGCAAGTTAATAGTTTGACCACAAGTAAGACTTTATTTGAGCATGCAACTAAAATCGCTGTGGAAATTATATATATATATATATATATATATATATATATATATATATATATATATATATATATATATATATATATATATATATATATATATATATATATATATATATATTATAGTCTGCAAGACAAGAAGACATATCAGCATTTGGTTTGTAAATGTATTAACATCAGAGATTCAGGATACATAAAACCAAAACAGAGGGATGTGTGTATATATATATATATATATATATATATATATATATATATATGTATGTATATATGTATGTATGTATGTATATATATATATATATATATATATATATATATATATATATATATATATATATATATATATATATATATATATATATATTTTCAAATTAAATTGGAGCAGACTTTTTTTTTTTAACCACCACTGCTTCCTTATTAGGCAGTAAGAGCAGCTGTAAGCATTTACTGTTGGAATAGGACCTGGTGGCACAGACATATGATGACACCAAGAGAAAAAGACAGACAAAAGGTAGACAAACAGTATAACAAAAATCACGTTCACATTTAGAACTCTTAATCCTGCATCACAATGGCACCGTAAAACTGTGAAGACTATAATCCAAATAATGGATTTGGTCCTTATACAGTGCAATGTTGATAGCAATGCAGTGTTTGGAACCATTTCAATTAACGTAATGAAACACAAAAAGAAAAATACAAATTGTCAGACTCAACAAAGACACAGCACAAATACTTTCTATATACACAAAGACTATAAGATTTTAATGGTTCTAACAGTCCCATCCAGCTCTCAAGAGATTGGGAACACATTACTAAAGGAATGCATCAATGAATTGCTTTAAAAAGTGATGTAGAAATGAAGTTGTACATCTTTAAAAGTGGTCCCTTCCATTAAAGAAAAAAAGGTCTCATAAAGTCTTCTTCAAATTGAATTGTAGGAGAATACAATATCTTATGAATAATAATGTTGTCCTGGGCAGTTAATAAGCATAAGCTAACGAAATACATTTTGAATATTAACAGGGCTATTACTTAAATATTCAAGTACACATAATAAACTGCCTTTATCAGCAATACTTTGCATTTCAGTTGACTGTTTAGGACACAGTACAGAAACTGATTCATGGCTACACCGGTGCATGTAAATGTGGCGGCTGGCAGCTCCCACAAACTTTGTTGCATTTGTGACAGATACATACTCATCAACTTTGGAAAAGAGAGTTCGATAGTTTTGCTTATTTAGGCGGGGGGTGAGGGGGGTTCTCGTAAAGCAAATCAAGACTCCAAACTGCATTTCATTGCACAACCATGTGTTGCACAATGACAATAAATTAAACCTTAAACTCTGAACCTTAAAAGGTTGTCCCATAATTTACAATCTCTTGAGAGCTGTGTCTCCCCTGACCCGAATATATCCTGATCATTCACCATCGACTATCCCTGCACTGTGCAAGAAGAGTGAGGTTTGACAATCATCTAAAGTGAACTCATCATGTATTACAATCCAGAATAAGTTAGGATTTAGCAAAAACACTTAAAAGGTCAGTTGTTGGGGACAACCTACTCTGTCATACACAATGAGGGTTTTTCTGTGCCTTTACTTCTTGGCCTTTCCTTGAGCCGCCACGGCCTCCATAGCTTTGCGTACAGTCTCCTCATCTCCCAGGAACTGCATCGGTTTCACAGGCTTCAGGTTCTTGTCGAGCTCGTAGAGGATAGGGATGCCTGTTGGCAGGTTCAGCTCCATGATGGCTTCATCTGACATTCCTACGGGTGAGAGCACATACAAACAGAACAGTTACGGACAGAAGTTAGTGAATTTACAGGTTGTTGTTTTTCTTTACATTTGTGTCACTAACTATTCTTACCTTTCCTTGAGTATATTGACAACAAACTGTCAGATCATTGTGACGGAATTTAAGTTAAATGCATTATGTATCATTGCTTGTGCTGAAAATTTCATAATGCCACCCACCCTCCAGGTGCTTAACAATCCCTCTCAGACTGTTTCCATGGGCAGCAATGAGCACCCGCTTTCCCTTTTTGATCTCGGGGGCGATCTCCTCGTTCCAGAAAGGCAGCGCCCGTGCAATGGTGTCCTTAAGGCTCTCACAAGAAGGAAGCTGGTCTTCAGTCAGGTCTGCATAGCGCCGATCCTACAGGAAGGACAAATGCATTAAGAAAGAGTGTCACTGTTCAAGCAATAATAATCAGCTATGACACTCTTCTTATAACACTATCAATGCTATCTCTCACCATCAGCATAGGCTACTGGTTCTTTACTCTGGATACCTCTGCAGAATCCTGATCAGGTTGTTTTTACTTGACTGAACTTTGAACTTGGACCTAGCAGACATCATTCCTACCAGTCATATATTAACCCACCTACAACATGTTATTAGGTAACAACTGGGCACATGCTCCCCAACGATTAGGGACTGTATGTCCACAGTGTATTACGGCTGTCCTGTACTATACGACTGTTGTACGTATAAAACATATTGATATTCAAGCTGGCTGTGCTGTGGAAAAAAAAGTAAAGCTACTATTTTCACTTAGATTGTTTCTGCTAATTTCATTCATTAATTAATTCATGGAGACACAGCCAATTTGAAGGCCTGACAGCAGAAATCAGGTATAGTCAGACTCAGGCTTCTTCTTTGTTATGCTTGTGTGCAACTAGTTTAGTCAATATTTACTGTTCATTTCCTTAGAGGCAAAGCGAGCTCATGGTTATGTGTATGTACTGTCAAGATAAGGGCTTACCTTGCTGATGACACTGTAGTAGTCATGGTCTGGGCCCATGGGAGGAGGTGGGGTATCAAACGAGCGCCTCCAGATCTTCACCTGAGCCTCTCCATGCTTGGCGGCCGTCTCTGCCTTGTTTAGCCCAGTCAGGCCGCCATAGTGGCGCTCATTGAGCCGCCAGGTCCGACGCACTGGCACCCACATCTGGTCAATGCTGTCCAGGACCAACCACAGTGTCCTGGTGGCCCGCTTCAGCACGGAGGTGAAGCAAATGTCAAACTCAAAGCCGTCATCTGTAAGTTTCAGAGCATGAGAGACACTGACGTTTAATGCAATTGTTGCCACTTGGAGACTGTGACTGCTTCTTTAAACCTTGATTCCACCCACATACCTCTTGAGAATAACAAGTATGCCCTTGTGGCATAAAACACAATTTATGAATGATACTATGCAGAGAGTTAAAAAAAAAAAAAAAGCAACACAGTCTCAAGCCTCACTGAAAATACAAGATGTTACATGGCTACATTTAGAGCTGCAACTACCGGCTTTTTCCTTACTATTTAATCCACAATTTACTTTCTCACCGTTAAATCTATAGAATGTTACATCACACACAACAATGGAGGAGCTCCAACCAGAAAATGTATGGCATTTTTCCTTTTCATCGACTATGTGAGTAATCAACTAACGGTTGCTTGGAGCTTTAGCTACATTGCAGCCTGGTTTAATGAGACTACTCTCAGAGACCTCTCTGAGTAGTCTCAGAGGGGTGACTTTTACTTCTTTTTTTTTAGAAAAAATGTAAAAGTCAGCATCAAGATGTTCATTTAAGAAAATCATTGAGAAATGTGATCACATGCTGTGGGGTCAAAAGGACCACATATTTTCAAAGGATCCTATTTTTTTCATGATACATTCTATATTGATTATCTGCTCTTTGGCCCTGGAACATGACTGCACCGGAGCAGCTTCATTAAGAGCATCACTTCTGCACGTTTGCACATCTTCTATGTATTCCTAACACGCTCAGGGGTCTGATGCGGAGGCCATTATGCATTGGGAGCCTGGCAATGAAGCCAGTATGAAACAGTATTTCAGAGAGAGTACAGTCCATGGTGATGGGAGCAAATTGAATAAGCGCTTCCTCACCTTTCAGAGCCTGTCCACCTCTCTTTGCCTCTCTCTCCCCGGTTTCACTCAAATCTGCATCGAACCAGCCGCAGAAACGATTCTCCTGGTTCCAGTTGCTCTCTCCGTGGCGGATCAACACTAACTTGTAGGCAGCCATGGCCGATTATAATGTGCCGAAATGAAAGTCTAAACTTTTAAGAACAGATTTAGGAGACGTTAAATTGACAGCTCTCCACTCAGAGAAGAAGATGGGTCTACTCGTTTCCCGTCAGACCGGTGAGGATTTTTATGTTATCCCGTGGATTGGCTACTCTCCTACTTCCGGGTTTTCCATCCAATCAGATTGCGCTAATGTAGACGTTGTTCATTCGAAGGCCAATGACAGCGGTGGACGTAAGCAGCGGGGGCCGTTCCCTGACCTTCATACTGCACATTGCACCATATTGAGTTTTCATTGTGTTTCTCTATCTATCTATCTATCTATCGGAGTTTCTAAGTTTGTTGTAAACTTACATAAAAGCTGAAATAAAGCTAGGCTCTTTGATTTTTCTTTATTTCATAATGACCTCTCAAGGAGGTAATTGGACCGTGATACACATTTAAGATGACAAAAGTATGCGGTCAATGTATTTTAATAAAGACCAGCTCAACCAATTGTTGCTTTCCCCTTTTCATCTGTAGGGGGTGACCTCGGCTTGTAAAACATTAAACTACTGCAGTAGTTACTAGAGCCCGGAACTATCATAAGTTTAAAACACTGTAATTAAACATGAGCAAAAGTCAAGAAATGCATTTATAGAGATGTATTAAAGAAATAAAAATATGGGGCGAAAAATAATTATTTAAAAAAAAGAACTAGTGGGCGATATGAGAGATTGTGTTCATGATGGGATAAATACAATATCACAGAGTACTAAATATCTATGTTTGAGCATATCAGTGATGAAAGGAAAGAGCAGTACTTGTTTTGTGGATGAGCTTCAGTATACTGCATGTGTGTTACATATTTACAATTAAAACCTCAGTTTGTAAAACACAAATATAAATACAGTATATTTGCACATTGTGGTTTCAGAGATGACTCCACCCTCTGACCTCAGCCATCTCATGATAGTTAACCTCTGACTGTATGATGTCAACATTTTATTCTGCTTACCCCCCTGGCCAAACACAACTCCATTTCCCTCGCCCATAATGTAAAATGATTACGTCTTAACTACAGCAACCTCCTTATGATGTTCTGCATGAGACAGTAGTCACATGCATTTGTGAAAAGACTACTCAACAAATACAATCATATGATGAAATAGGGTGAACTTCAAGATAGAGTTAAACAGTTAAATGAGGACATTCACAGTCCTTTTGCTTCTTGCTTTTCTGGCTACTTGGATTGAATTTAAAGAGCTTTTAATGATTTAATGTTTGAATGGTAATCTATTTAAGATTGGGTTGACAATACAAACCCAACTCAAGTCCACTCACTAGCTTTTTCTGGAGTTTAAAAGAAGACTTTACAAACTAGAGTTCTATCAGTCAATTGAGAAAGATGTATTCTGACGATGCAGTGTAATAAAACCAACATCTCAAGTAATGCAATGTTTCAAGGCCTGAGACATATTAGCTAATTTTATGACCAAAATCAATTAAAGGGAATATAATTAAAGAAAATAGGTCTTTCAATGTATGTTTTTTCTTTACAACTGTAGTAAGAGAGAGAATTTGAGTTTCTGTGGTAAAGGTGGTGCTTAAAAAAAAAAAGTTGCCATCATCAGAAACTCCAAAGGAATGTTTGTTTTACTTCACAGCGTGCGTGTCGGCTTATGCTGTTCTAAAGATGCAACGTTGGTAAAGAACTTCCCCTCATCTTGGATTTCACTTCTCACTCCTTTAACATTATATATTCGTCAGGCAAAAATAAAAGGCGGTGAATGACAAGGGTGTTGATAATTTTCTGGTACATAAATCAGTTAAAGTCAGATTACCTCCCTCTCTCTTACGTTTGTCAGACTCACTCACTCTCAACAACATGGCAGAGTGAAGAAAGCGGCGGTATTTTCAAGCCTCTATAAATAGCAATCATCATTTCCCACCACTGGCTGCCATTGCCCTCACACAGCATATGAACACTGTGCCTATTCAGAAGTATTGTGTGGGTAAAAGCTGCTGTAACAGATGTGGAATCAGTAATCCCAGTCACCATGTTAGGAAACTATAAAACAGAGTGTCAGATGCAAAATACACAGCCTGGAACACTGTGCCCATTCATGCCTTACACAGACAGGAAATGTCAATCTCTGTGTCGATTCCTGCTCGAACCTTTATGTCAGGACATTTTTGCACATCACTTCTTGCTTTTCTCTGCTCATTCACTTGTTCTGTCAGTCAGTCTTCATCTGTTTTCCCATCTTTCCCTCTCCTCTGCAGTGGAATGTGCATCTCAGCAGTATCTGATGAAAGAGTGGTTAACAGGGTGCTGCCGCTTGCACGTGTCTGTGTTTTCATCTTTCATGTGCGTACATGTAGCCTATTAATCAAAACAGGAGACAAGGTCTGTCAGCTGGGCGGGAGGGGGGACGGGGGTGTGTGGAAGAGTCGGACACAAAGTGCCTCCACTGGGGATGACCCTCCCAGAATTTAGGTAAACTGTGTAACACGGTGAAGAAAAGTGTGGGTTATAGTGTTGGTATTCTTTGAACATTTACATTTCCTCTTGAATAATGCTGAGCATACACACAATTTTTATGTTGTTTTTTTTAAAGCAGAGGAACCCTTTTGAAGGGTTATGATTGCTCTATTGGACGGTCACTTGCAGACTAGTGGGAGAGCGCATACAGGAAGCGTCTCTTTGGTTGAGTTGCCAAAAGAAATATCACACAGTTGGCACTCCAGAGAAGCTGCTGGCTGTATATGTCCTTAAACCAAGTTGTCTGGGCTTTCTTGGCTCTCCATGTAGCTAAACACATACAACAACCTCAGTTGTGTGGTGCCCACACCCTTCTGACAGTGTCAGGAGGTAACAAAGGATTCCAAATTCATGTTATTACCTGATTATATGGGTTTCTTTTTTGGACGTGAAGTTTGAAGATTACGTGCAGGTTTGTGGAAGGCTCAAAACAACTTTCAGGGTAAATGTGGAGAATACTTTTCTGGCCTTAATTGTTCGTACATGCTAAACTTGCTGTGAGTCAATCAAAACTTAAATGATTATCCATGATTACTTTCAATATATCAAACTGAATCACTGGATTCAATGCTTTGTTTATGCTATACGCTGCTGTTGTACTGTCTCCACTTGGTTGTAAACAGCAGTGTGTTTCCACAGGCGCTGACACGTGGACAGGACAACTCTTCTGTGGAAGTCTCAGAGGAGGAGAGGGTGGGTTGTGTGTGGGGCGGGGGACTCCTTTCTTTCTTGAGAAGTGCTAGATTTATATCCTGCAGCTGGTTAACATTAACCCTTGCCTCCTTGCTCTCGACACACACGCACGTACTGTATTTCAGTTGTAGTCATTGCACTGAAAGGCCGGTGCCCCAAGGATGATATACTGGACAATTGTTTATGGAAGCACAGACTGAAGAAAATACCCAAATTAAATCTAAGATAAACACTTGTTTCGGGGTCACTTTGCCTCATAAGTGCAAGCACTAAATAAGTCGACGATATGAATCAGGTTACAGCAGCTATTCTTGCCAAGCACTAAAAAAATATTTCTCACCTCTTTACCTTTCATTGTTGTATTGTAAAACTGCTGTTTCAATATTCTAATCTCTGCATTTGTGTTGCCTTCGTTTTGATCTTGATTAGGAATCTGAAGCTGTGACAAAGCCACATTTCATCTCTCATGCTATCAGTAATAACTTGCCGCATTCACTTGAAGCGTACACGGGGAAAGTTAAAGCCCAAAAAAGGAAAAGTGTGTCTTTTATGTGCGAGTAATCTGCAGCTTTTTTTACTACACACATCCATGCCAGCACCACTGTGACGCTAATTGTAAAAAGGCAACCAAACAGAGTTATCACAGCGCGGCTTTGGGTGCTGTTTAATCATCTTGTCTGCAGCATGTTTTCAAGAACGGCCTGCTGACTGAAATAAACAAGAAGTTGAATCATCTGCTTGGCTTAATTTTCATTGGCTGAACATCAGCCCACCTCCAGAACCCCAACAGAGTGTTCCGGTAAGAACAAGCCTCTTCCCAGATTATTGCACACTCACACACGCACACACACACAGTTTCCAAAAGTAGGATATCTGTCATGCAACACACTCACATTCTTTCTATCAGCACATTGTCAGCGTGTGAGCAACTCTCATCTTCCGTTAGAGTTCCAGATACATCTAGGGATGTGTGTCTTTCATGTGGTCAAGTGGTATTGCATATAAATGTTCCCCGCCGATTGGGCAAGACTTTTATCTCCCAACAGAAAACTCCTCAGGGCGCTGTGTCTAATCCCTCTAAATCTGCGTTTCATTTGAAAAAAGCCACCAAAGGCACAGCTCAAGTGTCCCGGCTGTTTCTTAAAATTTAACACCGAGAACTCAAACAAAAAATACAGGTTATTTACATACGCTCATATCCAAAGAAACATATCAGGAGCTTACACTTACTGGTCTTTATTTTTTGGCTTTATAAGGAAAACTTAAGGAATATTTTTGTTCAGCATACACATTGCAGCACCGATCACACCCATCGTGTCGGGGTGTTGTTGTCACAGCCTTGTTGAGTATACAGCATTCGAACAGAAGGCACTGATGAAACTGTTTGCAATGTTTGAGTCAGAGAAAATAAAAACGGCTGCTCAAAATGAGATCCGCAAGTGTCCGCCATGCTTCAGTATAGTTTTACTGTCATAAAAAACACACAAACACATAGAAATATATACTTTCCAAAAAGTTAAGTATCCTTTGAGAAAAAATAAAGGGGTTTTAGATAGATAGTTACTCAGTATACTGACACAAATATGCAAGTGTATGTTAAGGCCATTCTATTGTAAACACTGAATATACTACCCCACTATAATATGCACTGACAGGAATATTATAATACTTATTTATGAGGGAAAACTAATGGGGAAAAAATGCAAGAGGTGGAGTCATAGCCACATATGCCTTAATAATAAAAGGTTACAAAGCTTCCAATCAGACTCCCATCCTGTGGCCTACATGACAAGGGCTGCTTGGGTTGTTTTCATGTCAGCAACACTGACTGAGTCTTTTTGGATGGTTTTGGGGAGACAATTGAGACAAACCTATGATTAGAGTAGCTGTTGAGTTAAATTACAGTGAAGTTAACTATTCCTCATCTTGCTGTGGATACCCCCTGTAGGGCCCTCCTCCCTGTTGCCATCACCTCACCCCCCTTCAGTCTCATCAGAGGTCCGACTGCTCCCCCCGACATTTCCTATACGTCCCATAAATAGCCGACAGGAGGTAAGCCAGGAAGCACAGGCAGGCGAACACTGCGGCTGTCAGGTAGACGCTGTACAGGCAGAGGTGTTTGTACTGATCCAAGTTGCAGTACGATTTGCGATCCGTCTTGTAGACCATGACACCTATGGCCGGCAGGTAGAGCACAGAGGCGGCCACGTCGTGCGCCAGGTTGGTGGACATCCAGCGCTCCCCTCCCAGCAGCGGGACGAGGTCCTGCTTGTCCAGCATGGTGACGAAGAAAAGAGCGAGGGTGAGGAGCCAGAAGAGGACTGCGACGAACAGGACGAAGTGGATGGATCCCTCGTATTTGTTTGCAGCGATGGTGACCCACAGTCCGGCCCCGAACACAATCTGCAGTATCCGGATGTTTCCCAAAAAACTCCTGAGGAACTTCAGGATATTCTTCCTCACCTGCGGCTGGGAAGGTTGGGGTTGCATCTCTCTCCTCCACCGGTCACTTTCGGTCCCTTTTTCCCCCGAACAGGGCGGATGCTTCCTGCCAGCTGCAAACAGCTGGGGGAAAAGATGGACAAAAAGTGTGAATAACGGGGGGAAAGCCGGGTTTTTGGTCTGGCAATGGTGCCAAATCTGGACAAGTTTAGGTATCAAAAGGGAACTCTCTGTTCTTTCCACAGCCCCGGGGTTTTGAAATGAAAAACCGTCTTGGATGTTTCGTCTTTTCCGTTTCCTCTGTTGAATGTAACGTCTGTGTTTGGGGGGCTGGGTGATGGAGAGGGGGCGGCCTGTAATTCAAAGCCTGCCCCTCCTCTGCCGGACTGCACGGTTCATCCATGTCCGCCCGTCTGCTCGTGCATTTCCCCAAGGTGGAGTAGTTTCCCCCGGGGAGTGTGACATTTTCTCCTCCCGTCCTCTCGGACTAAAGAGAGACTTTAGAAAATGATTAAATCTTAACGTGTGCTGAAGCAGCACAACAGAAGCGTAGCTATAATCCCTGTTATGGGCTTCCATGCTTCAACATGTAGACAATGCTTATGTCTTTAACTGAAACGATACATGCACATTACTTACTTCAGTGAAAAACACAAACATATAATAATAATAATAACAATAATAATAATAATAATAATAATAATAATAATAATAATAATAACAATAATAACAAATACATTAAACATGTATATTATATATGCATACAATAGAGTGTTTCTTATTCCACTGGACACACACCATAACAAAGAAGCAGTGATTTCTTTAGGAGCCCAGTCGTCATCCTGTGTGTCTGCGTGGGATGCTCACATGTTACTTCCCTCTCACTTAAATTGACAGACGCTTGTTGTGCCAGCCAGTCATTGACGTCAATGGATTTCAGCAAACACACCCTACGTGGCCAGGAGGCGGAGCCCGCCACCGTCGCCTTCCTCAGCCAAACCTGTGATTGGTCTAAAAAAAAAAATGTTTCCAATCCCCGACAGGAGGGATCGGAGGATCTCTCTCCGCCCATTGGTCGCTTGACAGCATTGATTCTTGACAGACCGTCGGCTCAAGGACAGAAAGTGGCTCCAGGTGAAACTGAGTGACCTGGATACGTTTCAGTGTTGCGAAGGATGTCATAGAAGAGAAACATCGGAGCAGAGTCAGATACTGTCGGAGCAAAGCGCGCTGAAAAGACTCAGTTCATCTTCGGGTAAGCTGAATTGATTTTCTGTCTTCTCATGACTCTCACGGGGTCCCTGCGTACTGCCTGTGACCCGCAGCACAATACAGCACAGACAGTCCGCTGCTCAGCCGCTGCGACGTATCATCCTCAACAGGTCCACACGCGGGTCTAATGCAAAGACAGTTTTCTCCTGTTATACTTGTACTCTTTTCACTGAGACTCTTTGGAGCTTTGCAAGGGATCCGGGTGTCTGTGCCCCAGTGTGTTTCTTATGCAAACAGTAGCTTGCCGAGATAGCTGTGGAAGGGAATATGGAAGTTAATATTAAACTAGGTTTCTATAAATGCGTAAGTGTTTGTGTTTTTACAGCTGCATCCTTCAATCATGATTATTTCTAGGCAGAATCCCAGGCTTGTCCTCAGCTAACTCACACACTGTTGAGTGATTTAGTATTGGAGGTATTTAAATATTTGGGTATATATGAGGTCACCCTGTTACTTTGTCTTTAGATATATATTTTGTTTATATTTATAAATACTTATTTTTCATATTCTGTTGTATGCAGACAACATAAGAGTTTACAAACGGATATTATCCCTGATAATAGCTATAGGCCCTGAAGACAGCTATAGTGGTCCTTTTATTTAAGGTTATTTTGTCAAGCTGAAAAAAAAAGTTGTTTTAGTGGAGAGGCCACTGACTTTCAAGCAGCCATGATTTTGGTCACTCAGCAAATTGGTTAGTGTCCCACCTAAAACCATATGTGAGTAAAGATAACGTTGCCATCTGTAGTTTAATGGGCTTTCAAAGCACGACTTGTCACTCGCTTCCTAAAGTAGGATTAAGAACTCTGAGCGGAAGAGTAGCAGGTCAGTTGCATCAGCTGTCTATCAGTGTTGTGACGCAGTCTGCACTCATGTACTATGTATGTTGTGTTGTTTATTTCAAAGTATTTTTCACTTTGCAAACACATCCCAATGAGTGTAAACTCTTTCAACAGAATAGAGCTTGTGCATGCCACCTTTTCCCGTGTTTCTCCGGATGGATACCGGATCCGCTTCCCCTTCTTCCTCCGTGGTGGCGGGCCCCTCTTCCCTGTGGCGGTTGTCCGACAGAAGGAGTAGGAAGGCTGGCTCTGCCAACATTTTTAGCAACGTAAATCTGTGGCAGCTCCAGAGACTATTCAGGGCAGCGGGAGATCAAGATGCGGAACAGAGGGCCCAACTTGTCTGGGGCGACGGAGATGAGGGCGAACTGGCTCAGGCATTGAAAGGCCTGAGGGCCCGAGGTCACAGGAGAGGACTGAGGGCCAACGGTAGAGAGGCGCTGGGCTCACACTGGCTACGAGCCTTCAATCACCTCAGGTAGCAAAACTGCTGATTTGATTTCATATACATTCAGATCATTCATCATAGTAACTGTTTAAATGATGTGCCATTCATATTGTATTCAACAATATTTATGTTGTTCAGGATCGGAGAGAGCTCGCCGAGCAGCCAGGGGAAGGGTCCCGGGGAGGAGAGTGATTCTGAGGCAGGAGGAGCACACAGCAGTCCGGAGCCACGAAGACACACCTCCATAGGGACAACAGCAAGAGGTACAGGGGTACTCACTGAGAGCCAGGGCCCTTTGGGGACTTCTGAGAGACCAGCTAGAACCAGCTCGGGACTGAGGAGAGGAGGAGAGAACAACCCAGAGAGATACCTCCACAAAATACTCCACTGATTGCACCGAAACCTCTGAGATGCAAAACTGACTTAATGACTGTATGTGCGAGAAAGGAGCAGCACTGCTGATCCGTCTTTAATACTGCACTGGTGTGTTCACAAACTGGAGCTAGGTTGAACTACCTTGTGGCAAAAGCAAAAGTTACACTTGAAATTGTATTGCAGGTTGAATAGTTTCTTATGATGCCGTAATGTCTGATGTTTTAATGGACCTGGGCTGATGGCCGTATACCGACACTACACAGTTACATCTTCACCTGAATAATGGAGGCAGCACAAAACTCTCAATGACTCCTGTTATCTCACAATATGTTGTTGTGGTTACCTCTCATGAACTGCCTTATGTGTTATTCTAAATTCACCCAACTTGCACTCTTCATGCATACTGATAACTACGGACAGGGACATGACTTTTTCAAAGGTGCAGTGTGTAGGGTTTGGTGACATCTAGCGGTGAAGTTGATTGCAGATTTGCAACAGACTGAAACTTCTCCTTTGTGCTGAGTGAATAGACAAACTATGTTGGCAAATGTGAAAATGAAAGGTCCTGTCTAGAGCCTGTGTTTGGTCTGTCCCTTCTGGGCTCGTGCACTAACATTTATGTATGTTATTTAGATAGAAACTGCCTTTTGAGTCACAAAAACGCAGATATTCTCATTTTCCAGTGATTATATACTAATGAAAACATATTTATATCATAATCCATTTCTGCTAATATATTCTATTAGCAAAAATGCGACACACTGTTGCTTTAACGTATCAACCATTTACTATTATGTGTCCCTGGTTATGGGTGTGGTATGTTGCGCAACAATGTAAACGGGTATAAGTATACAGTGGGTTCAATTTGAGGTGGCATGAGAAGCAAAAATACATGTTCATCTACTGCACATTTCGAGACGTTGACTCAAACCTAATAATTCAACGTGTGAGATTAACCTCTGCCAGTCACGAGTTTATAGTTATTGAAAGTCAAGTTTTAGGTGGTTAGAGACCAACATTTATAAATGGAGACTCGCTGTCCAGAGAAACTTGAAATTTTCATGTCCTCATGTTAAAATGTTCATGGTCACAGTGTGAAAACCTCCTTTTATTATGAAAAAACTGTATGCCATTAGACTGCTAAAATTGTTGTTAATACTGTTTGTGTGGAAATAAAAGTCTTTGAATTGTTTTTTTTTCTTGTTTTTTTTTAAAATTTTTAAATCAGTCAAACATTATCACAAAGTAATGAAAATGACTCAGTACATGTTTACGGTAATGGCTTTTATTAAATGTGCAGTTATTTAAAAAAAAGATGACATCTAGTTTTATAGTATAAGTAAGGCATTCATCAGTCTGTTGCTTTTAGTTGCTCATTGTCACTGTTGTCCTGCATCTCTACATACAGTGTATACACATTCACAGCCAGGACATGCTGTCTGCACCACAGTTGACACTTTTATCCACTGGGCAGCTCCACTGGACCAGTTGGCCGTTAAGTGCCTTGCTCAAGGAGCTCATTTGCTTTTTTTTTTATTAATAGAATAGCAATACACATTTAAAGTTCATATTCATTTCCTGCTGCTTCTCAGTTAAAAAATGCTCCAAGAAATTACACATTGCAAAAAAAATAAAAGGAGAGGACTGCAGAGTACCAGGTGGTTGTGCAGCTTTAGAAACAAACACTGCCATCTAGTGGTCACATCTAGTAATTATGCTACGTATAACTGGTCTTGTGGTCACTAGATGGCACAAGAGGTTTGGTTTTGGGAAGGCAAACCACTGCACCGAGCCAGGGAAGATTAATGCTTGTGATGCATAGAATAGACTTTACACTGGAAAAGCATACACATTCAGAGAGTTATTGTTAATTTGAAGACAGATTAATTTTATTAGACACAAAGATGATCGTGTTAATCCTTGCTTGTTTACGTTCTGACAGGTTTACCAAATCCCCTGAATGTTAGGATGGCTCGAAATGTTTTAAAGCTTGTATCCCCACTGCTAATGTCTGAACCATCAGGCAGCATTATAACTAAATGACATAAAAGGTGTCTTTCCACTTCAGGTTCAGAAGCTGTTTTGGTTTAATTCAACAAGTCTGATCTGTAGATGCAATATAAATGTTACTTTAAGTCATTCCTCCATCCAGTTTTTTACTGCCCAGTCAGGCGAGCAAGAAGAGAGATGAGGAAGCGCTATACTGAGAAGATCTTTATCTTTTACATGACATGTAAAGTTGCATATTTGGGTTAGGATTACCCCATTCACCAGATCGTCAGTTTCCTCCATCTCCTTCTGGGTGATGCAAAGTAATACATTGACAATCTGGGAGATAACGTCCTTTCTGTGTGTTCTGCATCTACTCAGTAGTGCCAGACTGGTGCGATGGCAAACTGAGACATCTGTAAGGTAGCTTTATACGGTCCTGAAACCTCAGCAGACTTGCTCAGTGCAGAGGAAGCAGCAGATTGGCTCTGAGGTAATCCTCAAATCGCTGAGCCTCCCCTTGTTGTGTAAAGTAAGCTCATTGCACGGGAAACCTAATTTTAGTGCCCAAATAGTGTATCTTAACTCATTCACTCCATTAATCTTATAACTATAGATATGAACTGATGATCCAGCAGTAATATAGTTGTAGCTGGAATAGTGGTTCTCATTTTTCACTGTTCAGTGGCAGAAACTATGAGGTCCTCTCTTGAGAATATCTATATTATGCTACTTCACTCTAATTTAAGGTTTTACATTAACCAAAACATACAAGCTCACAATACAAATCAAAATCATTGTGTACTCAGGGTCCGTCGTTAGATTTGGATGAGATTGAGTTGTTAGCATTTCCACTTCCAGCCAATAGCCCTCTTGAGGCCCAGAGAGGTCACATGATCTACTATTTTCACAAGTAAAGTTATTTGAGGAAAGTAGAATAACTTTCTTTTCTCTCTTATTACTATTTTAATCAGATCTAACCCCTGGACTAAACTAACTGTATTTCAATCAGAAGAGACCAGCCAAAAAAAGAAAAGATAATTGTTTTTTGGTAACAGATGATATGTGATGCTAAAGTCTCGACAGAGTCTTTGGTGCTTGAACTCTACAGGAAGATTTGTAATTGAGGGCCGTCTGCCTCGATCAACAATAAGATAAATACTCTCGAGTCCAGACCTGGTGGGTGGTGAGGCTGATGGATCTGATGAAGACTTGGCGGCGATAGGTAGGTGGAGGGGTGCGTAACAGCAACATGAATAAACTGAAGGTAGAGAGACAGTCATAAAGAGACAGCAGGAAGATGGCAGGCTAACAATGTAATTGTTTCGTTGTGCTTATTGGATAGAGTAGACCAGCTGATCTAAACAGCTGCTGTCGTGATTGACAGCCTCGAACAATGACAGCAAGTTAACGATAAGAGAACATGAGTGAGAAATAGTTGCCAGGTGTATGATAAATAAACGAGGGTCTTCCGACTGAACTTTTAGCTTCATATGATGATGAGAACATGAGCTTCATATGATGTATAGATATATGTATGTATACTTCTTCTGGCAAGAGTGAGAGTTGTGGATCCCAGAAAGCCTGATATGATAGAGAGAACCAAACAGGTCTTAGATGATGGGATAAAATGAGACCCTAGTAGACACTGTTGAGGTTGAGGATGTTAAGATGAATTTAGTTAATCCTGATAAGGTAATAGTGGACTAACATCTTGGTGAATCACTGTGTTTAGACATGTCCTTGTTAATATTCACTCTATTTATTAGATGTTTAATTAAATCAAAGCTTTGCATTGAGTCCCACTGAATGTGGATGAAGTAGCATCGAAAGTTTCAATTATAAGCGAGTTGCAGAAAGAATCATGCCGACTTCTGTTCTTGTAACTATTATAGTTCTGTGTTCAACAGCAGCGTGGTGGCAAACTGGGATTCCTTTGTGGTACATTGTTGCCTTTCAAGCAACATGCACATCTTAGCACTTGTCTAAGTTATGTGCATATAAATGATGTCTTTATGCTTTTAAAATCATGAGGCCAATTTAGTAGTTAATGAAAAATGGAATTTCTATGCAAAGGTTTTGTAAATGGCATGCATTTGTTCAGTGTCCAGTTCAGTCCTTGAGGTTAACAATTGCCATTTTGGCTAAAACCAATCAAAGTATTTATAGGTTTTGCTCTGCCCTTTTTTCAAAGTGATTTGTACAGGCTATTTTTCCGTGCTTGTGCAGTGAAATATATGCATTCCTTTTTTGGTTTTGATTTTATGGTGTTTATTATTCAAGCTTCAAGATATTCAAGATGTTTTTATTGTTATATGCACCGCTAACAGACAGTTATTCTATACAATGAAAAGCTTATTTTGCTCGGTCCTCCTAACACAGAATTACAATAAACTTAAGGGAGAAAAAATAAAAAATTAGGCACAAAATATAAAAGATACGTAACAGTATTGCACAAAAATATGATAATAGTATTGCTATAATATGATAAAATATGATAATAGTATTGCTATAATATGATAATATATGATAATAGTACTGCTATGATAAATATGATAATAGTGTTGCTCATTGTATCTTTATACACTATGCATTGCTACACCATTGCAATTTGTTGGAAAGTTCACATGTTGATGGTATTTCGGGAGGACACTCTTGAGGTTGTGATGGTTGAAATCTTGTATTGAAATCGCCGGCGACAGCAAACACAGCGTCCGGGTGTCCAGTCTCTTGTTTACTGGTGACGTCAAGCAGCCCCAATGCCGTTGCGGAGTTCACACGTGGCGGGATGTTAACTGCCAGTATAAACACTTTACTGAACTCCCTTGGCAAGTAGAAGGGTCTACATTTCACCACCAACAACTCGTCTTTTCCGAGGCCGCTGTGCGGTCCCCACGGTAGACATAGTGTGTAGCAAGCTGGATGGTAGAGTCGGGAACGCTGTCTGAAAGCCGGTTCCCATGAAAATAAGAGCACAGCATTCTCTCATCTCATGCTGGGTTGTGGTCCTAATTCTCAGCTCATCCATCTTGTTTTCGAGAGAGTGGACATTAGCTAACAACAGGCTCGGTAGTGGTGGTGGAGTAGAGCTAGCCTTTAGCCTAGCATGTAGCCCCCCTCTCTTTCTACGACACCGTCCATTCCGCTCTTTCTGTTGGCTCTGCTGGGCACCCACGGCCGGTGCTGTTGGTCCTTCCCAGCTGTTTATGACAAATGTCTGTAGCCTCATGTTCCTCATGTCAGCTTCTTCAGAATATAATTCAAGCTGCTGCCCAGGATAAAGTTTAACCCTTAAAAACGGCAGTGGACCATCAACTTTACATTTACATTGCATTTAGATTACATATTGTTTTATTTGGTGCCTATGTATTACATTTATCCTGGAGGCTGTCCCCTAAATAAGCTAAGTAACTGCAATTTTGAGAGAATACCATTTTATGATGTATGTGTTTTATGTCCTGTTAACAGAAGCTTATACTCATATTTCAAATATGCTTATCTCATTTTTTGGAACCGCTTTCCAGACATCTCAGCACGAGGGAGTAAAGGTAAGGCTGACAAAAGATGAAGAAAGAGAGGAGTGACAGCTGTATGGAGAACACGGGGAGCAGATCTGATAGTCAACAGAAGGACAGGGGGAAGAAGAAACAAGCTTTTTTTCTGGGTTTTCTGGGATTGTGTCTGTGATTGTGTATGATTGACAACGGAAGCCGTATGGAGATTTTACAGGAGCAAGGATCTGAGAGTTGAATGTGTCCCTCCTGCATTGTAATTAGAGTGCGAAACAGTAATTAGTGAAATGATATATACAGAACATGCTCCGCCGTGCTCTGATAATAATCCCAAACCCGCACACACGCACACAACCCCTGTGCGACACTACAATCACACAACACTGCGGCACGGTACTCATTGTTATTCCTTCCTGTGTGTCATTGTGTGCCTTTGTTCTTATTCTCAGTACTGTACAATCCAGGCTCTCGCTTGCTTCTGCAGTCTCAAAACACTGCCTCCCTGCCCCACTTTTGAGGTGAGCGCACAACAACAAACAGGATTCAACAAGAGAGCCCTGCTTAACGAAGGCCAGCACCTTATCATTTTATTCAATTCAAAGAGACTCAAGTACAAACACTCTTTAGAAATGGAAACTAAGATATTAATGTTGAAGAAAGGCATTTTCCTTGAAGCTTTATGTAAACAAGACCTCAAGCTGAAATTGTAGCATTGGTCATGAATTTAAACCGATATAAAATGTACTCCAACCGCGTTCGATATGTATGCACAAGGTCAAACTGCTTTCCACATCTGAGACCATTCCGTCTGCCTTCCTGCTTTGCTGCCTTCTGGGCTTGAGAGAAACACGTAGAGCCAACTTCACATCACATCATATTACGTTACATTGCCCGCACCAGCAGCCTGAACCATTTGCAGAGGCAGGGGAGGAAGGAATTTTTAAAAAGCCTCCTTGTACTTTCGGGTCACGTGTCAGGTGGTACTCGTCTTTTCTGACCATAGCATGGTACTAGATCGGACTAGATGTTTACCTTAAGTTGCACACCTTCTGCATGCTGACGAGATTAAATATGGCATCTGCTGAGTTATCAAGTGGGCCCCCTCTTTCCTCTGAACGCTAATGTTTTGCCCACGATACCTCCAGAGAGTTCAGTAGTGATTTTCTGCATCCCATGCTCACTTCCTAAATACCACCGTACACTTGGGGCCCAGGTATCAGCGTCAGCTGCTCGCTCAGTGTTCCTCAGTTTCTATTGCTTGTAGGCCTACTCCACTGCACCCTCCCAGGGCAGTGCAAGCTCAATGGTGGAAACGGCATGGAGTGAGGTCGACCATTGGACAAGGTCTGTACTGAGGTTAGTTCACACAATCTAAGCATCCTCATCAAGACTTGATCTGATGAGTCTGGCATGACAGAGGAAAATTCAGCTGTTAGACGTCAGGACAAAGCGGGAGGAAAAGCATTGGCGCTCATCCATCAACTTCTCAGCACAGCTGCAGGACATCGTAGCACCTGGTTGTGCCGCCTGATGAATCTGCCTTAGGTGAGCCACCAATGCATTTTAGTGTTCCTGGTGTAGGGCAGAGGGAGCAGGTGGACTCTTCTCAGTACCACTAGCTAAGATTCTTGGGCTATGGCAAGACATCATAGGCAGCCTTGATGGTGAAACTGGCTGGGGAAGTCTCCATTTCCCACAGCTACTTCCAGGAGATCTTTTTCTACTCGACTCTCTCACGTTGGAGAAGCATACATCAGTCAAAAAGCTCACTGGTAGAACTGCCAGGGCTCCATGGGTTGATGATGAACTTAAAACATGCATTCAAAGAGATGAAGCAGGAGTGGCAAATAAGTATGGTTTTTCTGATTATATTCTGCAAAGTGACAGCAGAAGAGATGTAAAAAGGATTGTTTCCTATTAATAATGACAAATCCCTGGGTATTTGTAACAAAGACGGGAAACTGCAAACATTGCCAGTGATATATGCCACACATTGATCAGCAACAAGGAGGCTATTTTTCGAATGTGGGATTTGGGTTGCTCGCTTAGACAAATGCTCTTCTCTATTTTTGTATATCATTTTCCACTTTCTCTTAAAGAAAGATGTATGTCTTGATATGAAAAGAAAATCAACACTCTACATCTTTGCACTCACAGTAAAGGAAATCACTGCAACCCTTAATAAAGAGCTCCACACAGTATTTAAATAGGTCACTAATAACAAACTTGTCTTGAGCATATCTAAGTTCAAGAGCATTGTATTTAAACAAATAATCTCCTTAAGTCCCAGATCTGGGCTGCATGTGTTACTGAACAATGTTGCTGTTGAGCAAGTAGAGTAAAAATACAGCTTCTTGGTAACTTAAGATAGTAAACTGTCACGGTCAAGACACATTGACTCACTAGTGGTAAAGATTTTTGTATGGTAAGTTCAAACATAGCTCTGGCACACACTCATACCGCACTATACATGCCACCGGAGGTCACAATACACTTTCAAAAACCAGAACAGGTGTTTGAACAACCCTTTTGCCTGCTGGATCGCTTCTGATGGGAAATATTTTCTACATGTGGGGCAGCTTGGAATACACATGAATTGTGTAGCTCAGTTAGCATCACTACCAAGGCATTTGTTTTGCATTTGAGCTGGTCAATCTTGATTGGAGCTTTTTTCCCCCCGCAAAACACAGACAATAAAAAAAGGTATTGCACAACTGTAGGATCACTATTTATATTTGTAATTATTATAGCAATTATTAAATAGACTTAGTAGGATTAAAGCAAAATTGGTTATTGATATAACTGATTGAATTTTGAAAAAATCAATCCGTTATAAAAGTAACAGACAAAATAATATAATGGAAGTGCAGCAAAAGGGAGGATTTTTGGATTTAAACTTAAAAAGAGACTCTAAGTCAGTTTGTCGGTGTGCATACTGTACTTTGGATTTTTTTTTAACAGAAGAGAATAAGGCATAGTAAAATAACAGTGCAGAGTGCCAGACCACCGTGTTATTTTACATTTCATGCTGTTTGTTTTTTGTGGTAATTTCAAACATGAATAGTTAACGTACTTAACTGTGTGCAGGCACTCATAGTTTCAAACCACATCAGGAGAAAACTCGCTCGTCTGCCATCAACTCACAAAACTTGCGATGATGCAACCTTGATTTATTCACAGATCTGGTTGCAGGGGCTGGTTTATTGTGATGTGCAATAACAGCATGTGCACATAAAGATCAGTAGGGTAAAGTGGGACTAATTTCATATTAACATGTACCACTGGGTTGGAACTAAGAGGGAAAGCACATCTGAATAATTCATTTCAAAACAGAGCTCAGAGCCAGTGACACAGTATAGAGTAACCTGGAGTTGATGAAGAAAGTGGCATGCATGGCTTGGTGCCTTTGCTAGCACAGATGCAGTAACATGCATGGGTGCACAGATTTAAAAGCATGCAGTTCACTCCCCTATGCTATGTAAGGGAGTTCAGCCATCTTTGCTTTCTTCTATGGGGATGATACCTGTTAAACATGTGACAGAACACAGCACAACACAGGAGAGCAGTTTGTTCAGTGACCTTTTTGAATTTCCCGGCAGCAACAAAACCGTTGCAACACACATACAGTATGTGGATGCTTGCATGCAGACCAAACCACCAAGTGACACAAATTCATCCAAAAAACAAACTCTTGTGAGTACAAAACAGCTCTGCAGTGGTTCAGTAGGTGTGATGATTTAAACCTTTTCAGAGGGGAAAGTGGAGCTGAAAGTGCTTACTGACAGACTCAAGTGTTGGGGTGAGAGAGGGTGGCTCACTTTCATTGCTTCTTCTTTTTATGCAATATATTTTTATGGGAAGAATAAAGTATACCATAAAAAGCTGTTTCTTTGAGAATTTAGTTTTTCATGTATCCCCTTCTCCTCTTTCTATATTTATTGGAACCAAGAATGGAACCAATACATCAGACATTTACTTTCCCGAGCTAACATTTTTAAACATCCACACCCTGGGCTTTACATCAAAGTCACAAGTACAGTAGACAAGGACAAACATTAAGGGAAGAGAAAATAAAAAAAGAACCAAGAAAAAATATGAACAGCATCATTGTCCTCTCATACTCGGTCTATAATATACTCTACAGCTACAACAGCTACAACTCATAGATGTGCCACTGAAAGTGCATTTACATGGACAAAACTAACACATGCAAGTCTCAAACTATATATAAAAGAAAAACAAATTCACAAGATGACAAGTAAAGATAATGGTCAGGCTTTGTATGCATTTTTAAAGGATTAGGTCACTCCTCAGTCTCTTCTGTGCTGTTGTGAGGATTAACAAGATGTTTGAACATGTCGTGGGAGTCCAGCCACACAGAGCTGCAAACAGAGCTCCACACACGTGTGTCTTAAAAAATAAATTCAACACACGCAGGTAACATATAGACTTCTCACTAATTTCTGAAAGAAGAACGAGAGCAAATATTTGAGTGAGTGTGTTCTCTTTAACATGCAAAGCCAGCACTTAGAGGCCCTGGAATAGAAACCAGCTAAGACGGTTTCCACCAGCAGCTTTGAAGTCGGGAGCTCCTGAGGAGGACGTGACGGACGGCAAAAACGAATGAGATCCTTAATGGAAAAAGACCCCTGAAGGCCTGCAACTCCCCCCGATCCGATGTGAGGACACAAAGAACATGTGTGGCAGATGAAAGCCTGCACCTTTGCAAACTTCTCCTTCCCCATCATTTTGCCTTCACATTACTCTCTTCAAAGGGGCTAATTCAAATGCTACAAACGCAAATATGTCTGAGCACGGTTCCCTGCAGGCATTGTCACTTTGAGAAAGAGAAGTTATTTGAGATGCAGTGTAGGAGACAAGTGGGTGTTTGGTGCTAAAAATGGCTTTTAAACAACAGTAAATGGCTCAGGTTGGCAGAATGTCACATGTGATACATATCATTGTTTGTGAGTGGTCGGATCTGTTAAGAGAACAAGGTGTCCAGTTTAAAACATGACTGACAGACAAGGGCTGGAAGTGAACTGCACAGCCTTGTTAAAAAGTCTGCTGTTGTTTTTTTTTTTTTCAAATCAAGATTTAGATCCACAGGAGTTGGGGGACAGGTTTATATATTTTTTCATCCTTTGGAAATAGAGTAGGCCATGTCCCAGTTCAACCTGCATTACCTCTGGTATGAATTTAATGCATCACATATCTTAGTTTTGACACTTAGAGATGGCCCTAATGTATCCTTGCATTTATTATTCTGTGGCTCTTAGTGAGCTGCATCAATCAATTATTAGACTCAGATATCATATAAGCCCATAGGACATGAGCAGGAGATGTTCCGTGAGATTAGGATTGAAGGGATTGAGGGAAGCTGTCACCACACAGTAATTTCAAGGTTAGGAGATTTCCACCAGACACAGTTATCAGCTGCTCAACACAAGGAGGTTTGCTGCATTTATTTGGGTGTATTATGAAAATGTCTCTTTATTGTGTTCAGACCAACTCAAGTAATGACTGTGTCCTCACTCCAAACAGCACAGTAATTACTTTTACTTCAGAAACATAATCATAATCCCATATTGCTGAGACCTCAATTCAATTCAATAACATTCAATTTGGTCTGCCAACCCACAAAGATAATATTTTGTGATGGTTATTGAATGTTTTAAAATTGCCCTGATACACAATAGTGTGCGACTGATGGCAATAACAAGTAGGCGGCTGATGAGCAGAGCACAAATACTGACATGTTGCATTGATGAGTCAATGGCACATTTAATTTATTATTTCATAACTGTTGATTTTCACACATTGCTTTGCAAAATAAAATGAAGCAAGAGGAGTTTGTGCTCTTTTACAATAATATAACGTGATTATAAACAGAATGTGCGGATGGAAGACTTGCACAACTCAAATGTCCCAGATTCAGGGCCAGTCAGCAGTTTAGTGAAACCACTGAAGAAGTGTCTTTTGGATGCTCTGTGCATAAATCATTTCAAGCAGCACTGTGTTTGTCAAGTGCAACCTCACATTATACCAGATGAGTTCAAGTCCCCCTTCTACCAAAACATGCGACCATGTGAAGAATGTGTTGATTTGACTGATGCTTTTCAATTAAAAGCTTATATCTTGACAACAATGTTGTTTTTCTTTGTCCGGGTTTGTACACACCATCACTCAGACCCCTCAGTCACTTCCTTTAGACAAAGTCTCATGGCCATTTTCCATTAATCCACTAGATGCTCCCACACGTTGTCACCTGTCCCAGTTTTCTGTCACTTCAGATGGAGCCACTCCCTCCTACCTGAAATACACAGCTGCTCCTCATTTCCCTCCTGGCCACCTGAACCCAAACTAGTACCTATTCTGTTTTTATAAATAAGTAATAAATGGAATTTTTATATTAATTAATTGATAATATTATATTACACATTGATGTGCGTCATTATCTGTGTGCTGGCGTGCGCTTTACTTCAAGATCTGCCCATATTATTTCAAGAACACTTCACTTTGCCACATTTTCTCAGTCCTGTCCCATAGATGGAATATATTTGTTCATGTGATGCCAATTTTTCACAACTGTGTGAACCATTCCTGAAACGAGGGCTCAGCTGGGTTCCCCCAGTTTCTCATTATAATCTGCTTTACCACCATCTGACTCTGTCCCTTGTTATATTCCTGCATAAACACAGACATGTGACCTATTTTTTTTACACATGTCATAAGCTTTAAACTTTGAAAGGAAGCTGGTTTCACACCAAATGACGGTGTCAACGCTCCCATCTCTCTCTCGCTCTCTCTCTCTCTCTCTCTCTCTCTCTCTCTCTCTCTCTCTCTCTCTCTCTCTCTCTCTCTCTCTCTCTCTTTCTCTGTGTGTCCATATGTCTCGTTTCACTTAAATTTCTCTCACAACATCTTTCCATTACTGTGGCTGTGCTTAATATATTGAAAGCATATGTGTGTGAATGATTTAGTTTTCTGACTGTGGTTCATTAAACTCTGTGAATCTTTAGAGGAGACAAGCTGAAGCTCAGTGCCTTTTTCTATGTGTGAATTAGACTCAGGGGGGCAAACTTTGATCATGGGGTATAAAAAGAGGGGAGGCGAGAGAGGAGTTGAAGGAGGGGAACAACTATATCAACAAATGGCTGGCAAGATGTTTGCTCCCTCTCTTCATGCTGTCCCTTCTTTTTCTTTCCTTCTGCTTTTTCTTTCAATCTCTTTCATAATCTTTTTTTTTTTTTGTGCATCTCTTAGCGGTACAAGTAATACAAATGAAGCTGGCATTTATGCAACTCCTCCTCACTTCGAATGAAGTCCGTACACCAAATACAAGCGTGTTCACTTGCTTTGGTGGCATGTTTTGTAATGGAGAAGCCAGTTTAGTAGACCTGTGTAATTTGTTTGCGGATATTTGTTCATCGCAGTTTTGTAGTACTAAAACTAATATTCCAGTTAAACATGTGGTTATGTTTGTAAATAGATAAGAAGGTAACTTTGAGAGAACTAACGTGGCGTATTATATAATTCAGATCACCTGTACCGTCATACGTCAAAGCACACAGCCCTCTACCTCCCCGAGCGTACAGCAATGTGATGAGACAGTAAATATGGATGAGTTTGTTGCTTTCACTCACAGTTTCTGGAGATTTGTGTTGAGCATTGGGCCCCCGGAGCGTAGCCAATCTTTTCATGAATCTTCTGCTCACTGTTCAATTATTCAGTCCGGTTCCACGCTGGAGACGAAAACGACAGGCCGAGAGGGTAGAGAGATGGATGGAGGGGACAACCCTAAGGATTTGAATCACGTGTGATGGATATTTCAGTTTCTCAGGTGGTGTTTATGACAAAAGGTGAAAGGTCAGGAGGCGGGACAAGAACTTTGGTTGTCTTTCTCATTTTGTTCTCTTGCTGCTTGTCCTCATAGTTAAAGCGGTAGGAAGCACAAAGCCACTGAGACGTACATGCATATTGATATTGTGACCAAACCCTTGCGCTCAGATGACAGGTGCTATTTATGTTAGCAGTGACTAATAACTTTCTCCCAAGTTTAGCTTCTCTCCTGTTCTCAGCACTCAAAGTCCTCGTGTTCTTGATTTGGATCAATGTTTGTAATTCTGCCTGAGAAGTGGATTTAAATGACTGCTTCACACTCATGGTTCGTGGTTCCAGCCTCAGTGATGTGAATCCACCAGTTTGCTCATGCATGCACACAGGATGGTTCTTTTTTACGTCGACACACAAAATGTGTCAACCTCACTCAGCGGGACAGTTTTCCACGTGAGGTTTCATTTCAGGGGTGGAGAGAGGTGATGCCGCAGAGAGATGGGGACGCAGCACAAACCAGCAGGTGGGAAATGAAGATTAATTAAATCTCCAGGGTTTCTCTGAGCTTTTTCGGGCAGAGCAGGAAATCTCAACGCACCCCCTGTCTGGGTAGTGGCCATGTCGTCAAATGACGGACGAGGGCACACATCACCACGGGTCTCCAAACGAACACGAATACTGAACTTTCTTTCCTCATTAGCTCTCTGGCCAAAGCTGGTGCCATTCATTCACAACTGTAATCACAGAGATAGTTGCAGCCAGCAGTAATAGGGCACAAGCAACACTACAAAATGTAGGGCAGAATATGAACAATTTAGTTGTGTCGGACATTTCTAAAATAAAGTTCATGAACAATGCATTTGCAGCTCCTGTCAGTCCTCTTTTTTTTTTTTTTTACAATTGGAGTGATCTTAAGTCTTCAAACCCTGATCAATGACACCAGTAGGGCAGAGTGGTGGCTCTTCAGCAGCATACCATTGCATTGCAGCATTGCCTCATTTTAGACCTTCACATTCTGTTGCTTTCCATTGTGCATATCTGGATAGTCAGCAGAACAGCTGATGCTCTCCTTTCTCCTCCTCCATAATGCTTCTTTGATCAGACTCTCTCCATCTTTCTGTCTCTCTCGGCCTCAAACTCCAACTCAATCTCTTTTTCTCTCTGTCAGAGGAATGATTGACAGCTGTGAGCTTTCACATAATTGCATCATGATTCTACAGCTTTGCACTTTTGACAGTGAAGCCCGCATTAAATACCAGGATATATACATTTATTTCTTAAGTCATTTATTTTAACCAGAAGTTAAGCAGTCTGGGGAAAAAACTTGAGTTAATTTTAAAAGCAGAATATTTTTACATGAATGAAGGTGATCTGCATGTACAAAAATAGAATCAGAAAAATGTACCTAACATCTCAAAAGTACTCATTATAAAGAATCGCACCATTCAGATAATTCAGATTATGTATGTCAAATGATTGTATAATTATTACAGAAGCATACGCAGGATTATACTTTTGCACCTGCTTTAGGAGAAGGGGATTCTACTTTAACTGTTCTTTTTATTTTAGAGGCTGCAAAATCTGTAATGTAATTACTTCTATAAATCATGAAGACAAATCAAATATATAAATATGCAACGCAAAGTACCAGCAGCACAAAGTGTGCTTCAGTGCATTGCTTAGCTGTACATTGTTACTTTGCACCACTGCTTAAAACTATTTTATTTGGTATAACCTTGGTCTATTTCACCGTGTGTGCAGCACCAGAGGTTTACACCTCTGGCTTGTCCTGGTAGTGTATTCTGCTGGACTCATCCCTCCATCGTCATCAGCAGAACAGAGGAGCTATTAAATGTGACGGCCCCGCTGTTTCCTCTTTTACTCAGTGCCACCATATCCAATGTGACATGCACAGTGCTGCCACGCAGATCTGAACTGGCTTCTCACTTCACACCAATCTGCACGGCCTCTTCACAGGGCAAATGCTGCTGTCTCCTCTAGCACTGGCATGACACACACAAACACACAGGCATGAATACACAGACAACATACCCACTCAACACACAACACACATAGAGCTAAATGGCCAATTCATTCTCGGTGCAAAGATGATTCATCTTTGGGTCTGTCGATTTCCCCTCGGGACAGATCCCTTGTCTCTCCGTCTCCTCTCTTGCCGTTGACACTCCGTCTGCCCGACTCTCTCTGGCGACTGATTTCAAATTGAGAAAATGGAATTCAAAAGAGACCTTGCAAATCTGAATACTAAAATGTGTTTGTGTTATTCCTGGAATGGAGCTTAGAGTTTGTTTTTCTTTTCTTTGTAAATGAGGTGATGAGCCCAGGAGGGGTCATGCATTGCATTTACATTTAAATTTGAATTTGTGTTCACTTTTCTTCTCTGTCAATATCATTAATATATTACTTCAACATGTGAGTCAGATTGTCTAGACTGGCTCGCCCTTTCCTTTGAAACTTGTCATGTGCCCTACTTTACAACAGTGTTTTCTGCTTTAACGTGGTTGGAAAGTAAAAAATAAGTCATGGAGGAAGGCCTCTGTTTTCGTAGTTATTATATAAATTATTCTACATTGTCAATAAAAAAATAAATAAATTAAAAACTGTAACATATCTGAAAACAAACCAGCTTGCTTCCCCAGGACAGTGACACCTTCTCAAGCTATCTGAAGGACAAGGCATCCAGCATAGGGTCAATATTAAGGGGCAACATTTATTTTAAAAGGCCATTACAACGGGAGAAGCACCTCCTGAAATGGAAATTGATTTCTGTAAACACTGGTACCGAGTGATTACCATGCGTTTTGGATGTCTTTATAATTACCTATAAATATAGGCCTACATTGTCTGAGTGAAGGATGCAGTGAACATTTAAAACACGTTTGTTTCAGTATTTATTGTGGTAGTTTTATCTATTCAGTGGTAGTTTACATAGTTTTAGTTGTTTAATATTGATACATTTGAATGTTGTTTTTTTTTGGTACTGTTCAACAATATTTCCCTGCAGACATTTTCCTTTGTCATAGCAAGGAAAGCACATGTGTTGGGCAACTATAATGACAAGAATCCATTACATTTGAGTGCTCACTCATTAACTCACTAATTACACCTGACGTTGCTATGATAGTCATGTGCATTATAGTTAAGATGTCTGCTGATGAAAAGCTTTGGACAGGGGCTGTGTTACAAATAACAATGGACTGCCTCAGAGTATCTCCTTCTGAATAACTCCCAAGCTGCAGCACATCCCAGACTGTATTTTTAGGCAGATAATAAAACACAAAATGCATGTGGTGTCTGTTCCAACCGTTCAAAGCCCTCTTAGCTGGTTTCACAGCAGACATTTTCACTGACAGTTGGAACAGCGCAGGTGTTCCACGTTACACAAACAGTGGTTCTGTTCTGAAATGACCCAGTACCATAAGCCATTTAGCCAAAGCAGCGAAATGGAAAACAGCTATCATGCTTTTACTGGAAACCTTGTTTTCTCTGTTGATATGTGCTCGTTGGTGAGAATAATTTAAGAAATAGGGGTAAAAGTATTGGGTAAAACACACTTGTGTACGGTAGGAAAGCTAGTATCTGCTGTTACTCTCCCCACCAGAGGAAGGCGCTACTGCACACACAGATTATTGAGCACATCAAGTGTTCTGGTTGATTTCATTGGCAGGATAACTAAATCCAAGTTGGTGGAAGCATGCTAGCTGCAGAATGAACGTAACATAGGAACAATAACGTGCAACTATGACACTAAAAGGGTCGATGGCATCGAGATGGTGGGAGTTTAACCGCAACCGCGACTCTGCATATATATATATATATATATATATATATATATATATATATATATATATATATATATATATATATATATATATATATATATATATATATATGGCTATTTAAGGTTTTGGGCACTTTCAGTAATTTCATTGTTGCATTATCTTGCTCAGGGAGGGCTTTATGAGATTAAATATGTAGCCTTTAGTGTGATCAATTGAGTGTTAATTTAAGAGCTAATTTGAATCAAACTAATAATCAATAAAGTATCAGAAACATTCTGGGTGAACAGTGTGAGCAGTGAATAAATATAGCAGTGAGTATGTGCGAGTCCTTTTCTGTTCCAATTTTCACATTTTTATTTTGCTGTTATGATTGCAGCTGATAGTGACAGGCAATAAGCAAATACATCTTGGGGGAGAAGATGTTTTGAATGTTGAAATCAATGTTATTTGAATGAAAATTGATGCTTTAGAACTGATGGATGATTTGTTGTTTCACTGTTACTCCAGAAGGAAAGTGTATTTGATGTACAGTGTGCAGCAGTATCCATTATGTGCGTCTCCTCTGGATGGATTAAGGAGTGGGCTTTGAATAAAACGGTCTCCTTTGCAATGTGGCCATATATATTCCCGCTGTAAGGATTTACCTAAATTGCAACATTAGAGTTCAGAGCAGGAGGTAGCGTAAAGATAATGAGTTGTGGATAAGCTTGTGCCTTTGGTAGCCTGCATGGTTTGTCACTGTGCCTCTGACTGAATGTAGACATGAATGTAGACATTTGTATTATTACACCATGATGACAATGACAATCTTACACACTCACCTAAACCATGTGTTGACGATACATGTTCAGTGGATATAACGATGATATGTTCAAGAAAAGCATCTTGACATATTTTGCAATCCTCTACAAGCTAAGGTTGTTTCATACTTTGAATCTCTGCGTATCTTTGCCACTTTGCTAGCTATGTGTAAAGCATGAATACTGTTAATACTGTAAACTGCACCCAGTAACCATCCTGCATAATGTTTTTTTAATATTTTGAGCAAATGCTAAATGAGTCCAGGAAATAATTTATTTCTCTGCAAGTGGGTCACTAAGCAGCAGCGGAAGGTGAAATATTGAGATGCATTAAATCATTTGTAGCTTAAAGGTGGGATGTTGTGAGCTTAAAAGAAGTGAGTACGTCGGCCTGGCTCTCTGTATGTGTGTGCGTATGTGTGTGTGTGTGTGTGTGTGTGTGTGTGTGTGTGTGTGTATGTGTGTGTGTGTGTGTGTGTGTGCGTGTGTGTGTAACATACTCTAGGTCTTTAATAAGTTAGGGCCACTGGAGCCCAGGGTTTAATTAAGAGTTAGAGACAGATTTCGGCCTCAGCAGCACCATGCTGGTCTTCTCCTTGGACACGCACACGCACACACACACCCACGGACGCACACACACAGGGATGTCCTTGGATGTTTTATGAATCACACTCCTAATACCTCTGAAATAAGATGAGCGCTTTGCAGGAAAAGTGTTCAGGGAAAAGAGGCAGATGAAAATACTAAAAGCCGAAGGAAAAAAAAGACTACGAGTGGACTTTGGAGGGGAAAATAGTCTAAAATTATAGTGAATAACAGAAATATTGGAAACACTTCGACAATGAATTGCAGTGGGGTCAAATGCAGAAGTAAAATCACATCAGCAATCTAATAGAAGATGTGCACATAGAGGCTGATTCAGTTTGTAGAGGTCTGACTTTGACCCAGAGAAGCAGGTTGCTAAAGACTAAGTGCATTGATGTAAGGAAGGATTTCTTCGATATTAAGGCCACATTCATCTTGACACATGATTGATGCTCTTTAGAGCCCACACAAAGGTTTGCTTTTTAAAGTTAAAACTCTCCCTGAATTTCGGTTCAGCAAAAGGAGATAGCTCGGTGTCCTTGTGCGTGACACAGACAGGGCATGATCCCAATCAAAGCCGAGACTGTTCAAACCAGCCTTGGAGATTGACGAGGTGTGAGTTTTCATCTAAAACTCTCCATCCCTCTTTGGCAGGGAAGGCTTTCACTCAGGGCAACCTTTACAATAAAGTGAGATTAATGCTGCAAAGTTGTTCAATCAGTGGTACAGAGCGCAAATTTGATTTCACTGATGAGGCTCCACTGCCTTCTCTCCTTTACTCCATTTCTCATCCTCATTCCTCATCACATCCATTTACTTCACGAGATTATTTTTTTCCCCCCGAAACGGGAAGAGCTCCTCGTTAGTATGCAGAGCAGCGGAAGCACAAACGGCACACTTCTCTTTTGCAGAAGTATGAAAATGAAATATTCATGACTATAAAGAGCTTTCTTTGAGCGAGAGAGAGAGAGAGAGAGAGAGAGAGAGAGAGAGAGAGAGAGAGAGAGAGAGAGAGAGAGAGAGAGAGAGAGAGAGAGAGATGAGGATTGAGAAGAGGACAGTTTTGACACAACCTTCCATTTCCTGGGTGTCCGTTCCCTCTTTTGGGACAGCTGCACTCTTGCACCTGTTGGCCATTTGAAAGGAAAGAGCTTATCCCTTTTACCTCTTCCAAAACTGTCTGTCTTTTGCCGTATCTCTCCTCCTCCTCGCTTCATCTCTTTCCATTGTTTCTCCAGCGGCTGTCATTTCAGCACTGGCGATGTCTCTCTGGCAGCAAGTAAAAACGACTTGACACCATCCCAGCTGCAAAAAAGCTTTAAAGTCATGGTGCTGCTGCGTTATGAGGAGACGCTAAATGGAGGAGTACGAGTGCTTTTTACGGGGTTCAACTAGTGGATCAGTCGTGTTCAGTTACATAGACGCATAACACTGAAACACTGGAAAAAAATCAAGAGGCGAATATTCATTCTCCACAGTGTTTTTTTTCCCACAAGTTGTTGAATATATAATCAAATGAGAGTGTAAATCATGTTTTTCAATCAACTAACAAGTTTTTCAATTTTGATGACAAATATTAGTCGAAGAGTAAGATCAATCTTAGATATGTTTTTGTGGTAAAAAACAATATATATATATATATATATATATATATATATATATATATATACATATATATATATATATATATATATATATATATATATATATATATATATATATATGTGTATATATATATATATATAAATACATATATATATAGTTATTTAATGAAGGTAATTACGATTCCAATATTGGTGCATACATCAATGTATCAAGCATTTAATGATTTGACACTAACACAATGCTTCTTTTATTACAGTTGCCGTTTTTTTCTTTACTGGAAATAACGGTGAGAAAAATAAACAATAACTACCAGCAATAACTATAATTAGAACAAAGCTGGATCACTTCTACAATTCCTGGCATGTTTACACCTTGGCCTGGATTATGTTGGTGTTAGTTTGTGAATCCTGCCTGGGGCAATCGTCAGTCAAACACATCTTTTCCACATATTGACATGTCAAAGTAGGAAAAGCACAGCTGTTCATATCACAAAAATAATCATGGCTGAATTCCATTTAGCTGCTTCAGTTTCGGGGTCCTGGTGCGGGCCGGCTCCTTTAAAGGATCATGGTTTATTGGTAACACTGGGGGAGATGGGTTTCAGAACAACTGATCAGACTGGGAGACCATTGACTTTGAGTATGTTCACGCTGAAATAAGCTCAGGGAATAAAAAAGTTACTAATTAAGCTCTGCTACTCCGATTCACCATGGCAACGGTCAAATAAAGAGCCTCCATTCAAATCTAGTGGAGCTAGAAATGACAACGCAGGCTGCAGATTCTGACTTAAAATAAATAAATAAAGCAGCAGCAGTCAAATAAATGAGCGGAGTAAAGAGTCAGTAAATGAACACTATATTCACTATTTAAAGTTTAGTTTTTTTAATTAACGTAATGGTACAAAGGATGAAAGAACTCACGGATCGGTTTACAGATTGGATCAGCACAAGAGAAAAAAGGGAGAGATGATATCCATCGTTCATAATGTCTTCATAAATTTACAGGGATTACGACAGTAAAGTTTGTATTTTGAAAAACCTAACAACGACCTTATCAATGAGCAGGCTGGCTTTGTGTTGAAATTTTACAAATTATCGGACGTGAAGGTGCTCTGATAATTCATCAATGTGAAAAACAATCAACACAAGTCAGATTTCTCCATTTTACGATTTTCTTTTTAGTCCGTAGGCTCCCGACTACATACAGCATTTATTTGCGGCTCTGATTAACACAGCCATATGATCTATTTCTAGGCTACCCACAAGGTTTGATTCAAAATGAAAATCATCCAAAGAAGATTATTCCCATTGGGAAACTACCTCAATAGACACAGTGTATACCTTGATATGAACAGGACCGCGCTTTATCTTGAGGGAGACTTTGACATGATAAAAACAGTTGTCTTGGATTCCTCTAACGAGTGTGAATGTCTTTATATGCAAGCGCGTAGATGTGTATTTATCTTGGATGATTATGGGGCCTCAGTACTTTTCACAGAGGGTAGATGACTTATTGATTAAAAGGACTCATTTATTCAGATGAGGCATCTGGAGAGGCCTGGGGCTTGTTTTAGTCATGAAACCAACCCCCTCCCCCTCCCGGAGAAACACCTCACACATGGTGTGACATCCACTGTGGCTCCATGGAAAAAAACAAAGAAAACAGAAGTTCTGATAATACTTTGTTGATTGTTTCTTTGAGATTTTGCCAGTTTGGCAGCCTCATAACCTTCATTTTGATATTTTTTTGTAATGTGACCGTTCTGTTTATTACTCTTAGCATGCAAAATGAATATCACTTCTGGGTTTTTTTACAAATAATAAATGAGTTTTCCTCTCACATCTCTGCTGGATTACCTAACAAGAACTTCAACTTGATTTTCTATAGTGTATTAGTTTTTAATTTCCTATGGCAGCCATCTTAAACAATAAGTGTAAAAATAAATCTCAGCATCTTTGTTTTTTATCCATGCTTTGGCCTTCTGGAGGGAAATATCTATCCGTTAGTCCAAGACTTTGTTTGCAAAATGCTGCTCTGGGATGTTTCCCCTCCACGGAAGTTCATCAGTTCATGTCCCAGATGTGTGTCTGGGTTTTAATCAGAATGTGAACCAAATAACTCATAAAACCTGAACTAGATTTTTCACGACGTTTAAGAAGTCGGTTAACATTAGTAAGCTGACAATAGGTAGGTTGCTTAACTGCATGCAAATGCAATACCTGTTTTCTATGTGCATTAACCTCGTTCTGTTGGCTTTCTATCGTGCATTATTCTCTTGATCTCTATCAGATGAAAGGGTTAATGGGGAGAGCAACCAATAGTGGTGTAACGGTCCACCGTCGATGCGTAATGCCCCCTCACGGAGCGGCACGCATGTGAACAGCAGACTAATTACACAGTTCAACGTTATTCATCACAGTGTGAAATATAGTTTAATATAGTTTATGGTATCATTGCCAATAGACGAACGAGCGTTCAGTTACATTATGATGCGTTCAGGTTCTGTTCAGTGAAAATTTGTATTGGGTGAAAGTAATTTATAACGGTTTCATGAATTTGATTAAATTCAGTTGTTTAAAGGAGATTCTTTTCACATTAATATAAAATATATAATAGAGATGAATTATGAGCTGCCTACACTACCTCTAAGCATCGTATAATACATCATCAAAACTACGAATGACAACATGTGTTTTAATCCAGAATAAATGATTTGAATTGTGTTTTTTATGAAGAAAAAAGACACGGCATTACTATCACAAAGTCAGAGGATGACCTTTGGAATTTTTGATGGTTTACAGACTTCAGAGGGTTCAAATGATTTTTGGGACAATTGCAAAAAAAATTAATAGTTTGAAGACTGCTATGCTAAAACAACCAAAAGGATCTGTAGCTGCCAACAATGATAATCAATGATCAGCAATTAGTCGGCGGTAAAAGAAACTCAAACCCTAAAGTTATATCTGCTCCCTTTTTTCTTTTGTGCTGATCCGATCCAAACCATGAATTCTATGATCCGTTGCACTGCTAGCACGAAGAACAATAGTCCCTGTCACTATTGCTTGTTGTTATGCCAGGCCATGATTCACTCACTAAATGTTGTGCTAGGCCATTACTGATCCACACCATGTGCCAGCTGGGTTGTGAATGCCATAGATTTACTGTGCCTTTCCATGAGGACCCAACGTAACCTGCCACTAATCTGCCCCGGAGCCCAGGATTTGCCCCACGCTTACACAGGATTCTGCACACACAACCTCCTGAGGTTAGTTAATGAGACGTGGACTAGTGGAAATGAAGGCGTCGATACGTAGTCACGAAGCGAGAATGCCCTGGAGGTTTTAAAAAAGTGAAAGTGAGCGGTTAGAGGGGTCAGCTGCTTTTGACAACTGGGTGAACTCTGTAGCCCCAAGACGCAAATCCATGTTATCTCCTCTGTACAAAGCCTTTAAGCTTCGACCTATGTCTTTTGGTGTGCAGCCCTGTTTATTGGCTGAGCCAGTATGCCGTGGCCTTCGTGCACCTCCTGTGTGTGTGACCTAAGTGGAGTTTTTCACAAGCGCGTGTGAAATCTCCTGTTTTGACAGGTGCTTGAATCAGGGATTAGAGTAGGGATAAAAGTTGCATTAATCAGAGGAGAGGATTCATCCTCTGTTGCTCCTCTCATCCCTCTGCCTAAAATATACTGCATCGAGCTCTGCAAGCCGGAGAGGGATAGAGAGGGACTGAGATGGTGTAGATGTGGTTTCGGAGCTGTCAAATAGAGGCGTAGTAATGGAGGGCTGAACATGCTTTCCCAGGTCTCTCAATGTGAGTGTGTGTGTCTGTGTTGATGCATGCGCTAGTGTGTCGGGCTCAGTTGAGAGTGATGAGTGTGTGAGCGTTTTTATCTTCAAGCACTGCTCTCTTGAAGCCAGTCGCTGGTTCCTAATGCACAAATATAAGAGGCAGATGGCTGTCTCCATCTCTTTCTCTCTTAATGTTTTCATCTATCCCTTCAACTCAGGTCACTTCCATTTCCCACAACATACTACTCAGCGTGTGTGTACGGGTATGCGTGAGAGGGGCCGAGCTCATCTCACGGTCTAATTGAGATGACATTTCTGTTCTCCAAATTAAATTATTCAGCTTCTCTCTTCATTTGTTCTCTGGTTCCTTTGTTCACCGTCCACTATCTATCTCTCTTTCTCTCCAGGGCAAAAACCTGCTCTCATAAAAGCACTGACCCCAAAAGATAGAGAAACCTTAACTTGTGTCTCATTATTTGTGAGCTTTGTGAGGTGGCTGAAACTCCTTCTGAGTGGCGCGACCTTCAGTGAAAGTCAAGGATTGATAGCGGATATATTTTGCTGGAAGGTATCCTCCAGTTATGACTCGAGGTTGTAAACAATTGTTCCCGACAATACTGTATTTTATAAAGGTACTAAATCAAACCGTAAGAGAGGAGAACCGTAAGAAAGAAAGTGCACATGTTTGTGTCCTGCTCTCTAATCTAAGATTCTGTTTGTTTTTCAAATACAAAAAAGGCTTCATCACCTTTTTATATTGTGCTGTTCTTCAAGAAACTACGAAGGAAAATCTTTATTTTGAAATCTATTACCAAGCTGCAGTTACATTGACCTTGAGGATAAAGCACAACTGTATTTGTACTGCCTGTTTCTAAAATTGGCAGTCGTCACCGAAATAGGGTTAAGCTATCCATCATAGAAAAAACATTGCATCTGTTTTTTCTTTTTTTTTCCTTGTCTTCTTTTGCAGCTTGGCTCTCATCCCTATCATCTCTTGTGTCTGTTCTTCTTGGCTCGCCTTTGATGCAAAAAGGTGCGGTACAAGAAGCCAGCGTGACACTGTGAGTTAAAGGAAACTTCTCAGCTCCGGTTGCATCCTGCTTGCATCACATACACGCTCTCGTGCGCACATTTGAACAAGCTCACTTTTACACAGTGAACAAGCCCGAGCCCTGGGCGGAGTGTACGTGCACCTTTTCCCTCAGTTGAGTTTCGATTTGTGCTCACAAACATAATGCGTAGATATGTTCATCCTGTATGTTGGCCTACAAGAACAACGGTTCAGATTTTGGCTATTACATGTTTACCCTTTTTGTATCCATTACTATCATGCTGCGTATGTGTGGACAGTTTGACATCAGAGAATGTTTAGTCTGCTGCCAAGGAGCGTTTCAGTCCAGTATTGTTTATTTAGAAAGTCAAATTGTGAACACGTATGAATTGTTTTCAGTTGCTGTGTACTGTTGAGCGTTGGCGGTTTGTGCTTGACCTGGTGCCTTTAAATTTGTATTTGAATACGTGGGCAGAGTGTTCAACATGCAGGCGTTAATATTTGCATGTGTGAAGTGTACAATGATGATAATCACATCCTAACAAGACTTTGGTAATGCACTAAATGTACCAGCATGTTGCACATACTTTGTTGGCAGAATTGTGTGCTGAGTCATGTCAGAAGGCAGTTGAAGGACATAGCTGTAAAAACACTGTTAGACAACACGGCCTTGCAGAAAAAGCTTTGTCCCATGGTGGCAGCAGTGAAGAAAGTACAACTCTCTTTCACTCTTGTGCATTTCTAAATTAAAAAAAATCTATTTGTCAAAGCTCATACCAGGAAGGATTTTACAAACAGTGATGTTGTTACTCCACGAGGTAGAATAGAGTCTGTTTGAATGAAGGAGGTGAAGGAGTTGTGGCATTGCCAATTGATATATATATATATATATATATATATATATATATATATATATATATATATATATATATATATATATGTAGGTCACAGACATGAGTCTGTGAAGAGGATGTGTGTGTCTGACTGACAAATCTCTTGCACTGTGAAGTGAATGCAGTAAACAAACATCAGTGCACAGTGAAGGCATGCAGCAGCCTTGCAGTGAAACTGTTGGAAGCCTCTGAAATTGGTTTCTGATTATTAAAATGAAAACAATTTCCTCTGATCAAATCAGTGAGGGCACAGCTGACTGATGCTGTCTGCTTAGGCAAAAGAAAACAATGAACAAGAAGAGATGGCATTTTTAATTTTTCAAATAAATTAGTTATTAATGAAGTAACCAATGACTAAAGTGTTTAAATGTTTAAAAATGTTCATGTGGCGCCTGGTACTCATTGATTAGTCAGTATGAATGTATAGGAATCCTTTATTAGTTGACGTCACTGCCTACTTTTTCAGTATTTAGACGCTTCACTGTTCACACCCAATGTAACCATCTTCCATCTGTAACATTTTTGCAGCAGCTTGTCTTCACAAGTTATCAACAGAGGAGTGTACAGCTTTGGCATCTGAACTTCAAGACACAAAATCAGCCTGCTTCATATTTATGAGGAATATTCTCTTTGTTATTCTTGCATAGTCGGTAAAGCTGCACACTGACAACATCAAAGATTATATCTTGCAGTGAAATCTCAATAATACATGTTCCCATGGCTTTGGAATAACAAGTAAGGCTGCAACTGACGATTAGTCTAAATTAGTGGCAATTTTGAAGATTCTCATTGAAATAAATGCCTGTCAAGTTGCTACCTATCAACGGAGAAGGCAATTTAGCCTATGGCTCATGGCTGAAGTGTTGCCTTATTTATGTACTTGCAGTGTTAAGGAATGGGCGTCTGTGGCGGGAAAAAGGCTGTTTTACAGTTTTTCTTCACACAAAAAATGAAACTATGCACACTATTCGGACGCAGCTCAAGTCTTCAGACTGCTAAACTCTGCGCGCAATTCCTTCGTTTTCACTGAAACATAAATATAAATATAAATCAACCATGCAGGGTGGAAATGTTAAGGACTGACACTTTTAGTTCAGATGGTGAGAGAGCCTTCAAAATCCTTGTTTATAGATAGTTAATCATTATGTCAGTTACAATAATAAAGAATGGAGAAAAACAGCAAATCCTTTATACGATAACAACTTCAACGTTGCCATCTTTTCCTGATAAATGATTATCAAAATAGTTGTGATGATTGATTTTGATTTAAATGTACATTTACAACTGATTGTTTCAGTATAGATTAATCTGCTGATTATTCTCTTATCAATTAGTTGATCTAAATAACGTCAGAAAATGGTGATTAAAGCCGATCAAGTTATGTTATTATGTTATTTAAATATATTCTTTGGTTTGGCAAATGTCCCAAAACTCTAACATATTCAATTCTACAAAGATGTTCATGTTGAAGAAACTGGACTTTAAAAAAAATAAAAAATCAGACAATAATCCATCATCAATAGAAATAGTTGCAGATTAATTATTGGTTATACTAAATTGACTAATGGTTTCAGCTCAAAATGTTGGATGCTTTTGTTTTCTCAAGATAATATTTATTTCAAGGAATAAAATATAAATGCAATTCCTACCACAGTAATTAATGAAAATCTTTACAATATCTACCTGTCCCCCCCCCCCCTAAAAAAACCAATCCTGGTGCTTTTATCTCTCATAGTGGCAGTTGTATGTGCTTCTGTGCTCAGTGCTGAGTGGGTCATTTCAAGGGTCAGGATTTTTTAATTGGATAATCCAGTCCCGAGCCAACTGAGATTAGCAGCTACTCAAACTCAGGGAATTGGTATGATAGTGTTTGACCTGTGTGACCATACTGGGTTAAGCTTCTTCAGGCAGGAGCACACAGCTGTGCCTCAGGGAAGCAGAATCAGATGATAGGAGAAACTTTGCTCAACAGCCCCCAATTTAGAAAATGGAGATATGAAATTTCCTCAGGACACCAACGCTAATCACATCACAACCCTCTTGAAGTGTCAACAGTATGTCTTGGCCTTCAAAGCGTCCCACTCCGTGCATTAAACGGTCTTTGTCTTCAATTCCGATCCTGTGGTGGAGCCTTCAACAAGAGTTGTTGAATGTGCTCATCATTTCTGCGGCCGTGTGCCTGTGTGTGCACAGTTTTTTCACACACCCACAGTTGTGAGTGTGCCTCAGAGTCTGGCACCACGTTAAGCCGGAGAATGTGCATGTGTTGGAGCTGTCCTCTTAATCCTTACAGCAAATAAAGGGAGGCTTACTCAGTCTGGTGCTCACACACACATACACACACACACACACACACACACACACACGCACGCACGCACGCACACGCACGGCAAGCAAGCACAGATGCACACACTTCACATGCACTGGTACGTGCATGTATGGCACATGCTCTCTCTTCCTCTTCATATCTTTCTCTCTTCTCTCTCCCCTCCATCTGGTGGTTGCCTCATCCTCCCATTATTCCACCTCTCTATCTACGCGCGCTTTCTTTTTTCCTGCAGCCCATGCTTCATCTTCCTTCCATCCCTCTGTCTCTCTTCCTCCCTGTCTTCTCCTTCACGCCTTTTCTTACAGACTCGTACACAGTCCCTGCTTCTCACAGTTTGCCGAGCCAATCATTTTTTTGTGTGTGGAAATTGTCGCAAAAGCCCGAGGATTACCCCCACACCCACAATAATTATCCCCAACTTTCCCGAGCAGGGCACAGCCGCCAGTGTCTCATAATGAGAGAGCTGCTGAGGTGGTATTTATTTCGATTAGTGATGGTGTACACTGGCTCTCAGAGAAGCCTGGTCTATACTGTCAGGGTTAGCAGTGCTGTGCTGAGGTCAGGAAGGGACTCTGTGGTTCTGCACTCAGGGCAAAAATATGCACTCTTTGTATTAATCTCTGTATGAAGGCTGTCATCAACCACATTCATTTCCATGACACTCCTCAGGATTTGACAGTTGTTTTTTTTCAGATTGTCCCATTGTCATTGTTTGAGTGATGTGTTTGGAGACTGACCACAATGCACATGACAGAGTAGATGTGAACCGTCTCTGTTAAAGAATAGGTTCTCAATTTTTCTTGACGTATAAAGTTTTCTCAAGCCGGCATTGGATTCATCACCGCGTTCCACTTTCCCCCAAAAGTCCAAAGACATGCAAATGAGGTAAACCTGAAGCAAAATGTCTCATGGCTGTGAATGTATCTTCATGTGTGTGTTATTCATTTCTTATGCTGGTGATCTGCTCAAGGTGTTCTTTGTTGCTTGTAACCCAGCTGGGAAATGTCCAACCCCCCAAGCCACCTCTGTAAGATAATCACTTTAAAGAATAGAGGCTTTCTATGTCAAGTCAACTTTGAAAATATTTGGGACAGAGAAAACACCAATCACTGATTAGCACAGTGTTTAATAATTTAACCAAGTGTAAGCGAACAAACTCAAAACAAGAATTAAAAAAATGTGTGTGCATGCATTAATGGCTTGGTGTTATTTATTTTCCACACAACCAAAAATCGACTAAATTTAGATAATTGAATTTGATTTCCAAACCGTCCTGCTCTGCTTTTCTTTTTTAGCTGACTTTGCACTTGAAATGATGACTTTGCAAAAACTTGCAGGAAGACTTTGAAAAGGAGAAAGTGATGAGGTGTGCTATGAGATGACAATGTGCTAGCACGAGCATCTGGAACTTGTCATTACTCATTTGGCTACTAAAAATTCCAAATTATTCCAATTTCCTTTTGTACATATATTTTTATTTATTTAAAGTTAATGTTTTGAAGTCACATCAGTCCGTGATGCTCATCACAAACCCAACACCCAGAGATCGTAATAACCTTCTCCATTATACGCCAACCTTAATGCTTGCTGTTTAAAATGAACTTCTAAACCACAAACCTTACTCCACATGTTCTATATTACTGAGAGATATAATTAGACATGTGCAGTACGCGAAGGGTTTCGTGTATGATGTGAGGTGCCTGTGTTACAGAGGAGTCACCATGTTGAAAAGTCCTGTGAACTCGGTGTTGCTGACTTGTCCTTCTAATTTAAGCCTGTCATAGTTTAGAGAAGCATGATTAAGCTCTCAGAAGGTTGCCACTAATGTCTCTGGCTGCAGGAATATGCACACAATGTAAGCGACTGCGAATAAAATGTGTTTATGTGAGAAAGGAGGAGAAAGTGAGTTTGTACATTAATATACTGATGCAAAAACAATGCATCTCCATCACTCAATTCTATAGCTCCATTGTGTTTGTAAGTGTTTGAAACAGTGTGATTTGTTCCTGTTAGTGGGTGTGTGAATCCCATCTGAATGCTAATGGTTTACGTCTTGACAATCACACCACTTCAGGAAGTGTTGTGTTCGTGCACCTGCCTTCAGCATTTGTGTGTGCAGCAGTGAATGTGTTTTCTGGCATTGTGCTGTTGGAGTAATGCTACTTGAATGAACAAAAGCTGGAAGACAAAGTTGTACTTGACAGTTATCTTCACCCTTGCCCTCCCACAGAAACTCCTATCCAGAGTCAGGTGGCATAATATCCATCTGTCTTCTCAAGTCCTATGTAGTTTCTCGATTAAAATTATCTAAGTGTCACAGTACAACTGGTACCACCATGCTTAGCTGAATAAACACAAACAACACAAGCAATACAGTATATTGCCTTTTTGATATTTGGGCAGATCCAATGAATGGTGTTAACATTCTCCGTTGGCTTTTATGTATTTTTGCTTGATGTAATTAAAAAAAACAATGTAATAAAAAACACAAAATCCTCTTGATACACACCCAATCATTCATTTCAATCACTGAGTTTATGCAATGCTAGTAGCAGGCGAGGCAGGGAAGCCCAGACTTTCCTCTTATCCAGCCCACAACTCTTTCTGGAGGATCCAGAGGGGTTCCCATGACCAAGTGACATCTGTCATCCCTCCAATGTTTCCTTGGGTTTACTCTGGATTCTCATTCCACTGTGAGGCAACCACCAGATGAAGCCATCTGACATCTTGACAGATTCCCAAACAACCTCAACTTGTACCTTTCAGCAAGACCAGCTGTTGGACTCCCTGGTTCCTTTTGTATCCTCGCCATGTCCCTATAAGTGGTAGCCATGGGCATGAAACTCATTTAAACTTATTATAACGTACCTCAATATTAATTTCACTTCTGCCAACAATTGTCTTGAATGCAACTTTAAAAATGTTTGTTAACAGGACATGTGAGCGGTGTTTCAGTCACATGAATCTGTCTCCCAACTCACCAAATTTAGATTGCTCTAATATTTGACAAATATGTTAACATGCACAAACCTAAGCTCCATTCCAGATGGGAAAAACATCATTACTTTTAAACATCTCATATTTTGTAACCTAAACCTAATTATTTCAGAAGTTTGATCATTGTATACTTAATTTAGGCCACCGGGATTGAATGTACTGGTTGAAGCACTTTATTTAGTGTTGAACAGATAGCTGCATTTTATTTTTCAGGAGCACTATTATTTTAGTTATCTGTGCCGCTCTACACAGCATCTGAGCTCTGGGTTACTGTCACAACTTATTCAAACGAAAGTGAAAGCTTTCTCCTCTACGTCTTTCCTAATTTGGCTCCTGTTTATTTTGTCCTTGTGCTCCACTGCCTTGCTGCCCCATCCGATTACGTGTAAAAAGAACATGTATGGCCCCTGAAAGTAAATGCATATTCATCGTAATTACATCAAGAACGAGGTTGTTGTGTTACTCCCATTTTCAGCACTCGAGTGAATACTGCAAATGCTGCATAGTAAAGAGACGTTGCTAAGTACAGTAAAATAATAAGAAATGGTCTTTTTTTCCTCTAAAAAAGTTGTAAGTGACACATCTCAGTGTGGTCTTTGCTCTGTGCACAGAGAAGAACCACATCAGAGAAGCACAGATGGAACAGAGATTGAGCCTGAAATGCAACAGTCTGTTTCTTTGTATTTAAATCCCAGATTGACATTTTACATCTCCAGACTGAAAGCATTGGTCAGACTTTGGTCATCTGTCTCAAACACTGAAAGATCAAGTGGCTTTAAAGAGACAGCAGCTTCACAACGATTCAGCTTCTCCAAATGCTCACATCTATTTTCCATCACTAGCCTGTTGTAGTCACGACTGCTTTTCTATTACATTGTTTCTCTAGTTATTTGACAAATGCATTTCAGCCAAGGCTTTTTTTAATGTGTGCATATTTTTCACATGTACTTAGTGACCTTGGCTTCTTTGCCTCTTCCATTTGTATGGTCTCTTTTGCTTTTATTATGTTATATTTATCAATTGATTTGTTTAGATAAAAAGAAATCTGCTGCACTATAAAACCATAAATGTTTTAGCTTTGCCCACATGAAACCACCGACACTATATTTGATAGAGTTTAAAAAGATGTTGTTTATTCAGCTGCTTTGGTTTTAGAGTCGTGATGTTGAGCATGCTGCCTCACTGTTGCACTGTTAAGGCTCACTGAATAGATTGTTGGAGCCATCTCTAATTTTATCAGTAACGTCTGTGCAGCAAAATGTCTGCTGTTTATGAAATATAGATAACAATATCATAGAACGCTGATTCAAAATCAAATTGTGAGGTTATGTAACTACACTTCATGTAACGATCAGTGGATGATAACAATAACAAACTTGTGTTGCATATTGTTTTCTTTTTGTTTTTAATCTTTACTTATTGATTTAGTTTTGTGATTCAATTATTCATCACTGTCAGTAATCACAAAAATTCTTTTAACCTCAGTCGATTTGTGAGTGAGAAACAGTCCTCAAACTAACTGCTAACTACTAACAGCTCTAAATTAAAGTAAATAAAGAAAAAGTAGGGATTCACCAATATATTTTTTTAAAATAAGTGCAAGTACATACATTTGAGTTCCTTGGTATAACAAGGAACTAAGTACTTAATAATACCTCTCGATCTAACTACAACTATAAGATGTTGCAATGTTGAACTGAACAGACTCAGAGGAGCCACTTAAAGGAGAATAGCTGGTCCACATTAAAGTTCAATCCACCTTAATAGTGTGCCTTAGCTGGGCTGCTGATTTTATACCTTCATACTAATTTTCTTTTTTCTCTCTCTCTCTCTCTCTCTCTCTCTCTCTCTCTCTCTCTCTCTCTCTCTCTCTCTCTCTCTCTCTTTCTCTCTCTCTCTCTCTCTCTCTCTCTCTCTCTCTCTCTCTCTCTCTCTCTCTTTCTCTCTCTCTCTCTCTCTCTCTCTCTCTCTCTCTCTCTCTCTCTCTCTCTCTCTCCCTCTCTCTCTCTCTCTCTCTCTCTCTCTTTCTCTCTCTCTCTCTCTCTCTCTCTCTCTCTCTCTCTCTCTCTCTCTCTCTCTCTCTCTCTCTCTACCAGACCATTGACATATTTGATTCCAATAGAAAGCAATTGAAGAAGAAGAAAAAGATAAGAGAAAATTACTCATAGACTTATATTAGAATAGACTTCATGAGCGACTGGCTCCGTGGTAGAGCAGGGTCGTCCTTCAATCAGAGTATCGACGGTTAAATTCCCGACTCAGCTAATCAATGTCGATGTGTCCTTGGGCAAGACACTTAACCCTAAATTACTCCTGTAGAATGACACCAGTGTGTAAATGATTATGAATGAATTAGAGTCCTAATGGGCAGGCGGCACCTTGCATGGTGTCATGAGAGTGGGAATGATGACATGTGTTTAAGCTCTTTGAGTGGTCGGAAGACTAGATACAAGTCTGAGTCCTAACATGAAGCTAACAGAAATGTATATTGTGGTAAGATATAATAAAGTCCATCCCTCACAAATGTTCTGGTTGATTTGCTCCGTTTTCTCACCAACTTATTTTTTTTTTACAGAGTCGTTTATATGTTCAAGAGTTTTCAGGATTTGTATTTTTTATTCACATGATAATCGGTTCCATGAACTTCATTGAGGGGAAGTTTCTGTGAATGAATACAGTTTTCTCTTATCTAAAATAAATTTTGGTGAAAATCCGAATCTCTGTATTTTCATGTGAATCCAGACACAGCATAATTTACATTTAAAGTGCACATTTTACAGAATCCAATGTATCTCAACTTTCTCTGAAAGTCCAATGGATAAAGCTTGATTTGAAGTCTGAGCTCCCGCTCGTGCTTTTCGGTTTGATTCCCTCTCTCATTCTTAATCTGTCAGATTAATCTTTGTCTGTTTAAGCAGTGTAGCATCATTGATGAAAGGTGGTATGATGAGAGATGCTCAGAGATGAATGTGGGTGTTATCCTTGGCTATTACTCCCTCTGTTAGAGCGAAGCTGTACAAGTACCTCACAGCTCATCTCGATCCTTCTAAATTTGCCTCGGGCACGCAGGACCAAGGTCACTGAAGCCTTGCCATCACATTCACATACCGCTTACTATATATAAGAGCTAAGGTCATGTGTTACTGTTTTGGGCTGCTGTACAAACATGACTTTGTGGGTGGATAAAATTCATCCTCCTCTAATATGTCAATAATGGAATAATCTGTTTGTCTTTGCATGCATGTGTGATGAGCAAAGACTTGTCCATGTATTTAGGAGTTGCTAGTTTCCATGTCTCTGATATTTGAGCCTGGCTTCGGTGCCTATTTATTCCTCTTATTGATCTCCTCCTGGTCCCCTCTCCCTCACACACTTGCTCCCCACAATGCATTTCCCTCAGGGGGTTTGCTGCTCCTTTGCCGACCTTCATACAGTTCCCAAGTCTCTCCTCCTTACTCTCTCACTTTTACTGTGTGTGTGGGGCTGTGGGAGCAGCCCACTAATAGAAAGTCTATTGACTTGGCCAGTCACTCATTGCTGCTATAATAGCTGGTGGGGCCCTCCGGACGCCAGTCGATAAAAACGGCTTGTCTCTGTTCACTGGTGAGAGGCCTTTGTCAGCACTGGAGGAAAATTAAATGTTTGATCGACCACCTTTAAGATGCCGTTTATGGTTTGTGTGTGTATGTGTGTGTGTGTGTGTGTGTGTGTGTGTGTGTGTGTGTGTGCGTGGGTGTGTGTGTGTGTGTGTGTGTTTGTGAGTGAGCATGCATGTGAACCATGTGTGTGGAGAGATCAGAAAAAATAGAGAAATGGGAAGCAGTCCAACAGTAAATCCTCTTTGATTCTCTGTCTTAGAGTTTCCTGTGTGTGTCTGAGTGTTCGAGAACAGTATAACTACTAATTCCCAGGAAGCTTGTCCCTCTGTATGCCTGGACTCCAAACAGCTGGCACCACTGCCTCACCGTTTGTTGATGTGGATCCACAAACACATTCATGCATGCCAAGTCTCCCCAAACAACGTTTGGCAGCAGAAAGAAATCGAGTCTTAGAGGAGACAAAGTGACAACAAATTGAACTTAGGATAGTTATGATAGTAAATGTTTTCCTGCAGTGTGCCGGGAAACATTTACCTGCACACCAAATTAGATTTTTATAAATACAATACCCGAGTTTCAATCAGTACTTTCTTATAAGAAATATGAACAGACTTGTTTTCTAGTCCAAATTCACGAGATAGAACCAAAATACATTTATTTTTGCTGACAGCTGAACTAAAGTTGCCATCATTGTCTCATTTTTCTCTCCACACACAACGTAATGACTGCCCTTGTATGAAATAGTGTCACAGTCAGTCTTTTGTCCCTTAATGCCAACATGCACCTCATTAGAATAGCCCCTAAGGTACCGCTGGGGGGAAGTGAGGATGCTGTTTGATTGACAGTGCTGGCATTCAGACTGGGTGGGGAGGGGGGGGGAGTGGCGACAGCGCAGCAAGGTCACTGTCAGGGGAGAATACATATGGAGGGACCTGCCAGTGCTTATAAAATCTGTGTGGCACATAGGGAAACCTCAGTCATTCCCACACACACTCACACCGTGGGGACCAAGGCCACAGGGTGAAGGACCACGGTGAGACAATGGTATGCAGTGTGGATGTGTTGGTGACTTGTGAGCGAGTGAAATAGTCACACCTCTTCTTCGGGCCACACAATCCCAGGAGGGCGGGCCCGTCATTACCAAGCACGGTGGAGCTAATGTCGGTGTCTGGCCAGTTACCCTGTGACACCCGGTTCATGTCATTACTGAGCGGCCACAGCGACAAGCCGAGACCTCACATTTGAGATTTTCAAATGTCTTGAATTCCGTGGCAATATACTCCAGTGTCTCAAAGTGTCTTCATCAGCACTTACACATTCCTTAAGAGTGGTCTTTGTCAACACTTAAGCTGCCTTCTTTGTCAGGAGACTCGAGCACAGGCGTGCGATTACTGGGAAGGAAACCTGTTACTAATTCTGTCCCACATTTATGCTCGAGGCAGACGAAGAGGGAGAGCGGCAAATATGATTATGAATGATTTTCGCCATATTGCTGGTAATGCGGCTCAGGGAGAAAAATACGTCCAAAGGCACACCCCTCTTGTCTCTCCGTAGACACACACACACACACACACACACACACACACACACACACACACACACACACACACACACACACACACAGAGGCAACCGCTGATTGAATTAAGGCACAATTAACTGGGAACTTTGTGAAAGTTTTGCTGCTTCCCTGCAGGCGACAATCCGATTAACTTCATTAACATACCTGGCTAGAGCTTCAGTGCTGGAAAGGAAGACACGCTGATAGAGAAATGGCCAATGTATATGAATGTATATGGGGTGGTGGTTATGCTGGATGGCAGGGGGTAAAATTGGGTTGTGAATGAGGCACTAGCCAGATGGAGGGGTGAGGTAGAGGAGGGGGAAGGGAGGGAGGAAGAGGTAAAGGCTGTGCTGAGTGATATCTGCAGTGTGCAGCATGTGAGGCGTGTCATCTGTCATCTAATAGAAAACCTGTGTGTGGCCAGAACTGTAATGCAAAAACATACTTTCCTTTCCCTTTTCGCTCTCTGCTGCTATTTGTACCCACAGGGTAAACGGTCCAATCAGTAATGGTTCCTCTGCGGTTCCCGTCCAACTGTCTGCCTCTATATGTCTCTGCCGCTCGGTCACCTGTCACATAAAATAATGCAATTTATCTCAACTCCGTGCTCAGCATTTTAAGTGAGCTGTTATTGAGAAGTATGTCGGAAGCTGTGTTTGTTTAATGCAAATTTTCCGATGGAAATGCATTTGCAGAGCCAGAGTAACGAGCCCCTCATTTACTTTTCAGATGAATGCTTCTGCTTACTGCTTGTTGGCAAACAGTTGTCTTTAAATGAAAGGCCTGATTGGCAGAAGATGCTTGCAATTAGCCGTTTGTGTTGTGGAAAGAAGATGTAATCACACAAACATGCTGTCGCTGATAAGCTGTTTTACCATTGTTATGGTACAAATACTGGTGTATAGGGCGACTGTGCTGTACCCGGCAAACATTTTACAGATTCGACATGTTGGAAAAAAATCTGGTTCAATAGTTTGGTTTCATTTTGTTAAAATATTAGTCAAATATTTTTCCAGAAGGGTTTTGGGTATCTCTTCTTATTATGACATTAATCAGAAAATCATGTCAACGGTCATAAAAACAATCCGTTTTGGGCTTGTTTTAAATAATACAGTGTTCTATAAATCAGGCTATGAATGATATATGTTAAAGTCCCTCTGTAAAATCCTTCAGAATACAGGTAGGAATAAATTAGGTTTGGCGTATGTAAGTGCTGCTGAAGTGGAGGTTTGAATATGAGTCTAACATTCCAGACATTTTGCAAGACACTACAGGCCAATAGGGTTAAACTGTTAAACTGATAGATCATCTTGAAACTTAAGACAATCAGCACCTAGTTTTCTGAAATGTTATGTTTGAATATGCAAATGAGCCATTATCTGATGCTTACCTTTGGTAAATTGAAAAGAAATCTACAGATGCAAATAGACAAAGAGGTAAAATAAAAATATAGATGTGTAATTTGGTTGTTTTCTTTCTACTAGTCTCAAAGAAGACAATGTTTTGTCCGTATAGTCTCACATTATTCATTCTGTCTAACAAGATCATTTAAAATCAGTCACACGTGAGATCAACTTCAATGTTCCTACAGCTGCTGTTCAAGGTCTTGGTGACCTTGAACAGCTTTGAACAGTGAGGTAGCTATAATGCCTGTAAGCTGACGTCTTCACATTTAGTCTCTGAGGATCTTTTGACTCAGAAAGATGGCACCTGTCATGGAGTGGGTGTTTATATGTGTGTGTGTGTGTGTGTGTGTGTGTGTGTGTGTGTGTGTGCGTGTGTGTGCGTGTGTGTGCGTGTGTGTGTGTGCGTTGTCTGATCTCGGGAGCTTGAATGCCGGTGCATGAATAAGACGTTTACCATACTGCAGGTTTTCATTTATCAGCTGTCACTGTTTTTGAAACAAGAACATCCTTAGCAAACTTTTCAAGGCGGTTTCGCTTAATAGTGTCATTTTCATTTGGATTAACACAGGAAACCAAATCAGCATCCTTGTTTCGGTCTGATGCTTGTGCTTCACATGTGCGAATCGTCAACCGCCTTCACACGGACGTCAAATCAGCTGCAGATTTAAGCACAACATCATTCCCCCTTGGGATCTGAGATGTATTAGCATTAGCAGTCTATTCAAACCCTTGCAGTGTTTTTTATCCAGCAGTGATTGTGATGACAGCCGCCCTCTGGTTTGTGACCTAAAAGATTATATATGTCTCCTCATAGGAAGCTTAGCCCGTTGACTCTCGGGCCCAGCTCCAGCACAAAGGATGAGTCTGCTTGCCATGCAGTCATTTCCCACTTTTTCCTTCTAATGAAGGCTAAGTGCATTTTAGTGTTGTAATGGCTCTACATTATACTTCGTCTCATCCAGTTCACTTTTACAACAGCGGCTGATTGAGGCCAAGACCCATTAATATTCTGCTTTAAAGAGGAGAGGGGTTGTATATCTTTGGATACATAGGGTACATCCATTTCAGCGTTTAACTATTCATTTCATGCTACTTTTAACACATGAATCATATAGTAAGGGCTTCACACCGAGTCAAGTAATGATTCATTTTATTACATTTCTTATGGCCATAGTAATATGCTCCAGAGAACGGTTTCATTGTTAGTGCTCAGTTACAGTCAGCTCTGTAAGCAACAGGCACAGGGACACATTTTTGTTGTGATGTACTCCAACTAATTTGAACTGGAATGACACAACTAAAAGTCTATAAGGAGGTTATTAATATTGATGATTCTTCTTCAGTTTAGCAGAACCATCATGTTTCAGACAGATTTAAATAAACAAAACAAATGAATCACAATTTGGGTTGCAAATCCTTTGTAGTGAATGATTTATCTCTATGACACAAGTCAGCGCTTTACCTCAAAGTTTTTCTAAAACTTGAAATATAATGTGCTGGAGTAAATAAGCCAAAGATTTAACATACATTGTCACTGTCCTACTACTCACTGACGACACTGTAGGTGTTGGTCAGATGTGTTTTACATATTATTCCAATACAACAAAGCCGTCTCTCTCTCTCTCTCTCTCTCTCTCTCTCTCTCTCTCTCTCTCTCTCTCTCTCTCTCTCTCTCTCTCTCTCTCTCTCTCTCTCTCTCTCTCTCTCTCTCTCTCATAATTCTCATAATGCTAACTTATTTAAATTAACTGGTTGCTCTGTGACTGTGCACATCTTTAATTTGGCTTTAAGTTGCTGTTCATGATTGTAAGATAATTTTCCGCTTTACTGAATCTGTTGATTAAAACTGTACATGTATTTCTTTTTTTTTTTGCAAAGTCACCAAACCAAGACAGGTGTACGTTGAAATAATCTTCATTAGGCGCAGTACATTAACCAGCTGTTTATGTGTATTGTATGCGCCGTGTATAAAAAAATATGGACGTTGCTATTTGACATCACCCATATGTAATTTATGTCACAATTTAATGGTACAATAATTCCATGTTTTAAAACAAGATTATATTCAGTGTGTTAAAGCTTGAAAACTGACAAAATTAAGTGTATTTAAAGATTTACATAAACATACTCCATTTAAACGGACTCTTGAGAGTGGTGGTGATTGACACTATTCTCCCACGATTCAATTAAAAAAATGGAGCAGCTGCTTTTCGATAAAAGATTAAGACAAATTGCACTTAGAGTTGAGACAGCTCCAGAAAGATCAGAACACATTTGACTCAAACGTTATGTCTTTGGTAAAACATTTGCTTTAAGTCTAAATCAGAGCACATTTACAAAGCTGCAGTTTGTAAATGCACATCATATTTGTATAGATTTATACATTGATAAGACACATTAATTTTCCCCATACTAACTATTACAATATTTGAGTATGAAGATTTGTATGTACTGAATAGTATAGGCCTAATCTGGATTTAATACACTGTTCTGCTGCCATGTGGTCAGAAAGATGAAAACAGAAAGCTAAATTTAGACAGAACGCAATAATGAACAAACTAAATGCAGCCAAAGAGCAGTGAGTAGACCAGCACCTGTTAGCCAAAACCAAAACGTCCAGAACATAGTTCTCTTTCAGCCTTAGTAGCTCAGTGAAGAAAAATAAATAACAGAAACCCTAAAAAAAATGACCTCAAATATTATGAGACAAGTTCAATTTCCCCTTTATAGTCATAGATATATTTAGGCCATTGCACATCGGCTCCAGTAATTGTGGTTATTGACTGGATTCGGTTGACAGGGAGACAAAGCGCTAGCTGACTAGCTGTCTGTTAGCTTTGACAACCTAATTTCAGCTGCAGACAGGCTGTCTGTGCATGTATCTGTATGTATGTCTGCGTGGTTACAGATTTAGATGCCTGGTTTGGGGTGCGGATGCTCTGCAGCCTGGGAGCAGGATGCTGCGATGACTGTAGTCACGGGGGAGGGGGGGGGGGGGGTATCAGATGTAGCCATCAGCTGACAGACAGACTTATTACACATGCCTGTCCCCCTCCTGAGTCGAGGCCCAGATACATACGGTATTAGGCCAAATGCTTCTTCACTGGCCCAGTTTATGCAAACCTACTTTGAAAGCGTGTAGGTGTTGTGTGGCATCCATTTCTATACTCGATCCCTTTTTGTTTCATCTTAGCCAGAATCTGGCAACTACGTCGTGGAGCAAAAGAGTAACGAGGTAAATTAGTTTTCGGTCGACAGTTTTTGTATCAAATGTTAACTTGTCTGCGGTCTGGGAAAATGGCCCATTTCATTGAAATTGAATGACTTTTCCGTTGAACGAACAAAATTGATTTGTCATGAAAGTCTCCAGATGGTGAAATAGATTTTAGATGGAGTGTGCATCTTGTAATGAGTTTCTTAGAAAGCATGGCATGCACATCGGAAGAGATATTTTCCCAACACACAAATGAACATAAATCTCAAAACTCAAATCTCAACACAAACACAAATGTACACAGGCAAATATTTTCATGCATGCATACATGTGCAAGAACATTTGAATTTGCACACACCGTCACAGACATTTGCTTGGAATCACACAGAGCACCCTCTAAATGGAGCACCCTCTAAAAGTGCACTGCTGCAGTCATGAGCTAAAACAGTCAGATCAGAGTTTTAATTAAAGCTTCTCAGTCCAGCCGTGGAGAAGGAACAGCAAAAAGCTTTTTACTGGAGGAGTGGTTGGCGATTGGCAAAGCGTTCTTCATTTCCAAAACAGCAAGAGACAGATTTGGATTATAGCAGAAGCCAAAACAATGTCTCTGCTTGACTGGCGCTACAGCCTTGTTGTCTTTAGCTTCAAACAAGGTTAAAAATACTGGCGTAATCTGTCATGATATCATTTCATTATTCAGTAACTATTGTGGCCATGGCCCCAAGAGCGGAAGGGACGCACATTTACAACATGGACTTGTGAGCACAGCATTTGACATTAGTATTGCTATTTTACGGAGCTTTAATATTTCAGTTGACCTTGAACACAGCTGGACTGTAAAATTGTTGTATGAGTCACTCCAACCATTCGGTCCACTGCTGAGCGTTGAATCTTGTTTTCCTTACAAGGGAAAACAAATCTGCCGATGGGATGGGACTTAGATTTAGGACTCACTTATGCTGCCGGGATGTGTAACACATAACAGCGTCAAGTGTGCAGCGGCTGTCCCTTTTACACGGATGATTCTACCAGACCTTATTTCAGACAAAATATGTTCTGTAGTCCAGTGCACATATTTGTTGAATACCGTTCCAGTTGTGTTATACATCATACACATAATGTAAATTTAAAAGATCATTTTGGAAGTCAAGAAATTCAGTTAGTTTTGTGTTTACCCTGTTTTTTGTAGATATAGATAGGTTACTCGTTTTATCAGCCGGTTCGTCAAAGAATGAGCGAGACACTTTGCAATGTGGGTAACATCTTGTCCCGGGAAAAACACACAAGCATCGTAGCTCCAACGAGCCATGCAGCTTACGTAACTTATGAGTGTGTAGTCTTTTACATTTTGTAACAGCTATACAACAAAATGAAACTGTCTTGACATGCAAAGTTATTTTACACTGACAAACATCATGAGTAATTCACGGCACAATTCAAACGGTTCTATACAAT
>NW_027176240.1:10512642-10522642 GCF_023055335.1 Clinocottus analis
CTAAATATTATATTTTATAAAAGCGTAATCATTTTTTCTGGTTTAAGTGGCGGTTCAGCTTTACTTTAATAACAACTGCAGGGTTGCATATAATGCCTTCAAGTAATAATTATCTCGTGACTAATAACACTTTTAATAAAAAGCTTAAGTAAAAATAATACATATTATAACTCAGAACATGTTCTATCATGATCAGATTTTTTTGAACCCTCAACATGCAGCATCCATCTTGAGCTTTTTATTCTTGCTGCCAGCAATATGCCCACTAATTATTTATCAACACCAGTTGCCTCTGGGGAGATACCAAAATATAACGGTTTTGTTATCTGCATGTCTTAAAGATGGTCTGTATGGCCTTATGTATTTATTCAAATTAAAGCTACATATGTTTGACATTCCTATAAATCATTTTTATATCCTTTTTTTTTAGCTTGACAACCCTAATTCCTCCGATGATCAGGATTAACATTATCCTCGATACAAATTGCCTGTGAAACAAGTCTTTATACAGAGCCCTGGCTCTGTAAATGGGAAGGAGCTGTACCAAATACGTTTTATTTCATCTTTAAACATTTGTACTTTACATTTGAAGCTTTTATAGAGGTTTTTGAATGTCTGTTAATAGGTCGACATTTGCTTGCCTTCCTTTATGTGCAAAATCTTGTTTTTCAATGTTTTTAAAGGCTAAATGGTTTGTATACTTTCCCCCCTAGTACATTGGTGAGAAGACAAACAGAGGGAACACTTTTCATGTCAATACAAAGCAGATGAATGATGAATTTTTTGTACAGTGGCGGCAACTAAAAACACTGTGCCGAACTAAAAAACAAACGTTTGACAAAATCAAGACGAATGCAATGAAATCGTTCACAAATCCTTTCCAAGAATGGAGGTTTGTTGACTCTGTTGCCCCGCTTTGGTGCCATCTGAACTCAAACCTTCCTCCAGGTCCGCATCAACCATGTAACGTACAACGTTATGTTCTACTCCAGCCCCAATATACGTGGGAGCGCTTCAATATATTGTTCCAAGATCAAATACATAAAGTTACTTGCTGGAGGTATGCTATGTCGTGTAATTTCAGTCCTCTATAGTCGCACTAGCCAAGATAAAGTTGCCCTACTTGTCTTTCTGGTCATACATCTGTTCAAAAGCAATCTTTTTGGAATTAAGATGGCAAACCCCCTTTTTTTCATTTAGTATCTGACTGCAATTATTGGGTTAAGTAACATTGAAGGAGACTATACTGAGCTTTTTACGTTGTTTTACAGTAAAAAGAAACTCAAACTGCAAACTAAAATCCAGACAAACATCCTCTCTGGTAGAACAAAGGAATAATAACATGTTACTGAAAATTGACCCTGAAATTGGCCAGATCCTCCACTTGGCCAGATCCTACCTTCTGAGCCTCGGGGCAATCAATAACAGTTTAGTCCTAGAAATATATATGTTTGCACCATTTCAAGGAACACCTTGTTGTTTTATACGAGGGATTGAATATGATACCTCACAGTACAAGTGGACTTTGATTTGAGTCATTTACCTGTTTTTGTTTGTTTGTCTTTCGGAAACTTTCTTCTGGAACATCTGTGGAAAGTATCACCTTAACTCACAAGCGGTAGTATTTCCTAGAAGACACATGGTCGGGTTGCGAGTCTGGAAACTGAATCTCTTCTACTCTTTTCATGTCATTATATTCTTTTAACTTGCTCAGTAGCGGGTACTGATTGTTACAATGGCAATATGATCTTCTTTCTTGATCAACAAGCTTATCCTCATGGAGTTTGAACCAGAAGCATATTGCTCATCGCTTGCTCCATTGTCTGCACTGTGGTTTCCAATGCAACCTTTTCTTTCCCTGATTCTCTGTAGAGCTCCTAATTAATATCAACTACCTGGTTCTCCTTTGAGCCCCAAAGTGCCCCGCACGGGTCGTGAGCCCTTCGAGGACTTTTGCAAATCTGTTCAAGTTGTGATATGAACCCTAAATGAGTTCTCATACTTATGGTATTTTATATCATTTTTTTCAGAATTTATTTGTGAAAAGATTTTAAAAAATAAATAAATATAAATATATATATTTAAAAAAGATTTCCTGACAATGTCTTTTCAAGCCGCTCCAAGTGTTTTCAACTCCACGTGAAAGGCCTAAACAACAACCTACAGAGTTGGAAAGATAGAAAGCCTTGGCATGTTACCAAGGATTTTAATCAAAAAACTGTGTGGTTTGGTTCAAAAATGGAAAAGTTATAAGCTCTAAGGCTAAACATGCTCGGCTTGAGGAACGTTGGGATTCCAAATCTGCATAAATTCCTGATTAAGACGTGTAACGTGTTTAAAAAAAGAAAAGAAAAAAGAGAAAATCGCCGACCCCCGGTTCTAAAATAGTTCTTGTGTGATAATGGGTGCAGCAGGTTTTGAGGGTGCTCGGGGTGCAACGGGGCTCAGAAGGTTAATGAGTCTAGATTGTCCTCTCCATCAATGTATTTACATGGACATAAACCGTTCATGATCAATTTTTGGGAGTTTCTTGTTTATGCATGTAAAGCCCCCATTCACAAGAAACCCAAACATGCTAGCTGGAGCCCTCAGAAGGAAACCAGGATACTGTTGCATAATTACGGTATATCTCTTCTGGAGCATCGAAGAACAGAGTTTTGTCTTCCGGTAATGGAAAAAAAGCATATTTTTATCCACTGCTCCCCTGCAGACAGTTGTTGGCGGTCCAAAGAGGTTGCAGTGCCGACGAGATGTTATTAGCAGCTTTTTAAGAGCCACTGAAGCAGAGAAGAAATCAGCAGTTCAATTTCAAGAAGTAATAAAAGTAGCGTTTAATATTTCCTTTAGCTCTCTGGTTTGTAATCCAGTAATCCGTTTAAATCACTGTTGTATTTATTATGTATACAGATTTAGAAATAACACAAATTCTCTGTGCACAAGAAAACATCAAATCTTTGATATGCTTATAACTGGAAAAATCTTCATGAATGGGTTATGCATGTTGACGTAAACAACGTCCATGCTCAACATTACATTTCTTCCTTCTGCCATGCTTCCTGTGAGCTATAGGTTCTGCACCTTGTGGTTCTTTATCGGGCACGTTAAATGCTGTCGTGTTTCTCTGCTCTCTGCGGGGGCGAAACCAGAAGCCAATTCTAACTCTCATAACGTATCTGTGCTCAGTGCCACTAGATTGCACACCTTGAAGTTGTCCATATTTTGTACTGTTGCTCTTATAACCTAATATTTATTGATATCATTGGCTTTCTGTTTCTTAAATTTTGCATCTCCTATAGCCGAGGTGCTGTATGATAGTGATAGAGACACTAAAAGTAAATGGAGGAACATTAATGGTCTATTTTTATTGAAAAGTTTGATAATCTATTTTATCTCTATATTATTGTATGGCTGATGCTGCAAAGCTTGAGGTGGTGGAAGCAAACTTCACACATTTACACAGTGGTGCAAACATATAAAAAGAAAAACACAGCTCTGGATTTTGCAAGAGAAAATAGATATAGTTGTCATCTTCATTGTATTCATCATCAGGTGTGTTTACAAATGTGCTCGTGATACACAGCTCACGAGTCTCCCACTGCCAGTGCAGTTGACAGCTTCACAGACACATCGGCAAGCATCATATCACAAAATCCCTACTTGTAGATACATCTCTGTCATATATATAATGTAACATTTCTGGTGAAATATGTGACTTATGGCACAGTCATCTTCTGCACAGACTGTGCTTTCAGCACACAGACGCCGTGTCTATTGTGAATACTTCAGTGCTGGAGAGAAAGGAGTCAGTGTAAAGTCCTCAAAACAGTAATGATGCACCTCAAACAAGCCGAATGACTTTTTGTTTCGTGCTATTCTTACAGCATCACAACAGGGGGGTTGGTTGTTTCAAACGCATGGTAACATCCAACAGTTTGTCGTCCTGCGTCGTTATTTTCTGCTGTTTTGTGAATCCACTGGCAAAAGGGTCACATATCCAATGTTTCTCTGAAGGATGATCTTTCTGGAGAATGTGGTTGTCTTCATGAAAACGGCTTTTATCAAAATCCCTCTATGATCACTCGATGTCTTCCACACGCTGGATTTTGGTGCGTCATCACAGACTCTTCAGCTCATGTTGAGATTTCTTTTTACTGATGGGTATCCTTTCAGAAACATGACCCACCAACAGACAGTTCATTCTTATTTAAGTGCCAGCATATTTCATGTTTTTCAATAATATTTATAAGAAACTCATTTCCCCTCTCGTCCTGTAACTCAGTTCAGTTCAACACTATGAATACAAAACTCTTGTACGTCTTAAAACACAAACTTTACCTGCAGCTACTGCTTATTTACACAAACTTTGCAATTTTTTTGCTTCATTAAACTATTTAACTTCAAACCCTCATTGTATGGTTGTTAATATTACAGTGTGATTGCATAAAACCAATACTCATCCATATGTCTGCAGAAGAAAAACCCATTTTTCCTCAGGTTACTCATATTGAACTCTCCTCACCATGAAAGGAACAAAGCACGAAATTAAAAAAAAATCATTTTAATGTGTTTACAGAGAAAAAACAAACAGCTGATAGCTTACCATTGAGTGCTGTTTTCTTCTATTCCTCTCCACAGCTTATAGAGTAATGGTGCTCAGTGCCAGCACAGGAAAGTGGATCGTGTCATCTGTTTGCTCATCTTATGATGCTACAAACCATTGTTGAAACTCACTTTACAGACACTCTAAATACACACAGATGAGAGGTGTCAGAACAGTAATGGCTGGTCTAATTTATAGGTATCAAAAGGTTTTCATTTTTGGAGAATGAATTCGATGTCGACGAAGGGTGACCTCTTTGCTCAGGTGCAAGCATGTGCAGTAATGCAGACGAAGTTATGAAGTTAAGAAGCAGCGCTATTGCCAAAACGCGCAAGCAATAGGTTTAAAAAAGGCAAGTGAATGCAACGTTTTACATTTTGCATGCATTTGATTTACATCCCAGTTGTATTGCACATCGGCTGCTACATGGTTTGGGAGTGCTTTTTTTTCTTCTTATTGTCTCTCTCTTTAGAATAAAAAACATATCTACATGTCGCCCAACTCAACAGAGAAGATAAATTGTGTCACCTCCTAAATGCATCTGACATCAGTATTCAGTGCTGTGGGAATGTTTTCAACATAGATGTTGCACAGACGCTTACCTCAGAGCAAGAGTTTAAAAGTCTTTGTGCTGCTTTTCTTTTCTCCGCTGCTTTCTGTACTGTAACCAGGACACATCTCAAGGTTTTGATTTTATGGAATACATGACAGGATGGGTTTCAGAAGACACATCCAACAGTGGAAAAAAAAAAGAAAAAGTGATGCCAACCCACTGCATTTTCAACACAAGATTCAAACAAAAAATACTTTTAAAGTTGGAAGTTCATGCAATCCGTAATGGCTGAGGTCGTTGGGAGTTTTCTTGTCCTTGGATTTAAAGGTCTGGGCCTGAGTATGTCTCAAGTGGTCTGAAAGGGATCCATTCATGTGCCACTGTCACTGCATATGAAAACCATGATTTGGATCACTGTCAGAGCGCTTGGAGAACGGCTAGTAACAAAGTTATTATTACTGCTGCTCATTGACTATCATTATAATGATTTATTACCACTCTGGGCAACACACTGACATCAGTTCAGTTTTCAGATTGTGGTTCACACTGGAGTTATATGGCAATATGCAGCCCCTTCGTCCGGCTGTTGAGAACTCATATCATTTAACACTTAGGTGCTGAATTAATCTCGAAGATATATTTTTAGATCAAAGATATAAATAAACTCACTCACAATGACCCACACATGCATTCTAGAGGTGCGTGCATGGGTGCCCATGACACACACACACACACACACACACACACACACACACACACACACACACACACACACACACACACACACACACACACACACGCACACTAAAATTACTCTGCAATACTTTCTCATACTCTTCGGTTTTCTGACACAAGTCCTTTTCTTCTGAAGTTGTTTATTCCAACAATCCTCTTATCTTCTTTCCAGTGTGGCCTGTCTCTGTGGCTTTACTGCTGGTGTTGCTTCAGGCTGAAAACAAAACACAGGAAATAATTTGTTAGTCTTGTTTTGCCTCTGACACAAGCAGATCCAACAAGACAGGGCTATTTAACCACAGGGAGCATGCCCACCGGGGGAAAGAAATAATGTTTCTGCCATGTTTTGTCCCTGGGAAGTAATCTCATTTACCTGTAAATCTCTGCACATGTATCGTGATGCATTAACAATGAGGACATCGTCTCATGCTATTCCTAATTTAGCAGAACAAAACAGAGATGTAGCGCTGCAATGCAGCTTTGCTTTATTTCCTCTGCTGCACTGAAAATCTTTCCCTTCCTTTCCTTGCCTGCTCTCCCGCAATGTATGGTGAGGCATTACCAATAATCCTGTTCCACAATCTTCTCATAATTACAGCTGTCTATTATGGCTTATATCTGGCTGCTCCCCAAATTCAAACAAAGGGGAAAGATATGAGCATAAACCCTTGTGTTTAAGGTGCAATAATTACTGTGGATTTGGCCTTTATCTTGAGCAGCTGATTGTTTTTCATGATGACGGGTGCTGTGGCTGCATTCTGTAGCTTTATCGAGATGAAACAAAGCAACTCCGGAGGCAAAGACGCCACATTTAATTAAAACAAAGAGATAAGTTGGATTGAAACTCATGCCAAGCAACACCCGCCTAATTAAGTAAGTGTTTTTTTGTGAAATTTATCTGGACCGCTCTATAGGACAGGGGGATTTAAAAGCAGTCAAGCTGAGCTCCAAAATACAACGGAAACAACAATATTAAGTTATCATTCAGAGTTGTCCTCATTTGTTAAATTGCCTGAATCTTACAACAGAAATCCCAACAATAATGAGCATCTAAGACTCTCTCATCTTGGCCTAAGCATAACCCCTTTGTCTAATTGTTCCCTTTGTTCCACTGAGAACCTTTTTAACTTTCTTTCATGATGCGGTTTTAAATGTTTTCTCTTCAGAATGAGTTCGCCTTGTCCGTTGTTTTCAGAAAATCTGAAACTTTGACTCTGTTAGATTAAGATGTTTTTCTCCTCATGTAGCCATCGGTGTGGTCCTCAAGTGAAAACATGTTCGCCTTCCCCTCCCAAACAGCACAACGAATTCTACCATTTCAATCACAGTCCTTGTTAAAAAGCCAATCCATGACTGTGTCCTATTTGGAGCGTTGCTTCCGACGCGTAGACGAAGAGAGAGCGAGAGGGAGGGCTGCACAGGCGCCCGAGCTGTCAGCACCTATCCCTGTAATGGCTGTTAAGACAGTGGCCTCTACACTCTGTCTGTTCTGTCAGGACTCATCTAGCACTTCGGACTCTGTAAGGGTTTGGGAGAGCGTGACTCTGGTGGCCTGCATTGTTCTCTGGGCGGGGACAGGTAGCAGCGTGGAGGGAGTGAAGGACACCATGAGGAGAAGGGCACAAAGGGGGTCAAAGAGAGGGAGAACCAGGCAAGGCCATTGAAGGAAGAGGTTATGCAGTTGCATCTGAATTATTCATTTTTTTATACTTTAAATGTGTATCGTATGCATAACATTGATGTCGGGGGCCGTGTGTGTTCCTGTACACAGACGTTCACATTTGAATGAAGCTGAAACTCACAATTATTATTAATATTATTATGATTATTATTGTTAATTCATTGTTTATTTCAGAGATTCCCATCCGTTTTGGCTCATGAACTCTGAAAATTATGACTTGCGACTCTTGATGAGAGTCGAAGGCTTTATTGTCAGCACATTAGCTGCATCAGGGATGATTTACATTTTTTCCGATTTACATAGATTACATTAGATTAAAAAAACGAAATGATGGATTCATTTAATTATATTGTATGCCCTCATGAGCAGTTATTAATCACTTTGTTATCGAGTTAAAGAGGGACAGGAAAAAAGAGGAAAATGTCGAAAGAAAAATACACATCTAAAAAATAGTTTTTAAGTCGTCTTGGTTGTGCGTAGATTTATCTTTGGACCCTCAGCTCCGAGAGCCCAAGGTCGAACAGTCGAAGAGATGAAATTTACAACAATATAAAACAGAGGCATTTAGAAAATTGTAACATTTTCACATGCTTGAGCCAACAAATGTTGGCAAGTGTTATTTGAAAAATGACTAAGAAGATGAATAGATCAGTTGACTAATCAATTAATTGCGTTATTGTTTTAGAGGTTTGTAGTAGGGAACATTCATAATGCCAGAAGAAGAAATCTGTTGCCTTTGGATTCAGCTGTACGTTTATCACAGGAAGTTGTTTGAGAACATGCATATGAATTGGCAGATTTCAATGTTATCTGTGTATTATTTTGAAAATACTATTGTTTTTATGGGCACAACATGGTACGAAGAATCATGGGACGATTCTGACTGTATAGTGAGCGTCGTTTGTTTAACCAGCACTTGTATTTTGCATGCATAAAGAAAAAGCACAGACAGCCCTTTGCACATAAATCTTCATACACACTTGTGTGGATTGTAAAAATAACAATTTTGGATGCAATCTGCGCCTGAGCAAGGAGGTGCAAGGTGAGAGATCATAGGAGGGCTGAAAGGGTGGCAGAGACAAGGACAGTGCGATGCAGCGAAGCAGAAGGTGAGACAGGAGATGAGGTAAAAGAAGTTCAGGTTATGATCTGTGAGTGTTCATAAATTAATCCAATAATCTGTCCCAGGGCCATACACGCGGGTTGTGAGATATAAGAGGATGAGGGCAGAGATGGTGCATGTGCCTCTGTGTCCAATGGAATGGAGGATGTGAAGGTCACCTTGGCATGCTGTGTGTGTGTGTGTGTGTGTGTGTGTGTGTGTGTGAGTGTGCACACCAGGTAAATGCAGTCCGGCAGTGGCGGTTGCTAAGAGATCTGAGCTGTGAGTCATGATTCAGGCATGATCCCCCCTCCTCCTTCACTGCCCTCTCACCTTGTTGATATCACAGACTGTGATGCTCAGAGCAGTGTGTCTGTGTGTGTAAACAAAAACTGTGTTCATGGGATTTTTGGCGACAACAAGTGCCTTAGGGGTAGATGAGGACAGCCTGCATTTATTTGTGTTCAGGTGTGACGGAGCAGGCGTGTGAGAGGAGAGCTGACCTGCGACAGTCCTGAAATAACCTTTGACCTTGCCTCAAGTAGGGAGAGGACACACACACACACATACACACATATACTTTACTATGAAACACATACAGCCAACAAGCCTGCCCTATTAGCAGGTCGATAGCTCAACCATTTGCATTCAGAGCTACTTTACACTCAGCACTGTAATCTCTCACACTCGTGGCTCTCTCCCTCCCTCTTTAATGTGCATTAGTTTGTTTTGTAGTTTGTGTGTATGTGTCCTCGGTGATACTGATGCTGAATAATTACCAGGGTGAGTAGGCTAAATGGATTGTCCCCGACCTCACCGTCATGCCCTTGGGGCCTGCGTTAACATCAACATCACACAAACACACTCATACACAAGCACACGCTATACACATAAAACACACATAAAGGCGGACCAGAGGTCGGAAGTTGCGTAACAAAAAAGCATTCAGAGAACAAAGGCCTTACAATCCTAGTGAGCGATGTGAACATGAATAATATTATACGGGTAGTTAAAGCCATGCAGTGCCATTGGTCCGAGATACGACCCTGCTGACAGTTCCCATCAAGTAAACTGTGCTTTACTGGTTCCTGTGTTTTCTCTTGTGGACTCCAAGGAGCTAATTAGTGTCCTTCCTTGTTTTGTTGTGTTTTCAGAAATATATTTGAATGCACGTATACTTGGGCAAAAACTTTTCAGGCCTGCAATCATTGCATAAACGCCACCATGGCCTTGAGGTTATTCCCTGAGCTCTCTGACGACACTGGCTCAGACTACTGGATATTATGAACAGGAACAATGTTGAGTCACGCAGGGAAGGATCTATATAAT
>NW_027176240.1:10525142-10667642 GCF_023055335.1 Clinocottus analis
ATAAGCCTTTCTGATAAGGCGGATGAGGTACATTCTCCACGTCTAACCAGTGACCTATCATTACCTACGGTGTAAATCTCCCTGGTACCTGTCCGTCTGTCTGTCTCTCACTGCCTTTATCCTTCAATGTCCTGTCAATCCGTCCTCTCCATCCGAAGCAGTAAAGCCCTGCAGCAGTCTGCAACACTGGGTTTGGTTTTACCTCAATTTACGCTCTATATATCTGCTTCTTATCTGTCTGGCTCCACTTTTTAGTTCAATTGAATGAGATTTTGTCTCAGCTACAATTTAGCTGTACCCCCTCCTGCTCTTTCCATCTCTGAGCTTTTTCATTTGTTTTGCCTCTGTCTCAAACATGACGTGTCTTTCTGTCTCGGATGCATGTACCGTCTCCCTTGTATCCATCAGTCTTGCTTACTCTCTCTTCGCCCTCTTTTCTGCTTTACGACAGTGTAACTGACAGAAGAAGAGAGTTATGAGGCACTTTTCCGGGATTTAGAGCCTCTATGCAGCGATATTACACATCTCGACAATCAGGCTTTTTAGGAGTTTAGCCGACACCCTTATACAGGCGGACTTAGAGTGAGTGAAGAGCTGCATTAGGCATTCAGTTGTGAGTTGATGAGACATGCCTTCTTATTCTAGTGCTGTAACCTTTAGTCTCATTCAAAAACACAACACTAGTCCTTCCTCATGCTCAACAACATCTCTTTGGGAATACAGTGATGCAGTTTCTTATGGTCATTTCCCACCGACTAAGGTGTATCTGTAAAGAAAGATCCCATGAGCTTCTGTGTTGTATGTACTCTTTAAAACTCTGCTGAAACTTTTCAATGTTTTTGACCACCATCAACCGAATTCCAGTCAGGTTCTGTTGTACTGACGTGAGCTGCTACCTCTGCACTCGAGTAAATCACACTGAAGCTCTCTGAGTAGACAGCTGGCATTCTGGGTAAGTTGGTGATAGAAAGATTTACTCAACACCTGCTGGTAAAATCATTCATCAGGACATTTATTCGTTGCAAGGAAGGCGCAAAGTAAGAAGTACAACGTGATAGACAAATTGTGTATCCTCGACTGCTCTCCGAAGGAGCAAAGCACTACCTTTTTAAATACTTATTATTATCAATACACAGAGGCCCACATGACGTCTTAGTGGCTTTATTCCCCCATGACATCTTTGGATTGGCTTGCATGGTTATATAATAACAGGGAACTGCATGTTCTTTCAGACAGAGGCATACAGATTCCCCAGTCTCATGACTAGGAGACATGCCAAGTGTGTGTAAGTTTAAACAAGGCAGAGTTCAATGAGAAGTCACAGGGCTTAAAATAGTACATACGATTAATAGACTCACTATGATTCTGAATATGACAGTGAAACAGTAACTGATTAAGAGTAAATAAGGTTTTCTTCCAACAGTTGGGTTTCCGGTCAAACTTTTCTTTCAATGTCTTAGTTTGTGCCATTTTCTGCACAATTTTATAATATTTTTCTTCTGTATCTCACCTCCAGCTTTAGCATCACTTATTTACAAAAGTGTAGTTTTTAAGTTCCTTAAGGTTAAATTGAGTTAATCTCGAGAAGTGTGTTTTGAATTAAACAAACTATTTTAAAGGTTTATGTACAGCTGTCCAAATTAGTTGATATTATTTACGAGTAACAGATGATGACAAACAACTCGAACTTCAAGGAAAAAAAAAAGGTGCAATAATCATGACAAATGAATTACAGAAATATCTCATGAACAAATGTAGGCCTATAAACAAAAATGAAAATTAATATACTCTAGCCTATTTATTAAAATACCTGTTTTTTTATGGAGACTGTCTGTAGGGCTGGGCTGGCAAAAGTCTTCTATCTGGATATTATGAAATAACCACAATCCATTTCTTTATGCAAACCTCTTATCCTATTTAGGGTCGTGGGGCGCTGGAGCCGATCACAGATGACATCATCCTGGACAGGTTGCAAGTTTATCTCAGGACACATATAGACAGACACACACTCACATTCCCCCCTACCAGCAATTTCGAACCTCCCATTAACCTTAGCCGCATGTCTTTGGCCTGTAGGAGGAAGCCGGAGGGAACCCACGCTGCCACAGGGGGAATCTGCAAACTCCATGGAGAAGGACCTCCTGGGACTGGGGATCGAACCCTGGCCCCTCTTGCTGGGAAGTGACAGTGCTAGCCACTGTGACCTCATACATTGAGTTGATATGGGTTTGCTATTATCAAGTTAGGTGACGCAATTGTGTATCTTGATATCTGATTTCATCTTGATACATTGAAAAATTAAAAATGATCATATTTAATAATCGGCCAGCCAAACCTGTCCGTCTATCAATCTCCTCCGCTGTGTATCAGCGCCCAGGACAGCGTCACCACAATACATGCAACAAACAGTGTTATCTGTCTGAGAATAAGTCATAATAATTCATTGTAATGTATTGTTCATTCTTGGGGTAGTGCATATATAAATCAAAACAAACAGGAGAATAGGTATAGTATTAGTGTCCATTTTTAGTACACACTGTATAGTCTGTGTAGCCAACAGAGAATACATGATGATTACCATACAAATGCTTATGCTCTTTCTTATGACTAGTGGATAGAAACATTTGGCATTTACCCTTTGCTAAAAGAAAATATATCCTATTTACTTTCTCGTCTTGTCTTGTGCTCCTTACCGCTCTGCTTTTCTCATCCTTGTTATTGCCACTGTTGTTACAAATACACCCACCACTTGCTAACGGTTTACTTGTTTGCAGAAGTTTGATTTGTGCAGCCCAGACAAGTTATGCTTTAGGGGGTATAAATACAGACATTTTCTACGATGTGCCGCAACAATACACTTCTATCCTCAAGCAACATATCAAACAAATACTCCATCCATAACACACTTAATTTCCATTAAATTGCTGTAAATACAAAGAGACACTTAAATGCACACACACGCTATACAACAGCGCCTATAGCCTCGCTCAAAGCCATCTCATGGTAAATGCATGAAATGTAGCTGCTCCATACATATTCCACACATATTAACATTGGCTGTAATTACATTTTCTAATCAGTATTACAAAAATCACCACATGTCGTTATTGTTCAACTGTCATTCTTTATATAAAAAAAGAACCCGGTTCCTGTCATGCAGCCTGAGTCTGCTCCACATGCTTGTATGTGTAATGTACATTCATTTCATTCAGTGAATGTAATATTTTCTGTTTCATGTATCAGATATTTCAAATGTCGGCCTACACACTCTTTTGTAACACAAACAACATCTGATGCCGCCCAGTGGAACTGTGAGTCTCTCAATCGCTTCCTCGTTTCATAATCCAGCAAACAATGCAGATGAAATACTAATACTAATTTTCTTGTCTGGAAAAATAATTATATAAAAATTGGATATTATGTATCTAAAAATAGTAATGTTTGGATACATCTTCATCACAAACCATGGCAACCGTACCTTGTGATGTTAACCCTCTGTTTGTATGAAACTCATTCCTACTTAACCTGGTTTTGCAGTCGAATGCAGAGCGGAAACAGAATCCCCTGCCATCTATGCATGAACAATTAATTACCTCACATAATCGATCAGAAAATGACTGTAGTGTGACATCATCGACATCACTTATACAGGGAAGAACATGAACAGGATTGTATGTTCAGTTCAAATGTGTCGTAAATGTTTCAAATGGCCGCACTCATAGAGGATCACGGCCTGTCATCACAGCCTCCTCCTGATTGCATCGCACTGACTCCCTTACGTCTCACTGAGAGTGCTCGTGTCTTTGTGTGTCTTCATAACACCAGGGCAATGTACTGTACAAATGTATAGCAAATGAAAGACCTTGAGAGTAAAGTTTAAACTCCTTTCACACCTCCACACAGCTCGGCAATTGCTGCACGAAGTGGACGTGATTGTCGAATTGCCTGTTTCAGAAAGTCTCTCTTTCGTAGCGTTTTCAACGAATGGATGGATAGTCAGTCAAGTCATTAGTTTTTGTACTCACTTGTTCTGGTGCTTGGAGCCCTGGAGGTGCGCATGGTACTGCTCGATGGAGTTGAGGACCACACTGCAGACACTGCAAGAGTAACTACTTCGCAGCCCTGGAGAGACACACACACAAGCACCGTGGTTATTATGAGTGCACTTTCAATCAGTAGGGCTTAAAAAAATTCCCCTTGGGGATTAATAAAGTACTTATCTATCTATCTAACATCTTTAAACACGGTTGCCATCCTTCTCTGGATCATCAGCAGCAGAAGCAGTTAGGACAACATGCTCAACAACAAAAATACCTGACAAGTCTTATTAGGATATCCACAGAGCTGCAGGTGCATCAGGATTGTTTTTTTTTTATTGATTAGAATAATAGTTTGCAGAAAGCTAGTTACATTTCTAGATTCTATAATCATCTCCTTCTTTTTAGTGTTCATTTGTGCGTATGTCTATAAAGCTGCCTTTTGAAACTTTAATAGAGAAGAATTAGGACACTCGGGCTAAGAAAATATCCGTCTAGTAGGTTGTGCACATGTGTAGCACTGTGTATGGCTTTGCTTGCGTGCACATTTGTATTGTATCAGTGAATATGTGCTTGAGATGGTGCGGCTCAGACACAGATGTGAACTAATTAGAGGGTTAGCAGGTGGTCGAGAAGAACATCCAAAAATAGATGGGTGAGGATGGAGATACTGACAGAGCGGGGTGGGGTGAAGAGAGATGAAGAGGGGCAGGCGGAGGGGTAGGTAGAGAGAACGAGTGAAAAGAGAATTTCCGGAGCAAAAGGAGAAATGTGGGTATAAAAAGACATCGGGGAGGAGACTGAGACGTAGTAATGATAATGACTTGTCACACCGCAGCAGTGATATAAAATGCATGCTGGGCTTTAATGATCACCGGAGAAAACATGACCTTTAGATCCAGCCCCTAAAAAAAACATCTTACACACGTGGAAACTACAGCATGGCAGCACACATCTTCTTTCTTTCACGGGGGCAGAGGAAATGCTCTCTCTGACGACAAAGATAGGCCAATCAGCATCGTGACATAATTTGCTGTGTATTCTCTGTCAGACTCGCAATGAAGCGCTATTTTTGTTTCCTCACACTTTGCTCACAGTAGATCTGCTGCTGCACAACTCAGACCACAGATGAACAACCTTGACACTTCAGGGTCGTATGACAAAACAGTCAAAAACTAATTGCTGGAAGCCGCCCTCCTTCTTTTCGTTTTTTTTATGATGAATGCGTAATTTTTGGGTGACGTGAATGAAATGGGCTGCGATTGCTTGCATGTGGATGCCCTTTTCTCTGCTGTCATCACCGTCCTTGAGACATATGAGTTGTGTATTCCGTCACCTTTTTGACCTTATGGTGGTAATTGGGAACGCATGTTGGGAGACAAAGTTGTGTTATAGTTAGGAGTGTCGGGTCGTTCATTCAGACTAGGATGGAGCTGCATAATGTGGCATATCTACTCCTTGTTGTCTGAGTCACTCTGTCTGTTTCAGCGGTGATTAAGGACAAACAGTCATTTAGCCTGCAAGAAAGTCATGACTGAATTAGTACCCCCGAGTAAGTTTTAGTTTAAAAGTTGACGAGCTGATAACTAAGTCTGTCTGTCTGTCTGTGTGTGTGTGTGTGTGTGTGTGTGTGTGTGTGTGTGTGTGTGTGTACACTACTAGGGTGTGTGAGAAAGAGAGAAAATATACTACATCTTTTTCTGCCAAAATTCTGTTGTTTCTGTTCTCTCTTAATGAAGATGCTATTAATTGGAGAAGAGATCATTTAGTAAAAGAAAGGAATGATTCTCTCTCGTTATCCTTTCCTTTCTCTTCTTCGTAATACTACACCGCTGCAAGGATTACACAAAGAGGTCCTTTCTTGTATACGCGATTGTGTGTGTGTGTGTAAGTGTGTGTGTGTGTGTGTGAGAGAGTGTGTGTGTGCATACACACAAAGGCAGCTTCCCTGCTTTTAGTCTGATTGATGTCACCTCCCCACTGCCTGGCGGAGTAGCATTGATGTACAATATGCTGCCATTTGTGTGTGCGTGTGCCAGAAAATGTGCGCATGTGCCAGTCTTTTGAACACACACACGCGCGCGCACACACACACACACGCACACACACGCACACACACACACACACACACACACACACACACACACACACACACACACACACACACACACACACGGCCACATGCACAAACACTGTGCTTTTGGTTAAAAAAACAGTTCTGACATCGTAAAATACTGTGCCTAATCCATGTTAGTTGCATGCATGTAAAATGTGCATGCAAGGACACTGACAGCATGTAGCACTGGGGTTGTGAATATGTGTTTTTTTTGTGAGCATGAGCAGTATTTGTGAGGGTGTTCTAAGCCTTGTTAATTACACAAGATGATATGCCAGGGAGAGAGAAGAGGGGGTGAGATGAGCTGAGGCAGTGGGTGTGGAGCTGTTTGTGACTGTCATTAAATGCATTGAGTCCTCTGGCATTGCTGGCACCTATAAATGCTTGTCAAAAAAGTAATGAGCTACATTTTGTAGCACAAGAGCCTTGTTGCTAAGAAATGCAATTTTTTCCTGGTGTTTCTGAGTCTAAAATAATGTAAAAAAGTCTCAGCTCGGGCAACATTAATGACCCATTTAGAGCGTGATGCTCTTGGCTTGTTCGGTCAGGATTTCCTGCCAAGCTCTAACTGCAGCCTTTTAATTGTGAGTCTCAAGGGTTTACAGGTAGCGGTCAGCGCTGCCAATTGTAAAATCTAGTGTTGCATAAACATTGCTGGTTAAATATTCGGATGGTTTTAAGACGCACAGGGGGCAAATGAGCCTTAAACACACTGTACGTAACATCACGTTACATACGGATCATTTCAGGGTAAAGTTAACTCTATTTTACGCCTCAGACTATGAGCCGCGACTGCCACTGAGAATCTCACTATATAGCATGTATCTATAGTTTTATTCACAGTGGAGGCAGGCAAAATAGTTTTCAGAGCACTTCCGAGCCTTTGTGCTGTAGTACACCATTAGTTTATCATGTGCTTTGCGAGATTAAAAAGGAACTGAATCCAAAAAGAAAGCCCATTGAGATGCAATCAAAACCAACAGTCTGCAGCGAAGGCTCGACGGTAAACGTCTCACAGGAATATATCACAAATACCATAGCAGAGAGCCGTCGAGCATCGGGTGAGAGTCGGCTTCAATCCAAGTGGAATTTTACAAAGCAACAAACTTTGAAGGACCTAATTAGTTTAGCAGATAATGTGACAGTCAGAAGATAGACCATCAGTTTTAGAAAAAAAGGATCATAAACAAAATAAAATGTCCAGATTTCTCAACATTTTTCAGGCTGACGTTACACCTCATTAGTTTGTGTTGTTTGTCCTCTGTCTCATCTTCACCAGTTGATCATTCTTTAGAGGTGGTTATAGCTGTGTGAACACGTTGGTGACATATTGATTCGTGTCAATATAAAACCTACATATTTCAACTGATAGCAAACTTTTCAATACCATAGTTTGGAAAATATAAACATGCTTTACCTAAATAGGTCAAACTTCTAATTTAATCATTGTTGAATCAGTAAATAATTATTTGCCACATATACTTTTAAAAAGATGATATGGGGAGCATATTGGCAAACAGTTCCTTGTTTACACATGCAGATGACACAGTCTGCCATTCGGTGTTGAGTAGGTAGCGTTCAGCAACACTTATGAGAACTGAGAGAGCTGCTTTTGGCACACTGACAATGCCGGCTGTTAAACAATGAGCTGAAAATGTTAAAAGCTGCGGAGACTTGAGCTGAACTGCAGAGTCGGATTACTATATTCATTCCAACATAGTTAACATAAAGATATTGGTTAGTTTAGCACATTTTTTAAAGACTTTTAATGTTTTTTATTTTTTCTAAAATGAGTAAACAAGCCCAATTTTTAAAACTGGACACTTTTCAATTCTTGTTGTTAATAAGGACACATTTAGGTAAGTGGACCAAAAGGAATTGCACTTTGATACCCAGGCTCAGTTCATATGTGGGATCTTCAATGCCTACAGAACATATTGTTTGTATGTAAGCGTGATTTGCTTGTGCGACTGGGTCACATCGAGTGCTGTCTCATGGGAACACAGGTCAGCTCTGTCTCCCAACTCAGGCACACTCATCAATTACACACAATTTTCTCAGCTTTGGTGCTTCACCCTCTCTCAGGCACTTTCTCTCTCTCTCTCTCTCTCTCTCTCTCTCTCTCTCTCTCTCTCTCTCTCTCTCTCTCACACACACACACACACACACACACACACACACACACACACACACACACACACACACACACAGGCAGACACACACACACACACTCCAGTCCTAGACGCTTATCTCACTGCTTCTAATTAACTACTCAGCCTCCAGAGAGAGGAGACAATGCACTGGCTCTGTCTTGAGGGGTTTCTACCCCTGTCGTGATTTATGTAAAAAACACAGCCAGGCTCCATCCCTCGTCGGTAGCCACCCCCTCTGCAACTCCCTCGTCCACATCTGTAATCCATCTCCAAGGGTTTTGTCTCTGGCACCTCGTTGTGGAAAATACGACGATCTTGTTCTCCCCTGTGCCCTGTCTGCGCAATTACACCAGAAAAATCCAATAGTAATAAAAAAGTGTTGATATAAATGTCATGGGGATTTTGTGATGTGTTTCGGTCACAAAAGTGTGAAATCAGGAGCAGGAAATTGAGGGAGAGAGAAAGAGAGAATATGCAAGTAAAGGTCAGTATCATCAATAGGACAAAACCAGACAATATGCCGAGCAGAGCCATAGTTTATAAAGAAAGGAAATCTTGGCGTGTAAATAATTCACCTGCGCTTCGTTGGGAGCTAATAAGGATGACAGATGAGACATGACGAGAGATTGGAGGCCCTCGTGGTATACACACACACACACACACACACACACACACACACACACACACACACACACACACACACACACACACACACACACACACACACACACACACACATTTCTGCACAATATAACCACAGCAACAGCAGGCACAAGACAGTGCAGCAGCAGGAAGGGGGCAGGACAAGATAAACAAGAGTCTGAAGAAAAAACTGTTCCGTAAAAAGAGGACAAAAGAACAGAGACGAATCTGCTCTTGGCTGACACATAAATCCTCATCCCCCCTCTTCTCTTAGCTCAGCTGCAGCCTCGCCTTGGACCCTCCCTCTGAGATTACAGCCGGCACACCTGTGACTTTATACCTGAAGTTGTGACAAAAGCCAATCCGGAGTGAGAATCTTGCATCGATGCATTGTGTCTAACTGAAGAACAACACACGACATATGACAATGGAGCTGCTTTGGGATGACCAAAGTGTTCCAGACTAAATGCATCAGGACAAACACTTGATTGATGGCACATATAATAAAGCATGTCAGCGTTCATTGCACTTGAAAAGAAGACGGGATGGATTTTGCAGTGGAGCGTCACTGGTGTGAGCGAGAGTGCAAATATTTTTGATTAAACAAAAGGAATATCTGACTGATATGTCGGTGATATGCTTACTATTTTAAATGTCTTTTGTAGTTTAAGGCTGAGATTTGGAGTCAAAACCTTCCCAAAAGCAGCTGAGGTTGTGGGATGTGGGTCACAGTGTGTGGATGGAGGACGATATACAACATGACACCACTTAAAGCCTCTGAGCCAGTGTAGGCGGCAACATGACTCATGCTTTTAACATGATTGGCTCCTTGAGATGATGGTTTGTGTCATGGCACCTGGAGCACAAAGCGAACGGCGTAGTTTTGGCTCACGAGGGATTTTTATATTTGTCTGTAGCTGTATATGAGAGTGTTAAACTTGTATGTGTGCGCAGTGGAGGTGCTATATTGCACTAATGTTGCATGTTGGGCTGCGTGATGTAGTAGCATGATGTTGGCCGATCTCACTTACAGGAACCAGACAAGGAAGAGCACTTTCAGTGCCAAAGACTACTTATATTTCCATTAGAATACTATTTTGGCTGAACTGTGTCTATGAAATGTAAATTAGTATCGTCTGACGGTTTCATGTGTGCTTGGAAGTGTTTGTGTGGGAGAGGAAAAGACTTAAGTAGAAAGAAAGATAGAGAGGAGAGTAGTAATTGAAACCCAGGACTCATTATGATAGTTGTAATTTTAGCTCCATTTTACCAATTAATAATGCACATTAAGAAACAATTACACTTTGATAATTTACTTCAGTTCTTGATTTTGTCAGGCGGTGTGGGACTCGTGTTCACCCTTCAGCAATAGTGTGTAACATGTTGTTATTTAGCTGCCTGAGCTACTGCTTTACTGTAAATATGCTATATGCAGCATGCCAACAGAGGCCCCATGGCTCTCTGTGAAGGGTTAACACATTGCAATGCTAGCAGTAAGAAGCACGGCTATGCCAAGGGGACTGTGACCCCAGACAACTGACACGGAAAGGTTAGCTTGTTGCAAACAGATACGAATAACAAGATGTGTCAACATTTCTGTTGGGCTGAGAGATACTTATTAATTAGGGAGCGACAACTATTTGCTTGGGGTGATAGATGACTTTGCTCTTTCCTTTTATTGGCTTACGGTCTAACCCTTGAGATAATTTACCCAGTCAATATCTTTCAAAGAGTACTCTAATGATTTAGTATAACATTTCCATAAAGTTGGGCTCTGATTGAAGAAGCAACGATCAGAGTTGATTCAGAAGACGTTACTGACTGGTTGATCCAAAGGAGAAGCTCTGGACTGATTCAATGGAAACATTTGGGGTTCAAGGACATAGGAGTTTGCCACGTGGAGCTCATATTTTTGAACAAATGTAGGGAGAATGTGAATAAGCTGATCTTTACAGTGACAGGCTGATGGTGCTAAGTTTATCTGTTAATAGGCGGTGTGGCCTTCCTGAGTATAATATCTGTGAAATGTACACCCCATTGAAAGGCATCTGAACATATCAGAAGTCCGCCCTGACTGCACAGATCTTGAATGTGAGCTCCCCCTTATCGTCTTTCCTACAAAGTCGTAACACCCCTCCTGCCCTTCACTTGTCACTTGTGTCTGGCTCTGGGCCTTGGGCCTGACCTGTGCTCTCCGTGGCATCCAGACTGCCCGCTAGCTGCTCCAGGAGGCGTGCTCTGGCTGCGTTCCTGCGGTGCTTCTTGCCCTCGTAGTGCTGCTGGGCCATCAGCGGGTTGTTGAACCAGGCTCCGCACAGGCAGCAGTACTTCCCAGCCTCTCTGCCGCCGTTTCCGCCGACCACCGCCAAGGGCCAAGCCAGGTCAGGGGTAGGAGTGGGGCACGCAGCAGGGTCTGTGGGCAGCGGGGTGGAAGGGGAGGAATCTGGGGGGAGAAGTTAACAGATAGGCGTTAGAGAAGTGAGGGCTTGCAGAAGAAGGAAAGGGAGGAGAGAAGGAAAAGAGCAAGTGATCATTTTAGCATTAAAAACAAATGCAATGGGAGATTTCAGATGAAAAATAAAACGACAAAAATGTACATGTCCCTGAAATAGTCATCCATTCATATTCACACGCTTTCTTTCTCGTGCAGACACAGATACAATACTCGTGCATTTGAAAGCTCTTCGTTTAGAAAGTACCAATGGAGACTGAGAGCAATAGATTGCTGCAGGCCACATCTGTGGAACAGAGACGAGGGTCAGGAGGAAGCCGTCAGCACTCTAGGGACGAGTCTGCAAGTGCTTTCTACTACTGTACCTCTACCTAGCCTATCCTCTCTCCTCTCCTCTTCTCACCTCTCCTCTGTTGGGGAATAAAAAAAAAGGGCAGACTTCCAGGTGACCTGCTACTCATGACACGACACTGGTTACCATGGTGATTGCCCATTAATAGCCAACAGGCACTGCCTTGTCCACAGGACGCGGTTGTGGCTCACGCGGCGAAGGCTGCGAATGTGCATGTGCTGTACACGTATCTGTGTGTGCATGTGGGTGTTTGGGTGGCGGTTTAAATGCATAAACTGCGCTTGAGAACATTTTCTTGTGTGTGTGTGTGTGTGTGTGTGTGTGTGCATGAATGAAGCTCCAGAATAGGCTGCTTGTGTGCATGTAAGGTACAATACATGCACCAAAGAAATCCTCTCTGCCCAAAGTGTTTATTTGCTCACATGAGGGGGTGTTAAGTCCACAGCCAAATGGTGTGAGAGAGCTCATAATGCCAGATGGCGCGTCCAAATGTGCCGATTTGCCATGTACAACATGTCAATGACTCTAGAGCTTTAACCACTATGACTACACAGCCACAATACAGCTAGTTTAGACATTTCACATCGCAGACACACGCCCACTCAGTCACGCTTTGAAGCCTAAATGAGTCACGCCACTTCTTTCACAACAACCATCAGCTCGCTGAGTTGACCAGTGACGATGAGTGTGAGGCGTGTTAGTTTATGTATATTTTTGGGGCGTATGTGCGTGTCTTGACGAGACGCTAGCCCTGCAAGCTGATTGGCTGCTCGTACCTTGATGTGTCTTCGGGCTCTGTTCACATAGTTACTGTATCTATGGCTGTGTCTGCGCTCATCTCACCAACCACACCCACTCACATTGCCTTCGTCACGCGATCATCTCACTTACAAAGCTCAACCCTGTAAATCTTCCACTGTCATTACATTCTTTTCTCATATCAAACCTCCGAGAAAAGGCCATCCCAAAATCTCTGGCGCGGCATTCCTGCGTGTTCGTGTGTGCCCGTGCATGAGTGAAGCTCCTGAGCCCTGACAGCTCTGCGCGGCTCACGTGCTGAGCAGCAACAAGAAGAGATCCTCGGGTGTATTTTTCCTCTCCATCCCTTGTTTCTCCACCCTTTCGTTTCCCATGAGTGTGATCTCTGCACGCTGGAGCAGAAGTAAGCGTTTTTCATGGAGCAGGGCACAGGGAGTGTGCGTGATAGTGTGCAGGAGGAGGAGGTGGTTTGGAGTGTGTGATGTGTGAAAAGAGGAGGGAACACAGGTACCATCTCTGAATTCCACCTCTCAAGGGCTTCTTCAACACACACGTCCTTTACTTTCTCTCTCCTCACTGTGGTTTGTTTGTGCATGTCTTTGAATTTGCTTCTTATGTATGTTAGTACCCATGTGTCCTGAAAAGCAAGTGACTGTCCAATAAATATGCATACATCAGTCACCTTGCTTATGCTTCTGACGATTGTGTGTGTGTGTGCGTGTGCGTGTGCGTGTGTGTGTGTGTGTGTGTGTGTGTGCCTGTCAGCTTTGCTGTGCATCCTCTGTAGAGCGCTCATCTCAGAGTGATCATGAAGGCTCCTTTTGACTTTAATCTTTCCTGAAATCCTCTTCTTCTCTCCCAGGTCACTCTTCCTCTCTTCCTGCTCTTGTTCTCTTGTTTCTTTTTCCTCCAGGTTCCACTGTCACAAAACCACAGAACTCTACGGCTAACGGCTCTACTGTAGTGACACTTTTCCAAAGTAGGCCAAAGTTTAATAAAGTCACTCAGGGGCTAGATTATTTATAACACTCTATTTTGTAGCGTTTGTGTGTTTATTGGTCTGCACATTTTCACTTTGAATTCAATTTGAATCACATTATGTAAAGCTCCCCTCGAGACAAGTCACCAGCATTGACGCTTAAAAAAGAAGAAGCTAATGTTAAACAATCATGAGCAAAAACATATAAATGTACGGATGTCTTGACTTGTTAATCCTTTTTTTTTTTTTTTGCTTCTGTGCGTCACCTTCAAAGTTTTCCTTCTTGGGCCTCCGGCATGTTAGCATTACAGACATTTCCTTCTGATATCCAGGCTGGACGTTTTGACTGAAGCGTGACTAAAGCTTTCCAAATCCACTCCTGATAAAAATGTGTGCTTTGAACTTTAAAAATATAATTCTCAGTCCAGAGATACATGTTGCAAATCCTAGATATCTGGATTACATGGTAGTGGACAAGTAGAGGTGAGGATGTGTTTTTCTGACAAGTCAATTACCATGGTCTTCAGGGAGGACAAGCTCTGTGTGAAAACACCATGATTAAAATCCAATAGAAGTATTGATCAGCTCTTTGGATGAAAAGATCGATCACCAAACCCCCAGTTTAAATTCAGATGTTTTATGGATTATATGTGTCATGTTTCACTTGTCTGACCAAGTCTGACCAGAAGAACAGAATAGACAAACTAGATCAGAGGATCAGATTAATACTCTATTCTCTTTGTTTCTAAAAACTCAACTGGCGCTCAGTCACTCCCTCGTCTTCTTTTGCTGCTATTCCTGCTGAAGTGTTGCAACGGATCATAAAACCCTCGGTTCACTTTTCTCGGAGTCATGGATCATGAATTGAATCTTCACGAAATAAAAAAAGGGAGCAAATGTGACTTCAAAGATCTCTGATCACATTCTCTTTTATTACAGATACTAATTGCCAATCATTGACGATCCGTATTGGTACAGATCCCTTTTTTGTGATTTTTGGTTATAACAAGGCTCTAAAATAATTTAAAAAAAAACGCCCCACTGTTTTCTTTTACTTTAATATTCGTAATTTTTATATTACATATAAAATATATTAACCTCATTAAAATCACATAATTTAAATGATTAGGAAATAAAAGAATGTATTTTTTTGTGATCAGATCAAATCTTGTCATTTGTAGTTTTAATGATGTATTTATGATAAGCTGCTTAGACCTAGTTAAAGAGATTATAATTCATCATCTAAAATATATTCATGTTGCTGTGAAAACCTTCAGACAAGTTAATTCAAGTTTCTTACCTACATTGCATTTTATGAGATTACATCTGAACACATCATGATAATGTTAGAATTTTAATTTGTTTTTTCACTGAACAGAGCCTGAATGCATCGCACAGTAACTGAATGTACATTCGCCATTGGAGGTGATGCCATTGTTACCAGTTTTCCTCCTGTTGGTTGTTTACAATGTACCATTATCAGAAATTTGGCAAACAATGTCCTGATTGCTTTTTTTTCTTGACAGAATATGGGATTGTACGAATCATTGACAATAGTGCGTTATACCATTAGCCTATGGAAACACTATGAAAGCATTGCAGCTACTAAATTACTGAACAATCAAAGAAACGTGTTTGGATGGGTGAGTACCTGTGTTTGTAGGGCTGGTCATGGCTGTGGGAAGGCTGGCCGGCTCCCCCAGCACCAGGCGGACTCTTTTGGCGTGGGTTTTGCCCTGGTAGTGCGACTGGGCCACGATTGCAGAGGTGAAGAACATATTACACAAGGTGCAGCACTTGTTCCTGTCCACCTCTGTCTCTGCACAGTCCTACAGTAGGAGAGTAGGGGGAGATGGTGAGAGCAAGTGGCGGAGAGGGAGAGGCGTTATGAGACAAAAATGGACCAAAGGGGAGGGAAATGTAAGGGGGTGAAAAGGAAAAGAGAGTGGTTGAGAAGAAATGAATGATGTGAAAAGAGAAGCAGAGCGAGGTGAAGGTGAGGAAAGGAGAGAGGAGGCAGGGGGAGATGAGGAAAGGAATGTTCACTGCACTGACCTCCTGCGCTTTGTCAGTTTCTCTCTCAAATACACACACACACACACGCACGCACGCACGCACACACACACACACGCACACACAGCAAAGGGAAGGCTGATCAAATATTCATCTGTCTCGCTGGGCTGAGACTGTGGCTTGGCCCTTTCACCGCTGCTGGTTCATTACTAATGATGAGGGAGAGTTGCTCCCCACGGGAGGTAGGGAACACAAACAAAAAGACCAACCGCGTGATTGACACAAATGTACAAATACTCACGCACGCAAATTTACAAGAATACACAGCCACACTCAAACATAATTATCTATCTTTTTCTGTTTGTTTCTGCCCACCAGTAAAAACTATTCATCGCCAGAAATACCCTAAAATATTCTGTCGACTGCATGTCTGGAAAATTACACTAACCCAGTAATCTTTAGAAATCATTAGAAATCGCCAGTAATACTCGATGGAGACATCACACTTGTCGGTCAAACCTTTACTACACACACGTTTCAAAAAATAACTTTGAACTGTTAAACTAAAGAAAGAGAACAACATAGAGCAGAGATCTGTGTGTGACACACACTGTGTCCACATATTTTAGTGTTTTTGATGGTTTGTACTGAGCTCCTTGTAGTTCCAGTTAAAGGACATCAAAATGCAACAGCATACAACAGCTTGGCAACAGTTTGGGGAAGGCCCTTTCCTGTCCCTGTGAATAAACAAGGTTTTTAGAAATACTTTTACCTGACCACAACCCAAGCCAACGCATTTGGGATGAGGACAGACAGTGAGCCGTGTCGAGCTGTATCATCCAACGTCAGTCCCAAACCTCACCAATGCTCTTGTGGCTACATGGGAGTAAATCCTGGCACGCATAGCTCCAAAGTCTTGTGAACAGACTTGTCAGAGGAGTGGAGGCTGTTACTGCAGCATATTAATAACCACGGCTTTGGAATGAGATCTTGCTGAAAAACAATCTCATATGGTTGTGATGTTAGACAGCTCACATACTTAGATATATGAATTAAAACAGTGCCTGCTTAAAATGCAAAAATTGAATATGTCTTCAAAGACGAGCAATATTTTTCGCCTTCAGTGCAACCTTTTATGTTCTACACTTTCACAACCCTTCCCCCAGTTTCATACTTCTTCTTTCTGCTTATAGTGAACCTCTAACCTCTCACTATCTGTTCATCCAGGCTGTAATTCTTTTTTAGTCCCTCTTTTGAATTCCTTCCATTTGTTTGCACGTCTGTCTTTCTGTCATTTCACACCAGCGCTTTCTCTGGTCCAGGTGTCAGTCCAGTCGCAGGAGAGGAACCTCCGTCTCCGCGAAATAGAGGACAATAATAGAAAAGTGTCTGCGACACCATATCTAAGTGTGTGGGAGAGTGCTGTGTGTCTCTGTGCTAGTGTGTTTATGTGTGTGTGTGCGTGTGTGTGTGTGCGTGAGTGCGTGTGTGTGTCTTGTGTCAGCACTGCTCAGCATCACGGACAGTGGATGTGAGAGTTAAGGACACCTTTACCTCCCAGGCCTGGCTTTATCGCTCAGCTGTCCCATCTCTCTCTTTCTGTTTCCTTCTCTCTATTTTTTTTTCTCTCTCTCTTCTTCTCTTGCTTTTTGTCTTGCCTTCACTCTCAGACGTTCTCTCTCTCTTTCTTTCCCTCCCTCCCTCCCTGCATCCTCCCTCCCCCTCTGGGCACCAGTCTCAGTGACTCTCTGTGTTGTGGGATGAAATATTTATCTGTATTGGCAGGCCCTCGCCACCCCTTCTCCTCCTCCTTCTCCCCTGCCTCGCCTCCTCTACTCCCCCGTGTCTGTCCCCGCTGTGATCATGTTAATGGCTTGCCCTGAACTGTCCAATACCCCCTCCCTCTATTTCCACCAGTAACACAATTTCCTTCCTCTTCTCAGTTGGTACAAAGTCATTTTGTTGTGTTTTATTAGCGCATGAAGCATTGTCCTATGTTGCGAAAGGAAGAAACCTTTTTTTGCGGGGTGTGATTGTGTTTGTATGTAAAGTAAAAACAGTATCAATATTCATCTTGTGATCTTTATTCATGATGCCATCAGAGGAAAGGAGACACAGTCAGTGCCCATGAGGGCATATCTCTTCTCCTCCCCTCTTTTTTTTACCCTTACTCCCTCCATTCCTCTTACCTATACCTTCTCCCGGCTTCCTCCTTACCATCTACTGCTTTCTGCTCTTCCTTTTGTCTCTTTCACTACTCATCCTATTGTTCTTTCCTTCCACTTCCCTCTTTGCATACTTCGTCTACTTCTTCCCTCCGATTGGCAGCACTGCCGAGATCTTGTTCTACTCAAATCCTGCGGTACCAGGATGAGGAAAATCAACCGCAGTGAGCCAGAGTCCCACAACTGCATGTTTTTCTTGACTCAGGACAAAGAGGCTGAGATGATCCTCAGTGGCAGTCTGCAGTGGTCTCACCTGTCAAAACACACTGAAAAGTAAAAGGATCAGTCGACAGCAATGGGGCTACCACACAAAGAAACCTCTTCTTGAAAAAAAGGCTGCAACACAAAGCTTGTCGCTCAAAGACAAGGGATTTAGTGATGGTGCGGGGAAAGTTTTAATCAATCTCAAGTGTGTGTGGGTGATTGACATATGAATAATTGTCAGCTCATTAAAGCTGCCACTCCACTTTAAACAATAAACGGCATCTCTGACTCACTGTTTCCCTCCATCGTTTATCTCCGCTGGAAGTCATCAACCTTTCTGTTTCTTCATTTTTGATTTTAAGATTCCTTCCCTTTGAATATCCCTCCCTGTGTTTTTGTTCTCACTTCCTCTACCTGTCGCATCTCACACATCTGATGAGATTGATTTGCATGTGACCTAATTGTTGAGTGTGCTTCTATTTGTGTGTGCACATGATGCGTGTATGCCTGTTTATCCGCTGCCTGTATCGCAGAATATTTTGTGTTTGGGTGGCTTCATCATGCTCATGCACCTAACAATAGACTCCTAATTAGCTGTGTTAATCTTCCTCTCCTTCTGTTTTTCTTTCTCTCTGCTCCTCCTTACTTCTCCCCCTGCTCTGTGTCAAGGCGCTGTGGGAAACATTGCTAAATATACACATGGAGCAGCACAGGGAAACAGACGCTCTCTTTTGGAGTTTGAAGAAGCGCTGAAAGTGTAAATTGAAAGGGCCGACAGTGCAAATTTAGCATTAGAGCAGAATAAAAGTCGAGGGGAAAAAAAGCATTTAGTTATCTCTTGCCCTTTTTGCGGGAAGAAAACTGCACAGACAGAGAGAGAGAGAGAGAGAGAGAGAGAGAGAGAGAGAGAGAGAGAGAGAGAGAGAGAGAGAGAGAGCGAGAGAGAGAGAGAGAGAGAGAGAGAGAGATTGAGCAGTTTGGCGAATAGGATAGAAGTATAGATACATTTCTCTCCCCTTTTCTCTGGGAGCACCTTTTATGACCTACTTTCTCTTTGTTTGTTCTGTGACAAACACTTTCACCTCCACACACATCTCACGGCATGGCATTTTACAGTGGGCAGACGCTGGCATTTGATTCTCTCTGCAAAAGTGCAGTTTCTGCTTTTCCCATTGGACTGCACCATGTCAATCAGTATGAGAACACAGGGGCAAAAACAGAGATGAAGTGCAGAGAAAAGACGTGCAAATCTTCCCCTGGGAGAAAAAAAAGATGAAAGAGATAAAAGAAAAAAATGTTCATCTCAAATCGAGTTGGTGAGAATTTCATCACTGGAGAACCGTTGATCTTAAATCAGTTTTCTCCAGCATTGTCAGATAATCAATGTCACATCTCTGCAAGAAAGGTTATGAGCAAATTGCTAGCTGTGGTGCTCACAGTGCGGTAGATGACCGTACGTGTGTGTGTGTTTGTGTGTGTGTGTGCGTGCGCACATAGTCTGTTTTGTGTGTAGTGTCCCATATGAGCTGAAAGACATAAGAGGCTGAGTCACGTCTTATTCACTTAGTGAGACAGATGGAGACGCAGGTGTGAATATTTCACAGCGACTGTGAGTGTGTTTGTAAACCCATGTGCCCTTGATGTGCCTATTTCCGATTGTCTGCAGTCTGGTGCACATGTATCACCTCTTTAAATCTTAGTCCACAGCTTAAGTTCAGAAAAATGGTCGAACTGGTTCACTAAGAACTATACTCGTGTGTTAAGTTTTATGAAATGATTCCGAACAGCCGCAAAGATGTGACCAAAACCAATAGCTCCTACCCTACCTGGTTTTTCTGGCTCCTGATAATTGAAACTGTCAAACCAAATCTGTCGTAGTGCGACAATGCAGAAGTGCCTTCAACTTACATTATTTCCAATTTTTCCAGCAGGGTCGACTCCTGTGGTTGCAAAATGAGAAAAGGACCCTAATGCTCATTTGATTTATTACTTCAGTAATTATTGTAAAGAGATATGATCTCTCGTTTTAAGTCTTCCACTATACAGCAGGATGTTCGTTTACTAAATTGTGGACTGGGAGTTGTCTGTGTTTCCGTCTTACAGCGTTAACCCTTCTTACAGTGTGTTTTCAGTTCATGAAAGTTGATGGTAACATTTTGGTCACAAGAAAATGTCTTCCTCAGCATTCAGTTGTACTTCACCCCCCTTGTTTTACTTCCAGTTACAAAAAAAACAACAAAATGGCGACAACGTGATGCTTCAAAATAGCAGTCAACCAATGGGGTGACGCCAAGGTGATTATGTCCACTTCTTACCTGCAGTCTACGGCTTTAGTCCTGCTGGATTTAATTGAACTAAAATAACTTAAATCTATTTATTTTCAAGATGTTTGCTTGCTGCAGTAAACTCTATTCGTCAGGTTTTTAAACATTTAATTGCTCATTCATCAAGTGCAACCGGAAATCATTTACATTGGGCACAATTTACAAACATTTTGGTTTCTTTTTTTCCCCATGAATTTCATATTTTCCTTTCAGTGAAGGACGAAGGGTCAACGCTGTAGAGAGATAATTGCCCCTGCACTCCGACTCAAGGTCTTGGCTGTGGCATTACGCTGTATTTGGAGATGCTCCACCTCTTCCCCTCCTTCTCTCCTCTCCCCCTCTTTTTCTGGCACAGCTAGCTTTGTCAGTTAGCTTTATTTTTCCACCAGCTGTGTCCTCAAAGTGTGTACCGTATGTATTCTGTCTGTGTGTGTGTGTGTGTGTGTGTGTGTGTGTGTGTGTGTGTGTGTGTGTGTGTGTGTGTGTGTGTGTGTGTATTATGGCATGATACCCCAGATAAATGGGGCACACAACATCCTGTTGTAATGATCCCTCTTCACAATAGTATATTATGTTCACATTTCTTTCTCATTCAGACACAAAGACCTGCAGATAAAATGTCTAAATTTAATCAACCCCGAGTTATGCTTACACTATAATACCATCAATTCATTTTGGACACAAATGCAACCTCAGCATTTGCTAAAATGTTCAGGTTCTAGGCATACAGACACAATGGCCTACCTACAGCACACACTCACAGACAGACACACACAGACATTGTTGACTGACCTCCCTAGCCGTAGCCTGCAATAGCCCGATATAGAGCTGCTTACTGGCATCTGCCTCCACTAAATCTGGCCAGAAACACCACAGCTAAGGCATAACCTCTTTTGGGAGAATTATAGCGCACAACAGCACACAACAGATCAAGCAAATATTCTCATGAGGACATGGCGAAGCCTGCAAGAAGACCGGCACAGGAAAGGATAAGACGAAGCCAACTCAGGTTTTTGTCATCTTGATACTTTGAAACATGCTCCAAAGTCACCCATTTTAGCATGCACATAATTGTCTTTCCTTGAATATCATCAGATACTTCAGTCTGTGATTACACTGCAGAACAGGTCATTAAGTTCATTAATGACTCTAAGATGCTTAACACTTATGCTATGCAACACAGACACAGAAACACACACAATGGGAGCATACTGGGTTATCTGGCCGCAGTCTCTTGGAAGGTGGTCCTCCGTCTTCAGGGTGAAGCATGTAGAACAGACGCACCTTGTTGGCGTGTTTCTTACTCTAGACAGAAACAGAAAGAGAGAAAAGGTGTCAGCCAATGAACTGAGTTTTATTTCATCAAGTGAGCGAAGTGGGAAAAAGTCAATAGCTGTCACTCCACCTTGGCTACTCCATTCAAGCTTTTTATCTCTTTCAGCTGATGATGTAAGCAGACAGTTTGCTCCTGGCTAGTTGACTAATGGCCAGAGCTCAGCTTTCTGGGAGCCCTGAATAAGATGTTGGGACAGGAGAAGTGGTTGGGAGTTAAATATAATGACTATCCTTCACCTATAGGCCTGCACACTGGGCCCATAAAGGGACAAAAGAAGGAAGGCAATAATTTGGAAAGCTCAAGTTACATTGAGGGTGAAACGATAATATCCTGGTGCCTTAAAAAATAAATAGAATACAATATATTAATATATTGAAATAAGTCTACATGCTATTAAAAGTCATTGGTGAGAAGATTGTCAAGTTTGTATCTGTACTGTTGTGTGTTTGTGCTTTACAGTACATTTCATTTAGCTGACGCTTTTATCCACAGCGACTTAAATTTGTTGTTCTATGCACCATAGACACAGCACGGGGAACAATTAGGGGTTAAGTGTCTTGCTCAAGGACACAACGACATGGACTAGCGGAGCTAGGAATCGAACCACCTGGAACCGCCTCCAAAACATCACATTTAATACACCATATAATTTATCAGGATACATTTCATTGAGGTACATTATGATGCATTCAGTCTTCATTCCTTAAAAATTAGAAACTTAAATAAAAAAAGTGATTGTAGTCCGATATGCAAGTTTGAGTATCAGGAAAGGAAGAAATATTATGGGAATATCTCTACTGCTGACCAACTTGTACATATTGTATTGTCACCCAGCTGTTTGTGGGTGTTTTTGTTTTGCGTATTTTACAATCTATATTATTTGTAATAAGCATGCAGTGGTGTGTTATAAGAAAGGACATTGAGCCGTCCTTGAAGCTGCTTGCTGTCACTTTAATGGCCAACAATGGAAGTCACTGGACAGACTGCAGGGTAAAGATTAGCGCATGTGCATGTGTTGAGACAGCTCTGTGCGTTCGTCTACAAGGCTGACAGCTTTCTCTTTTTTTATTGGCATGCTTGGTGACCTTCACTTCTTTCTACCTTGTAACATCTATTATTATCTATAAATTCCACACATTGCTGCAATTCTTCAGAAGCAAGGGTTGACGCTGTCAAAGAGACTTTATCTTTCTTGCCACACATGCAGTAAAATTCACATTATTGTACGACAGACTGCGGGGATACAAGTCAAGATTGCGGTTGCGAAAAGCATCACACGTAAAAAAAAAATGTTTAACTTGGGATTGACGTGATCAAATGTGTCAAATGTCTTCAGAAATACATCCCTGTGATGAAATCACTTCACTGTTTCCACAAATCATGTAGATCATCTTATTGGTGCAATGATGTTTTGTCGTAGAGTTAAGTTAAGTCAAATTAAGTTGTTTAGTTAAATTATATATCATGGCTGAACAAGACACTAAGAAAGCGAATGGGAAACAAGACACTGTACTTGCTGCTCCAGTGCTTAGATTGGATCCTCTGCCCCCGGGACTGGCGCACACGCACACGCACACACACACACACACACACACACACACACACACACACACACACACACACACACACACACACACACACACACACACAAACTCCTTCTACCTCACATGCCTCCTTCACTTGTCAGACTACTTTAATTCAATTTGTCAGCGCTTGTGTGAGTGTGTGTTTGTGTGTCTGAGTGTATGCTCGTGTTTATAGGTGTATAAATGGTCATGCAGTTGATGGCTCTGGGATATGAGCTAAAAGCAGGACCTTGTATCTCCATGGTTACCCTGCAGTGACCCTCAGTGCACAACCTCCTCTAATGGACTGTGCGTGTCTCCGCGTCTCTTGTTCTGTTTTTAGTAGCAAATCAAGTTGGAGGAGTTAAAACTAGCCAGCAACCGCCATTGTAACTAAACTTTTTTTTTTGTGGCACTTATGGAAGAGCATGATGTGCAAAGCTGCAGGTGGAGTGGGAACGGACTCCAGAACGCGGGCCTCCTCAATAATTCATCCCCAAGGATAGCGCTCCTTTCTTTAGCCGGCTGTGATTGTCTCTGAGTCTCTATTGAAACTAACGCAGAAAAAAAAAACTCTGTATTCAAATGATTTCTTGCCGTGTCTCTTTGAGCTACCGACCTCTACAGAGACCTTTAATAAAGGGTGACACTGAAGAAATGCACTGACTCAGCTTGCCCATTCCTCTGCACAACTCAAGGCGGTGTGTTTCTGTCAGACGGAGGTTGGTTGCTAGACATGCATCAGACAAATACACACGGCTCTTGTCCTTGCTTAATTCTCCCCAGATAAGGGTCTTGTCCTCATTAGTCTGCTTGTTAATCCCAATTGTGTCTTGTAATCAAGGACAACCTCAATCCAGTACGTGCACGCAAGCACAAATGTGCTCGTGCACACACACCCACACACATCCTAGTTAAATAATGCACAGGGCTGATTATTGAATGGCCTATAATTAAATTACTCTTAGGGAGTCTGCTGAGAGGTAGGCTACGTATAAACAAAAAGTGTGCGTGTGTGTTTGTTTGTTTGCAAGTGACTAGCATTACCATGCTGCATTAAGTCTATGTATAATGGATGAGCACTGCTTAGAATGACACGAGCCCAAATTAGTACAAATAAGGCTGAGATGCCAGTGCAGGAATCTGCTTATCTAAGCAGTGATTGTGGCAACATTTTGTGGCAACATTTCCCTACAAGCAGAGACGGACTCACCTCATAGTGAGCGGTGCGCTGGGACTCGGAGATGAGCTGGGCATTGCAGATGTTACAATAGCTCTCTGTGAACAAGCCTCCATCCACGACGCCCGCAGACTTCATCTTCATCTGAGTCTGCACAAACACACACATGCCCAAACATACACAAATATGAATTTAATTAAAATGCAGAAGGGAATAAAATGTCTGTGGACCTTAGAGTGTGCGTTAGAGGTGCATGAGCATGCATCTAGCTCATCTCAATTTAGAAATAGTTGTCCTTCAGAATGACTGATTCGTCATGACAGTTCAGCCCAAATATATGTTGATCCTCTCCGTCAGAACATCCTCTCGTGGATGATTTTGGCTCCAGTCTTGGAAACATTGCCCTGAGGCTCTGGCTTGAGTTTCTGCATTTTACACAGCAATAAACATATATATATATATATATATATATATATATATATATATATATATATATATATATATATATAAAGCCTAAATTGTTGGTTGTAAGTATGTTCCATTGCAAAGTAATAGTTAATTAGATTCTAATTTTCATTACATAATGCATTGCACTATTTTCTTTATCAGTAAATCTGTGATATAACTATTAATTGGAATAAACAAATATATGTAGTGAAGTAGAAACTACAATATGACTCTGTGAACTGAACATAAGTGAAGCAGGATGTTTGACATTTTTCACCGCAGCCTTCAGTCATACAAATTAAACAAAGAAGGAACATAGTTCAAGAATTTGGGAAAGTTTAAAAAACTTGTTTTTTCCATGACTGGCATGTCGTTAGGCCAAATATTGAAAAACATCTTCGTCATCTTTTTCATCTGTTTAACTCCATACTGAGTTATTGTACTTTCTTCCCAAAGTCCTCCTCTGCAGCTCCACTCACAACTTTCACAACTCAAATTTAAATTTTCTTATGAAATGTTGCAAGCTAATACTTAAGAGACAATAACCTTTTTCACCCTTTAAAAAAAACTGAGCGGTGGCAAAAAAAATTAAAATGCTTTAGAGCGGTAGAGTATAGCCAATAGCAACTCTCGGTGAGTAACTTGTTAAAAGGGCTCCAGCAAGATTTTCCGCTGAGAAAGGGTGTCTTTAAACCTTGTCGGTGCTAGAATTGCCTAACCAGTGAAACCTTAGAGACCTGAGCATCCCACCGGGAGCCGTGGCTTTGGAAGCAGTGTTTTCTTTCCTTTTTTATACTGAGTACTGTAATAGAAAATGGTTTAATGATGTGCTCTGAAGCTTTGTGTTCAATTTTCTATTCTCTTTATTACGTGTGCCCTGTAGGCACCGCTCTGACAGGGCGAGGGTGAGTAACGTGTCTGCAGGGAATGTTTCAGGAACATCCACCATTAAACTGGATGAGCCCCTTGCCCCTCGGAAGCGACAGGACAGGGTGCAAATGTTTTATAGAGCAAGTAACATGAATGTTTCAGAGGTCAGCTCCAGTAACTTTGAAAGAATATGGTACTTTTTCTGGCATGGTATCTTGAGAATTGCTCCGTTAGTGATGAGCTTAAACAACATCTACTTCATGTGTCAGCGGGGAGGTGCAGGAACTGGTATTATTTATTTCAAGTCTCATGTGTAATTACCTTTTAGCTGATGCACTGGCTCAGCACCTTGACACACACACACGCACACACGCACACACACACGCACACACACACACACACACACACACACACACACACACACACACACACACACACACACACACACACACACACTCACTAACACTGCAGGTAATTACCCCTGTCTGTTCTCCTTGTCTGTTTAGTGCACCCTGGACCTCCAATTAACTACAGACATGCTGTATAGACAATTCCTCAATTATCTTGTTAAACCGACAGAACAGTACCCCAAACATTAAAATTAAATGGCAATGCAGATACATTTGTAGTAGAGCAGCACACAGTAATATTATGAATGTGTGCGAGGCAAGTTACAAGCGTCTATGGAGGATAATATTCATTCGGAAATGTCAGTTGGAAACTTGTTTTGGCTAGAGGCACGGACGCATTATCACCTTCACGTTAGCAAGTGTCTTATAAGACACGAAGGAACAGATATTTTTCAAACTGACATATTGGATTTGCTTCGGAATGTGTGTCCTCCAGCTTTTTGGAATGAGAAAAAAAACAACCTTGTCTGTCTGGAAATCAGCCAGGCAGAAGCTAATCCATCTTCTAATCACCAGGCCAATTAAAAAAGATTGACTCCAGAAATATCCTCATCTTCCTAATATCGCTATTACCTTTGATTATTACATGCAAGATGGAATATGTGGACTAATTAATAGACTAAATCTGTTGGTGAGATTAATGGAATGGCAAGCTCAACGAAGCAACAAGATGGAGAGACAGATAGTGGGAAAAAATAATGAAAGAGGTATGAAAAGAGGAAAAAAGAGGAGGGGGAGGTTTATAATTGCTGTACTGAATGTGATGTCTTCATGTTAAATGGATTGAGAGGTCTTAATGGAAAAGTCGTTTAATTCCCACCATACTGTATCAAATCATGTGATGTTTTGAGAATAAAATTATTGCAACTTCAGAAACAATTTCTGAACTGCGTGAACTAAATATGATCGACCGTTTCATTTTAAATTCATATCGATTCCTTCTTTATAGTTCAGCAATCTTGAATTGAAGTATATTTAGCATCCTATTGTTACTGCCTAGATGCCGATAAGGGTCACTGGTATCTATACAATCAATGAAGATGCAATTTTTCCATAATCTTGCATTGAACATATGTTATTTTCACTGGGCTTTGCTGGCTATGATAAAATAAACACTTGACATTTGCCATAGATGGACCATCTACCAAGCTATACAAACCAAGCCTTGAATTTCGGTCCCTATAACGGTCTTCATGCCTAATTCCATCAAGTTTCGCTGTTTCAAAAGCACAAATTGCCTCCACGAGAAGAGCATGTTGCCGATTCAATGTTAAAGAATCTGAATGGTGGATTTTGAGATTCTTTACTCAACATACATGATAACTGAATGTTAGTAAACCAACAAAACCAAAAATATCGCTAGCACGTGAGGATGGGGTGGCAGACAGAGTGTGGTTGGCTGCATCAAACACTTCATATGTCATTGGGCGTTACTATAGTTGAATCCAATCAGCCAGCACAGTTTCTGAATGCGTTATCATTATTTTTGGTTGTTTCACATGAGAGACTTTTGTCTTTGCTGTAATGTCTGAGTGGATGGTACTCAATTGGAAAAATGTCCCATACTGCAGGATTTTGATTAATAGACCATTCAAACGTCTGTATACAGTATATGTAAATACTCACGGAAGTTTTTCTGAACTTTCTCACACGGAGAACAGAGAATCAAATTATACAGGAACAGGCTTAAATTAAAAATAAAAACTCCTATACTTAATGAATGCATGACAGCCCGAGACATCTGAAGACAGAATGAACCTGAGGGGGTTCTGCTTTAAGACCACATTGAGCATTTAACATGGATATGAACTATGAGCCCTCCCTCAAATCTCTGCCTCTGGTCCACAATTCATTATAAAGCTGGCATTGAATTGGACGTGGCTCTTTGTTCTTGTAAATGCAACCACTTAGACTGTTTTCTGTCGCCTGGGCTTAGAATATTAATTAGTTTTGTAGTAATACTTGCAACTAGATAGCATTGTACTAAATGAGAGCTCTATTGTACTGACAGCGATATAGTGTAATGTATTATACCAGCCGGGAGCTTCAGAGATACTGTTCCTAACATTCTCAGTTATGAACTAAAAACAAGTGTCCCCTTTGAAAATGCTGGTTCCATTGGATTGTAATTTCTCTTGATTTGCACACACTGCAGCCCAGCAGCCCGAGCAGCTTGGTGGGGTTCGGTGACTTGCTCAAGGGCACCTCGGCAGCGTCCAGGAGGTAAACTGGCAGCACTCCAGCTAACAGTCCACAATCTCTACCCTCTACACTTTACAGAGCACCAGAGAGCGACTGAGGGAGAAAAAGAGAGAGAACAGCTGGTGGATGGGGCAGCAGGATGTCTTATCAAGGGTAACGTCTGTACTTTCTAATCGTGATCCTTTTCCCCCACATTTTCGCGTCTAAGTGACTGATGAGGACAGGATTTATTTTAGTCGGTCCAACAGCCTATTGAGCGAAAACAAATGTAATCGTATTGAACAAGTCTTCATCAATATCAACTCAAAGGGCTTGTTTTTGCCTAATAAATGCTGAGATTGTTACAAGTGTCGGCCAACATTATGGAAAAGACCCGAAAGAGAAATATATCTGAACCTTTTTATTGATCCGGTCTGTTTGTTATCAGGTATGATTTGTTGCCGGAGGATTTGATCTTTCTATTTCTGATACATCAGAAGTGTCGATGTGGTCACATTTTATATATATATATATATATATATATATATATATATATACTATTTCGTTTCTCATTTGAAAGTTCTGCTCTGATTTAACTGTCAAATTATGCATACAGTCGATGAAATATTGACATCAGCCAGAGAGCCAATGACCTGTCTAATGAGTCACTAGTGGGTATAACAAAAGAAAAGGTGGCAGGGTTAATAATATGGAACCTTATATAGCAAAGGCCCTCTGCCGTGTCACTTTGATGTACCACATTACAATTCTTTTTCCTGTTTCACCCTTTGTAATGCAATCTTTCCAACTCTCTCCTAGTCTGCCACCACCACACACACACACTCACACACACACACACACACACACACACACACACACACACACACACACACACACACACACACACACGCTCCAAACCTCCCCTTTGTACAGTAGCAATCAAACGTACTAGACTGAAGGAATAACATCTTCAAAGGAGCAGGAGCCCGAGAGTGAACCCAAATCCTCATTCATTCTGTTTGCACTGCAGGAGTTCGCTTTGTACTTATCTTGCTCAATGCTGCAAACTGCAAACATACACACACTAAAATACAGCCAATGTACAAACACACAAGTCTGGCTTTGGAAAATATAACTAAGAGCTAAAAGCACAAGATCCAAAATGGTTCCGACCTGTTCCTTGATTGTTCATAACAGCATAGTCAAACCAAGAAGGTAGATTCTCTTTCGAAGAGAAGAGAGTGTGCCACACAAAAAAAAGAAAAGCACACTTAATGACAAGGTCAGGTCACACACTTCTCCTGAGTCAGTGTGCTTTTCCGTTTGCGCACTCCTTTGTTGTGCCCCAAATTATATTTTAGAGCATTACAGAGCATCTTGATATTGACGGACTCAAAAACAGCCACACATATTCACACTCTGCTTTTCATCTTTCTGTCTTCTTTCTTCCATCCCTTCCACCTCTTTTCTCTCTCAGTGCTGGGAATGTGGCCTTGAGGGCAGGGATTATTCATAACGCATGGTGTAGGTTAGACTTATCTACTCCTGCAAAAGAAAAGCAGATAAGCTACTGAATTATGCACCGCACTGCTGCAGTTAATTTGCAATGCAACTTGAAGTTAAACACATTCATTCTTCTTCGAGATACTTCCTGAAATGTTGTATAATATTTGAGATAAGGGTATATGTACAATCTCGGTTTACCATTGCAAAAGGGTTCAGAATCCTAATAAGACTTCCTGAATAAATACAGTTTAAAAACAAGAAAGGGCATTCTCACTATATTCTTTTACGTTAATACCCCGAGAACTGGCCTGGACTAGTCAACATCCTAACATATGAAGTACTGACTGAGGTGTGTCTTTTGCACAGAGTATCACAACTTTCAGAGGAATCAAGTGTTGATTGGATGCATGTCAATTATCAGACTTTTTAGCCATGTTAGCCATGCTAACTTTTTAGCCACGTCTCAACTATTGGATGGATTGTTAGGATATTTGGTTTAGACAACCTTTTACCCCTCAGGATGAATTGCAGTAGCTTTCTGGGATTCCTGGACTTTGTCCCGTTAACTATCTTAGCTTAGCCAACATGCTAATCCTGCTTTGAATTCCAATAACTTTGGTGATTAAGCAGTTCAAGGGTTTTACTTATCTTATCACATATCTCAACATCTGTTATAAATTGTTTTGACTCACATTCATGGGCCTCACTGGATGAATTGTAATGCTTTTTCTGATCATCTGACCATTGATCCATCCATCACCTACTGAGGATGTTAGGATGCTGATGCTCATCACAATGCTTTCGTACAGACCATGGCAGCAGACTATTTTAGTCCTTTAATACCACTTCTTTTGTTCCAGCCATATTTATAGAGGATATTGCAGTGAAATAGCACAGCCACATTTCAAAAGAACATTTGTTCATCAGTAGATTAATAAGATTGAACAGAAGGTCCCCACTAGTGCTCTCTCAGGGCAAAGCAGTTTGTGTCGCAAACTATAGAAGTCAACTCTGTTCATCTAATTTTTGTGTTAATCTCATAGTCTTTGTAACCTCTCTGCCTTTCTCAGACCTTATGTTTGGTGCGGCTGTGGTGCTTTTATCTCTGAAAATCTCTCTCTGGGCCATTACTTGTTAATGGTATTAATAGCAGATCTACCGCTTAAGGCCACAATATGGATTCATTAGAGGGTGAATGAAGACTATTATCCCAGGCAAAGTAAAGCTTTCCCAGTTTAACCGAGCACATCTCTGCCTCCCTTTGTCGAAGAGTGTATGTGTGTCAATGTGTATGTGTGTGTGTGTGTGAGTGTGTGTGTGTGTGTGTGTGTGTGTGTGTGTTCAGTAACCAAGTTAATGGGGGGAGACGAAGGCGGCCTGAAGTTTGAATGGGGGTCGTTATGTTACTGTAACATATGGGGGGTGCTATGCTGAATGGCAACAAAACTATTGGGGTCTGTCTGTTCCATTAGCAACTAATTGCACTGTTTTTATACTTTGGCACTTTCTGTCCAAATGTTCTTATTATGTTTAGTGTAACTTTCCTGACACAATCCTCATCTCTATATTTTTTCTTTTCAATAAAACAATATCTTGGTTTTTGCACTTACCACCCATATCCAATACCAAGTGTATAAGACTTGAGACTGCACTGATGTCAAAGCGTGGTTGGAGGATCCAATATGACCTTATGTGATCGATATAGAAGGTCTTTAAACATGGTATTGGACCTAGCAGAATGTGGTCCTCTCTGTACAATACACACACATAAATGCACATTGCTTTTGCTAAGCAGAGAGAGGAACTGGAACTTCTTCTTGGGTCACCTAAGAATAATATTCTAATTCAATATTTTCAATGTATTTTCATAAGCAATCTTATAATGTATTTCCATGTTCAATATCTTTTATACTAGCAGACAGATTTGGGTGAAATGGAGAAGGGAGCAAACATATTTCCCATGAGGCAACGTATACTTCAGCGCCACAGATATGCACTACCTCAGAGATTGAAAAAAATATATAAGACGTGTAAAACAAATTAGGCACACAATTGCATTTTGTGGAACAACTGAAGTGACACAAGCCACATAATGCTCTGTAATGACTTGCTTCTCTCCAATTCTCTTTCTCATTGTCTCAATTACTCAACAGGTATGACTGCAAACACCTAATTAGAAGTATGACACTTTCCCTTTCCATTGTTCTGCCCAAACAGCTCGACCAATACGAATATTACTGCAAGATTCTGGTGGCGTGACTGTAAAGCATAAAGAGTATAAATAGTTTCAGTTCAACAGTTGATGATGTATTTTGGCCCTAAGGGGGACATGTACACAAATATTCTTGTAGGATCAACTATCAATCACAGGGCTCTGATTTGATAAAATCTCTGAAGTGTGTGTGTGTGCGTGTGTGTGTGTTTGCTTGAGTAAATGTAAGTTGTCATGCCTGCAGGAATCCCCACAATAAGCAAAAGATAAAAAAACGTACAAATACACCCATGGTTTCTGATGTATACATGGTACCTGCATGACCCACTGTGGAATTGTGCTGCAATAATTGCGCAGGTCAAATCCAAAGCAATAGTGCTAATAGACTACTTCTGTTGATTTCATGCTTGCCTGAATATATGAACCTTGGGATTGATTAAACTTCACTTTTACATTGGAGACATTTTTATTTATTCAGTTTGCTGGTCACGGTATTCTCTTAGATTGTGTGAGTGCTATCACATTGAACAGATTGATTTTAGCTTTTGGGTTTAACTGTGAAGCCCAGAGCTTGTCTAGTCCTTGAGTGTTTGTTAGAGAAAATAATTTCCAGCAAACTGGAGCTCATGCAATCCTCTGATCGAAAAAAAGAAATAAAGACCATGTTGAAAACAACCTGACAAGAAAAGCTACTAAAACTTTAAGCTATTTCAGATTTAGTTTTGGGTCAATCAAATAAAATCAAATGAAAAAAAGTAAAAAATAATAATAGTAGTATTCACCCACACACCACCCAATAAACCACTGTCGGTTTCAGTTAAATGAACTCTGCCTCCTTTGCCATCGGATTTAAAGAAAACAATATGTTTTCTTTAAATAAGTGCACGTTTGATCTGGGAATTGAAAATGAGAAGGGACCCTTTGTTTATTTTCTCTTGCAGAAACATTTCCAAGGAAATGGAGAGGACGGCAGACTACAATGACATAGAGAAGTGAGTTGTTTCAAATGAGTTACAAAGTCTCCACATGCACACAATCCCCCTATCTTCAAAGATAGCATACATTTAAACGTCATACTGTGCAACTGTGCTGTGTGAATTATGACCAAACAGACCCGCACACAAAGGAATATGCTGTGGATATGTATGAGCTTGCAGTGCACACACATGCACACAAAGGAATATGCTATTGATATGTACTGCAGGAGTTTGGACTGCATGCTGTGCAGCACACACACACACACACACACACACACACACACACACACACACACACACACACACACACACACACACACACACACACACACACACACACACACACGCATGGATTAAATAGGACATGACCTTGCAGCACCCCAGCTCATATGAATTGGGAGCTATGACCTGTGATCAAAGTGCATGCACTTCCTCAACTTGCATCTATTCCTCAGTGTGTTTGTGAGAACGTCTATGATGTTTCCAGAAAGCAAATAACTTATTTAGACAAATTCAAAGATGGAAAAGAATGAATTCTACATCTGATAAACTTATTTTTCTTTCCTCATTCAGTAATGCACCCACAATATGCCCCTCTCCTTCCCTCAATCCCTCCCTGTCTGGCAGCAGGCCAGTTTCTGAACATGGTGATGGAGCAAAAGAAAATTGATTTCTAAAAAGCTCTATCTGTAATGTCCGGATATGAAATGGGCAACCAGTTATTGGTATAACATTGATATTAACATGGCACAACAACCGTGTCAAGATATATATTAAAGATGTCTTTCTTGTTCTGGCTGAGAGACTCAAGAAACAATCGAAGATTGATAAGCGGCCACTCGTTCAAAGCATGCCGAATCCTTTTCAATACTGCACACTTTTGACAATACAGTATCTGCTTTGTTTGAGAGGGAAATCCGCACAAACGCTCTTTGGAAAAGGTTAGCACTGCACTGATGCTGCTATGAGACAGATTCAATATCTTGATCGTGTAGACGGGCACAATGGGCGGTCCCATATTAGCTATTATGCCGGCATTAATGAATGTATACATAGGAAAGGTCAAATGGCCCACACATTGATGTACATGGACACACACACACACATTAACACAGATGCATCCATGCAAAGACTGACATGCACACAGTTAGCAGAAAGGTCACAGCATACGGTGTGTGAGACAAGGATATTTGAAGAAGATATGCTGCCTGTTGCTATGGAGCACTCCAGGAGGAAACATACACACACACAAGACACACACCTACACATGAGATGCTTTCAGTCTTAAAGAAGAGCACTTGCAAACCTATGAACACAAACACACGTGCACACACATACGTGCACACTCGTTCCATCAGTCCTCATATAAAGCGAAGAAGCAGCAGCTTTTCAGGAGCATCACCGCCTCAATTATTTCTCCCAAACTTTGTGTGTGTGTGTCTATCTTTGTGTGTGCAAGTGTGCAGATGCTTTGTTTGTACGTATAAAAGGAAAGCGGGCACTTTGCAAGAACAACATCGCTTTTTCTTTTATTCCTTCCGGACTGGGTAATTTATGCCAGTCGGTTAATCAGATTCTCCCCCAGATGCCGTTCAGCACCTCATGAGGGACACAAAGCGGAAGAATGAAATAGGCTTCTGTACTTCTTGATGGCTCGGAGCTGGCAACAGCCACGCTGCATATGTTCCACATTATCAACATGCTAATTACCAGGCTTTCGTTTATTTCCTGTTTTTTCCTCCTTCACTTCAGTATTAGCTCTGAAGTTATGCAGCGCAGTAAGTGACATACAGCAAATAAAAACGCGAATATCTGTATATTCCAATAATATTAACTTTACTGTGTAAACACATATTCTGCAAAGCTTAAAAGGGAACGCACAATAAAACACGCAAAAACACACTTTTCTTAAAGAAATATGATAAAACAAACAGTTGATTGACCAAAATGTATTCAGCAACATTTTTTTTTACAACTGATTAATTGTTTCAGGCAGTTTCAACAGAAAAATCCCATTGGTTTCAATCTTCCAAATGTTATTTATTGCTTTCATTGTAAATAAACTGAACATTTTGGGTTTTAAAAAAGGGCTGCCATCAACAGTTATTTTCATTATCGATCAATGTACCGATTATTACCTTGGTTAATTGGTTAATTAGTTGGTCTACAGAAAATGTTTTGATGCCCAAGATAAAGGTCTTGTTGTGTTTGACTGAAGCTCAAAGATAAAGATGTGTAAGATCACACAAGGAAAGAAGCAAATCCTTCTAATTAGGAGGCTGCAACTATATATATATATATATATATATATATATATATATATATATATATATATATATATATATATATATAATATGAGGACATATTAGGCATGTTTGCTTGAATTCAGTTTTGATTCTCAATTACTTGATTACTCAACTAATCGACAAAACAAGCATTTAGCAAAAGGGTTATTGAGCTCTGGGAGCCTTTGATGAGCATTTTTCAGAAACTTCTGACATTTTACGGACCAAAAGGTGACTGGTAATCAATTATTTGATTACCTTTTCTATCCCTGAGACAGTCTGCCGCAGTGACCTGAAGTACAACACACACTGATCAATAACTGTATGTAAACAAAGCATGAAGCCTGAGCTCTGCTCTGACAGTTTGGCTACATGTGGAAGAAACCAAGATTATAGACTGAGAGGGCAGCTCGTAGTCAATACAATGTCTTTTTTTGAGGACTGACATAATATTTACGTATGATTTTGTGATATTTGTGGATAGCTTGTACTGTGTGTGTGTGTGTGTGTGTGTGTGTGTGTGTGTGTGTGTGTGTGTGTGTTACTCCAGTTGACAGGCAGGCGAGTGCTGTAAAGGACATAAGCTGGTATCATCCTGCCACAGATGCCCTGTTTGAGACTGACGCATTCTTCCCAAAGTGACAAATACTTGCATTAAGTGGACTCTCAATGAGAGGGAATGAAACTAGATGCAGTGAGTATCAGACCTAAGCCTTAATACACCTGTCTTCATTGTTCACATACATTATTGTAGGTGTGCCAGAGCATGGATTTTGCATTGCAATGAAAAGTTTCTGAAACCCTGCATCAAATTTAAATGACTGCGGGCAGCCAAGTTTCCTAAATTAATTCAAACTGCTCTGGAGCTGAAATGAAATGAGCTGAATTTTTTCAATAGGCAGTTGCCAGAAGATTGCAGTGTTACACTATTGATAATAAAGTAATAGTTTAAGTCATTGTTCAGGCAGAAACACCACCCTCTCTGGTTTAATCTTCATCCAACATAATGAGCTGCTTCTCTCTGTCTTTGTCTCTGCAAACTAAAAAGTCAAATGAGTTTGCACTCATTTGACTTTAATGTGATATTGTTCATTGAAATAACCAAATAAGGACACAGGCTATAGAGCACGATAGGAAAACTATCATATATAATCATACAGCAGTATAGATGCTATACGTGAGAAAACATAGACAGAGAATGTAGATTTATCTCCAGATTAGATGAAAAAGTTTGCAGAGGTAGCTCCAAACTCGACTGACAGCTCTATCCCAGCAGGCATTTTATCGAGCTATTGAGTCATTAAAGGAGCCACAGCCTCCTGTAGTCTGCTCGCAACAGATAGAAGAACGATCCAGACATCCAATAAAGGTCAATAACGCATCTGTTGAACCAACTCTACTGTCAGCATTAACCATTCACTTCGGAGTCCATCACTCACTCACCTTGCGCAGAGGCAGCGACTCCTCTCCGACAACCATCCGACAAACGTCTGTAATCCTTTAGCACACCTGTGCAGTAAAATCCGTCAAAACTTAACGCGAGTCCTGCCTGGCGGTCACGCTGCTCCGCAATACAGCCCTCTTCCTTTGTGTCTTGTTTTAAAGCGCGTCGTACCCTCCAACAACAACAACAAAAAATACAAAAATACAAAAAAAAAAAAAAAAATACTGGGAAAAAAATAGAAAAAGAACTCCCTCGCTCGCGCTGCTCTCGGTCGTGATGCGCGTGTCCTCTCGCCCTCCGCTCTAGTCCATAGGTTCGCGGAGGAAAGAAGAAACGTCGCTCTGTTGATATCATCCACTACTACGCCGACCGAAAGGGCACCGCGGTGGGAAAACACAAACAAAGTGAGCTATCCCAGCGAGAGGGAGGGCGGCGGAGGGCAGAGGAGGAGAAAGTGTGAGCAGCCTTCACCGGGATGAATGAAAGGCAGAAAGCGCTCTCGGCTCGCACAGTGCGCGCGACAGTGTACACACTGAATGCTGGGTTCGCAGAGTGAGTGAGTGAGTGAGTGAGTGAGTGAGTGAGTGAGTGGGAGCACTGGTCGAGTGAGTAGGTTTCCGCACAGTGCACCCACATGAATATCATCTTACATAAAAATGAACAGAGAGACTGAAAGAGCGCCAAAATTCCCTGTCATATCATTATGGTTATATTGACATGTTGTTTCCGCAGCGTGATGGGAGACCAGTTAAGTGCGTTACAGTCACCTTATCACGTTGTACTGAACCGGCTGTTTTAAAGGCGTGCGAGCCTGTAACACAGAGGTTAGGAACCTCTGGGATGGAGCCTGCCTGCTGTGAATGGGCTCATTCCTCAGCCATGCTTCTTGTGGGTGGGATGGTGTTGGTATTGTGAGTCTCTGCAGTTTTCCCAGCATGCATTAGACTTAAGACAATGACCTGTGTCTTGGACAGATGGCCAGGGATTCCTCTGATATCCCTACAGGGATTCCAATGGATAATTATCCTGTAGTATTTGGATCAACGATATAGGACTTTTGTTACACTGCAAGTCAGAACCTGCAATATGAAGGCAGCACATTGGTGGAAATTTGTGATGGTCATTTTTACATACTTTATCGATGTGGGCAAAATGCCAAATTCCATCTTCTACCAGAGCTTTATGAATTTTTCCACCATTGCTCACTTTTTCTATGAAACCCATTTCTCTTCATATTTTTACTGCAGACATGTTGATGTTATGCTGAGGAACTGAAAGCACTGTGTTGAGTGGTCAGCAGACAAGCTACGATATGAGGATGATTGCACTCTATTGCTGTAAGCCTAAGTCCTCAGACCCACTGAAATGAAACACACTTGTGGCAGATTGTACAAATCGTTTTTTCAGCAAAACCAAATTGCTGCAAATGAACCCATTTTTCAGTAGGAATATTTCTAAGGAATTTGAATAAACAAACAGTTGCTTTTGAATAACCATCAAACAAAGACACACATTTCATTGCCATGACTCACAGAAACCCTGTTTTTGTGGCTTTGCACAGCCAACAATAGCCTCCCTTTATCTATGGAAAAACGGCATTAATTCACGGTGGATTGCGAACACTTCCTAAAGCAATCAAATACAGCAAGTCTAGAGCTTAGTTGAAAAGAATGACATTTCTTGACTTTTTTACATTTCTTCTGTTCGATTATTCCGGGTCTTTTTGAAATGCCACATTCTCTCGCTAGTGTATGGATGTGCATTTATTCCAAGAGAATGGGCGCCCATTACACGCTTTCTGAGGATGTGACAGCAGCTCTCAGTGAGAAAGCCAAACACTTCACAGCTCAAACAATGTATGCAGGCTGACGCACACGCACACACACACACACACACACTCCCGGACACACACGCACACACACGCACACATAAGCACACAAGCATACACTCAGATCTAATACACAAACCCACTGACACAATGCACATCGACGAGATGAAAGGGCCAATTTATCAAACCACCAGCAAGGCAGGCCTGAGGATGTATAGTGCCAGCATCGGTCTGGAGAAAGAGGGCAGGATGTGCCCGTGTGAGTGTGTGCTTAACTTTTCTTATTTTCTCCTTTGCTTTGGCAGTTGAGGCATTGCTCCTTCCACAACATTCATTTTTGCCCTTTGGGTACTTTTTCCAAGTCAACTGCATCACCTTTGACCCTGATGCCGGGAGACGTGGCTGCACGACAAGAACATTTAGAGTTCTTGTGATTGTTAGGTTCTTTGGAAGAAAGAAGAGAAAGTGTGTTAGTATGCAAAAAAGAGATTGTAAGCAGGGGAGAGGCAAGGAATGACAGTGCTAGAGTCTGTCCCTTGTGCTCCCCATTAAACTGCACAATCAATGTTCATCCTCAGCGCTTTACAGCATTTACAAGCCCAAACTAATCCACTATTAGAGAGCTGACAGAGAAGGCACAGAGCAGTGCTTGGAGAGAGGTTGGGTTCAAATGAAGCAAGAACAGCACCAAAATGTGTCTAACGTCTGCATATATTCTCTCTGAACATTTCATGGTTGACACAGCACACTGTGTGAGGACCTCACTGCATGGCATTGATCAGTTAGAGGATGTTGTCTGGAAAGGGTCTTTCTAAGGAGAGAGGGAGAGATGCAGGCAGATACAAAGAAAAACATAATCTAAATTAGTTAGAACTTGATATTTGACTGTGACGGATGACAGAGCTGATATTAACCAACATTGAAATATTCGATAGTGAGATAATGGATCCTCTTCCTGGACGGCAGCTACAGTAAAACTGTGTGCATTGAGGTTTTTTTTCTCTTTTGTCATTTTTTATGCATTCATTTAACCACTGATTCTTTTGTAAATTAATAATAGATTTCTTTTAAAAATGGATATGTTTGGATTTTATATGCTGCATAATTGGTACATTGGGTCTGGAGCTAATAATTTGAAGTACAGCTCATTCAACTGATGTACAAATGTGAATTATTAACAATACACAAAGCCTATTGTCACGATTCTCATACCAGCATCAAATATAAGCTTTTGACAAATGCAGTCTTAAAGTATAACTGATAATATGAGTAGTTCATGATATTACTATTAACATTGGATTTCCAAAGATACGGTACTGTCTGGACTTTTAGCTTCTCCATTATAAATTAAACGTTTGGTTGGAATAGTAAAGCCACGTAGAAAGAGATGATACAAAGGCAAAAGAAAATCAGCTGTGATTAAATTGATGCACCAGATTTTCTTTCCACTCGTCCACTAACTCCCTAGCTGAGGGAGTGTTTATATTTAGATGTGAATAACTGTGTGTTTATGGGTGAGGGAGAACATTTCAAATGTTAGTCCCCAGATTTTGTGATGTCGGCTTCAGTGCGGTGCATCTGTTGGGTTTTGGCTGGTGGGATACTGGCCAGGGCTGCTTGATGCTGCTCCAAGGTTCGGGGGCAGCCTGCCGGCACTGCCAGTTGGTGGCAAGCCCGAGCGTGTTGGGTTCCTCATTGGAGTTGAAAAAAAAAAGTAAGGCCAGCTCCAAGAACCACGGTCCCAAACGTATTTACAAAACTGATATGCCTTTGTGTTTCCAGCACAGGTCAGAGACACAGAAATAAACATTGACTACGTATACGCGGACAGTGCACAGATTTGTGGGGTGCATATGTTTGTAATAAGTGAGGGGAACATACAGCAGAAACAAGAGGATACAGACAAATATGGATCCATGTTCTCTCTCCAATAAAGTGTTTATTGGCAACAGGTGAGGGGTAATCCAGAGATAGATATTTTATTTCAGGAGCATCAGCATGTCTTACACTTACAGCTCAGATCACTTACAAACAGCCATATATAGAGTGCAGCTGACACTGAGAACGCGCAGAAGGAGCTAAATCAAAATTAATGTGATCTTGTCACCACTCTGAACACCAGACGAGGGAGAAAGAGCGAGGACAGAACAGTAATTGATATCTATGGTGTCAACTCCGACACAATTCTACCCGTGTGATTAATGTCTTCTTCCTTTATTATGCACAACTTATTATAGCAACTCAAACATAAAGCCCTGCTCTTATTTTCACCGCAAAGATTGCAATGAATGTGTGTTCCTCATGCTGTACGTAAGCACAATTATGGAACATTTCTATTCCTGAACAGCTCTCCTTAAACTAAAGTTCATTCCGCAAACAATGCCTGCTTAATTTATGCAAACCCTGTAACTGTTCAGTCATTTTTCATGTTATTAGCTTTTTAACCTTTCCATTTTCTCACAACTCAAATTGCTTGACATGATACATAACAAGGTGGCAGATGGATCTATGTCAGCCCCACTGTCCAAACATGATACCTGTCATCAGACGCCTGGAGCTGTATTTTTACACTAACAACACCTGCAGAATTGGAATATGCATGAAAGTCATTTGGTTGATGTGTGAAGATCACATTAATTTAAAAGGTGTGGATCATTAATCTCTATATGATTAATTTCACACTCAAAATGCACATTTCATGCCAACATGTGTTCCTAATGTCAAACTTGTTTTTCCCCAGCATAGTTTATCTCTCCCTTCACTCAAAAGCATGCATAGGTTTGCAGTTACGCCCCAACTGAAATTCTGCACTTTCCTCTAGATATGATAAATAGGATGATGTTTTTGGAAGGTGATGACTTTTGTTGACCTCTATGTGTGTTAATGTGCCCTGCTGCGCTGCAAATACTGTCCTCCGTCCTCTGGCCCTCTGGTAGCTGTGGCCATCTAGAGGAGAAACCAGCACAGTGCACGTTACCTCAATGTGCTTCAATGGTTGCTAAGAGTCATTAGCTGGTGACCCCCTTTAAAATACATTAAGTCTCCTTGTTTGTCTTGTTACAGGTTAAGTTTTACACAAGTTGTGATACACCGGATGAAATCCTACTGCGGGTTTATAAAGCACTGAATGGTTGAGGGCATAAATACGTTTGTGAACTGTTGCTACCTTATAAACCATCCCGACCGCCGTCTGGTTCTGGTTTACTTTCTGTTCCGAGAGTCAGAACTGAACACGGAGAAGCAGCCTTTAGCTTTTCTGCTCCACATATCTGGAACAAGATCCCTGAAAGCTGGAGGTCTGCTGAGACCCTCAGCTCCTTTAAATCCAGATAAAAGACTTTTCTGTTTGCTGTTTCGTTTCATTAAACCAGGGGATGCCAATCAATTTCTGCATCTCATTAATGCATTTTGTTTCTTATTACACTTTTGCAACTGTTATTTAGGTTTTTGCTTCTTGGCTGTTTTTAATGTTTTAATTGATGGTTCTTATTTTTTTGAATCTGGTTTTCTTTTGCTTTATGTTTTGATGCTTTGAATGATTTCATGTGAAGCACTTAAAATGACCTTGTTCTTTTAAATGTTCTATGCAAATAAACCTGCCTTGCCTTAGTGTATATGACGTTTTCCTCTCAAATAGTTTTATTGGAATACTTTATGAAGGTGAAATTATCCAGTAAATTACATCATATAAAAAAAGGAAATCTATTTTTGAGTAACAAAAAAGAGGTCTTTTCCTCGATATGATCTTGTTAATCATTTTACAACCAATTGCATTAATCTCACGATGACCCCAGGCTTTATAATACTGAGATCCCAAATAATCTTTGGATCTGAGTGATTATATTATAAAATATAAAATATAACTTTGTGATTCTGTTTAGGCCAGCAGAGAAAGCCTCGCTGGCCTTGACGGCTCGCCATTTTTTGATTTTCCTGATGATTATTCAAAAAACATATCTTGATGATTATTTAAGGATCCAGATTGAAGACTTTTCTGTTTGCTGTTTCATTTAATTAAACCAGATTCTGGGATGCCAATTAATTTCTGCAATTCATTAATGCATTTAAATAATCATCAGGATAGTCAATTTACAGAAAAACTACTAAACACACTTTTTTAAAAATGATTTCAAATGATTTTCTGAGCATTTTCATTTTCTTAACATTTCAATCATTTCAAAACAAAAGGGTGCAGGACTGTCCCGCCCGTCGTAGGATGCATATGAAGACACACGATGGCACTAGAGCGCTGCTCTTCCGCTGCATGTTTGAAAGGACAAATTAGAGCGCAGGAGACACAAAGAGAGTGAAGCGGAAACTTCAGCAATCTTTTATGACGCACAATCAGCTGAGTGCCTCCATTTAAACCAACATTAATTAAATTGATGGCAAATTGAGTTTACACTCTGGAATTGAGTTTTCTTTCCGCAAATCACTTTGAGTTGATTTATACCAACTTTTCCACTTGGTTGCCTGTAATTAAATTCAAATGGCTCAGACCTCGTTACAGATGTCTCCCTGGAATTTAAACACTGTGTTGACTTGTTGTTCATCTGCTTGGGCTTTGTTTGTGTGCGTGCATGTGTGTGTGTGCGTGTGCGTGTGTGTGTTAGTGTGTGTGTGTGTGTGTGTGTGTGTGTGTGTGTGTGTGTACACCTGGAGGAATTTAATTATGTTACATTCTGTCTTAGGTGTGTCTTCTTCATGTTTCAGCAGTGTGTCACTATACGTGTGTAGTACTTTGGTTCTTTTATGATTGACCTTCTCTCAGGCTCTTGTTGGGAGGTGTCATTATAACCCCTTAAACCCCGGTTCCTACCTCTGTACTGTATTTAGACTATACATTTTCCCATGAGCATCAGATTGTAAAACATTCCCATATGCATGCACGCACACACACATTGAAATGAATGTCTTTGCATGGTACAATAGGCATGCCTTCAGTTGACTTTGACTTCACGTTAATCTTTCCATCACCATTTCCTAACATGTTGAACTGCAAGCTCTGCCTGAGTTCTGTGAATTTCCATTCCCTGTGTATCCATGCCGCTCCGAACAATGACATGATCCTCACATAGCTTTATTCTAAATCCCCAGAAATCCGTAACAACCACCGGCATGAAAGTAAAGCAGGGTAACCCTTTCCAACAGGCCATTATTCTCTTTTTTCAAAACAAAAGAGAATCAGCTTTCTGGCTAACGAGACTGAACTTATGGTCTTGTGGTTGGAACTGAACAAAAACGTTTACAGGGACCGTGCGCTGCACAGTCTCTGCATGCATAGTCACAACCGCTCATGTGTTTTTTGACCGTGACTCTGTGTGCGGGTGTGTGAGCGTTGGTTGCGGTTTGGACCCGTGTTCAACATTTCTTCTCCGACATTCCCTCGGTCCAGGAGATGACCAGATTACAGCAGTGGTTTGAGGGTCTGTCTGGGACCCTCACCAAGGATGCAGGGCTGAGTGTGTGTGTGCACAGCGTGTGTGTGTGTGCGTGTGTGTGTGTGTGTGTGTGTGTGTGTGTGTGTGGGCGTGTGTGTGTGTGTGTGCACAGTGTGTGTGGGTGAGTAGGTTTTGTCAGAGGGGAAAACTTGTGTAATCTAAATCACAACAAAACAATGGAAGTCAATAAATGCATGTTAGCAAACCACCCACTTACCACACACATAACCAACAACACACTGAATAAATGTATTATTTCTGTCTTTGACACTGCTCGTAATTACTCATGTACAGTAGTCCTAACTCCAGCAGGAAAGATGTCTGGTCTAATTCGCAAAACTAATGCAGATGTGACGATTTTGCAATTCTTTGGTATTAAACCCAACTGAAAGAGAGAGCCAGAGGACATTTACAAAGTGATGTGTAAGCTGAACTCAGGACTAAAGATGGAAACACTGCAAATCTCGCTCCTATCCTCAAACTTAGAATCCGACTCAATATGCAGGTTTAGCACCGACTCCATCCACAAACATCAGGAATCATGCTGATGAATCAGTTTACGAAGGTTGTACCGAATTGTTGTTCCTGCTCAATACACAATAAAATATATAAAAGCATTACATCATGGTTCACAAATATTGACACAAGGAACTGAAGGGGGGAAAAACATTTTCTGAAAAGGAGTAACAGACAAAAATATGAGTGAAACTTTCAAATTATGGCTCTACAGGTATTAAATGTGTTTTTGGAATTGTGAAGCATAATTCTTGAGGGAAACTCTTTTGTGGATGTTCGAGCAATGCTCAGCTGGTTCGAGTGCAACAGAGCAAACTAGAGAGGGAAACAAAACTCAAGCACACTGATCGAGTAGACTTCATATGTATTTATTTTCCACATGCCTATGTCCATCTTGACTCTAAAGAAGACATAGTAGTGTCTGTTTGTTCTATGGGCAGCAAATGAATCTCTGTGATCCATTATTGATTGTTACCAGGCAAAGAAACAAAAAGAAACAGCATTTTTTCCTCTTGCAAATGTGTTGAATTAAATTATTTGGCTGCACATCTGAATAAATGTCTGCGGGTTGGCCAAGTAAAACCACGAACTATTCTTATTTTCCCCAAAGTTGAAGACTTTATTGAGTTTAATATGTGAAAATGTTTTAGACAAAGGCCAACTGAAATGAACTCTTGATGTTAAAGAAACTCCTGTATTATCAACAAAATGTGTTACATTCAGAGTTATTCTGAATTCATTTTAATTACTCGATCTTTCCTGTTTCATCCATACTTTGCTGTTCCGTCACTCATCAAAACATCAAACTGTCAATGTAACAGTATCTGTTTTGATGATTCCTGCTCCGCACATTGGGCTCTGTGGTGCATTCTTATAGTTCCTATACTACAGGTTAGCCAAATGGTCTATTTAGCCTGACCAAACTGAAAAATGTAACATTACACTGTGTGTGTTTAAACCGACAGTCCAAGGGAATTGGAAGTGGGGGCTTGTTAAAGCAACAATTCCCTGCGAGGGCCACGCTAACCTCACTATGTGTACTCTGTTTTATATACGTGATTTGTCCGTGTCATTCCGCTAATTCAATAACCATCATTTCCTACAGTTTTCTCCGCCGGTTCATTTTTTCATTTTTTTTGCCATAGCATGATTGACAGCTGTGCCAAGACAGATCTCTCTGATGTGTGTTTTGTGTTTGGCCCTCTTCTAACAGGTTGGGTGTCAGTGATGTATGTCTCAAGTGGATGCACATTTCAGCATTATGGAGAAAATGTAAAACGATAGATCAGCAATGTAATTTCCTTGTGTGGGTTACGCTTTATTGTTTTCTCTCAGGTTAGTGTGTATTTAAGGCGTCCGGGGAAAAGGCCTGCTTTCCTGCTACAGACCTATACATCTAGCATAGCTGCTGTTAACGCTCTGTTTGCTTAATTGCACCTGCAGATCCATCATGCACCACAGCATCACACAAGCTTTCTCTGTTTGAACTGATGCTGCTGCTGCTGTATGTGTGTGTGTGTGTGTGTGTGTGTGTGCACACATGCGTGCGTGTGTTTTTTTCTCAATATGTTTTTTATTTGCCTGTCCACTCTTATGTTTCCTCTGACTGTGGGACCACTGTGGAGCAACTTCTGTAAAAAAAATGTTTTACATAAACAATTCATTTTTTAGATTGTGCTCATTCTGCTTTGTTTGCCTGTAATGTGTGTGTGTGTGTGTGTGTGTGTCTGTGTGTGTGTGTGTGTTCTCTCAGCAAACGGACCTGTTCTGTGTGTAAATTCACTACAGTATATATATAAGCAAAGTGTTTTGTGTGTGTTCTGCTCTGTTCATGAAAATGTGTTCGTTACTGACGTGGCATTTGGAACAAGTAATGTTTTGAAACGAGATGTTTTGTGAGACAGAGACATCTGTTGTCACCAGGGACAGGGTGGGGATGAGATTTATTGGGTGCTGAGACTGACACAGTCTTTACCCAAGTTGCTAATGCTCTTGTAAGCTTGGAGGTAAAGAATAACCATGAACGCATCGAGCCAAAGCCACACAACAAACAAACATACACAATACTTTATGTATAGAAACACTTTTAGAAACCTATTTCACATACATTTGAAGAAGAAACATTTTTTTCCCCAAACACTTACAAAAGACAGTCTTGTCGATCTTCTGTTTACTCAACTCTTACACTTTTTAAATAAACAGGGTTAGGAGTGTATTAGCTGCAGATGGAAAATGTAATTGTTACCAATCTGAGAAGCCTTGTCATACTCCAGGTGCTTCATCTGTTCAGGCCTTGAGGTCTTGGTGAGTATCAGATGTGGTCTTTGGACCCCGGATGATTAGGTATGTAATGGAGGGCCAACTGGACTTGGCTCGTGCCGTCCTGAAGACCCCACTGGACCAGAAGTAAGGGTTCGTCATATGTGATTAAGATAGACCAGGGTGTCATTCTGTTTGATGATGCAATGGGTAGTTCCGCCATGCAAGGGAATTGGTCCGTTGGGTGTTGCAGCCATGCTTTATGTGTCTGTAAAGTGCACTGAGGTGTGCTTTATGGATTGTTTTTCAGTTACCTAGTGGTAACCAAGGCACTAGTTAACTTCCTTTGTAGCCTTTTCTTTCTGTTTTCATAAAAATCTGGACAGGCTGATCAGATAAGCTGCTCTTAGATCTGTTTAATGGTGTCCTATGTCATGATTCCTGTAATTAAATTAATCTAATTTGAAATTACATGATATTCATGTTAAATTAAAGACAGCTGGCATAAGAACTGGGTCTTAAGGGATATGGGATTACGACACCTAAAATAAAGACTTTGAAACATAGGCCAAACTAAATCAACTGAACCTTTTGTAAACAGCAGAGTGATTTTATACTACAACATCCCAAATGAACTAAATACCTAAAGGACCACATACATTTTTACTTTCATCCATTAATCATTGGTTTATTTGAGCAATAACAAAGCCTTGAGTGCACACACACACACACACACACACACACACACACACACAAGTGCACGTGCACGTGCATGTACATAAACACAGAAGAAGAAGAAGAAGAAGAAGAAGAAGAAGAAGAAGAAGAAGAAGAAGAAGAAGAAGAAGAAGAAGTCCATCCAGTAAGATGTTGGACTATGATGCAACCAGTGGGGATGAGGTGCAGCAGGAGGGTCCGCAGGTCCCAGTGCGTTGTCCAAGTCTGAGATTGAGAAAACAAAACGTTCACTTCATTTTACATTCCCTCATTCATGTCTCTAATGATTGTCTAATTGGCATTTTTCTGCTTTATCGTGCGTGTGATCTTTAACGTGCAGCTTTGTGAGGTCCAGTTTGAGTGTCAGGAGATTTTGGCTACTCCTAAGTAGAATTATTGTACAGTTTTCTTAATAAAGGTCCTCGGAAATATAGAAGTTCAAATGTGTGTTGTGTGCACACACTGCTGCGCTACTTCACTCTCCTGAATATTTCACAATAAATGTGCTCACCTGAAATTTTCAATATTGTTGCCTTAGACTAGCAGTGCGTTAATGTCCATGTGTCTGTGTGTGTCTGTGTGTGTCTTGGGTTAGATGCGTTGTAATTAGTCATTACCTATGCTGACTCATAACCTGTTTTCTGGGACCTGGACGCTCCAAGCTCCCTTCATTTTAAGTGAGGTAGCATTTTGAGGAAATTAAAGGGTAAATAATGGACCAGACTAAACATGCTTAAACATCTGTGTGTTTCAGACTAAACAAGATAAAGAGTAAGACACAGTAGATGTGGTTCATTTCAGATCTACAAGTCGCCATTCGGTAAACAAACATGAGGAAATGTGCAATTAGAATAATGAGCACATGTGGTTCAGCTACAGTGGCCAGGAGTGAGCATCTGCATAACATTGACACCAATTAACTATGATGGACACTTACAAAACGCGTGTGTTCATATTTGTGCGTTTAGTGTGTGTGTGTGTGCATGTTCGTGTGTGGCAGGGCTGACTGAAGTTGAAACGTCAAAATGTGTTTGTACAGACTGCAATGATTCTGCTAGGCAGCTCTCCCATGGAGGCAGTACAGTGACACACACACACACACACACACACACACACACACACACACACACACACACACACACACACACACACACACACACACACACTACAGCCCCACTACATTCAACACTCCCTTCCTCTAAGGACATCATTCCCCCTTATTTACTCGGGCCAGTAGCACTGCCATGGTAACCAGCAGTGTTTTGGAGAGTGCTTGTTTAGGGAATGTGTGTCGAGGGACAGATGAGCGAACACATGGGACCTTTTCTGCCTCTGCCGGCACCTGAGAGGGGTGTGTGGAGGTAACCAGTGGCCAATAAGTCCACCAGGAGAAGACCACAGAAAACCACTTTTTGACAGCACCTGACCTTTCTGTACACCTGAAATGTTGGTGCACAGAGTATGACACACACAGGTGTCCAGCCGACATTATGCCGATATGTCTGTGAGCTGTGCAAAGCAGCAGCTGCACTGGCGTGTTCTTACTTAAGTATTCCAAAGCGCCGTAGCGTACAGCTGCGTTGCGTTAGCTCTGTGCCCTCTGATGGCAGAGAGAAAAAATAAACTCTTGAAAATTCTGAACATTTCCTGTTGGGAGTTGAGCAACAGCACATATTTGCAGAGCACCACTACATTGTTTTAAGCAATGGCGACAGTGAAAAGTAGGATTTGTGGCATGCCCACTTCTGTTTGAGCTGGAGTGCCAGTGAATGTCTGACCTGTTCACTGTGGTGGTTGTTCCCTGTTTGAGGATAAAGCGTGGCAAGCTTTTTGAAGCTCCCGGACAGTTCTAGGCTTAGCCAAGACTTCCCTCTCATAAAACACAAATCCTCATGACACCTTGTTACCAAACAGAGAAACGACTAGATCGCGATGGGACCAAACAACCGTTACAACTGTGGCAGTGAACTGTAAAGCAATTCTAATACAAAACTGATGGAAATACTTATGCGTCGGAAATAACAGACATTAAACCATACACTTCAGAATTCACTTTAAATGACAAATACCAGAAGAGGGCAGTCATGTGCAGGATAAATACATGTTGGCTGACACCCATGTATCTCTTTAGATAAAGTTTTTATATTTAGTGTCTAATTTTGTCATATGTGTGTGTTAGTGTGAACAGTACTTGCACATTATGTCGGCTGTGATCTTCATACGGCGGGTTTTCCTGATCCAGCCGAGAACCTGAAGATCATGAATGGCCCGCTGAGTGAACTTTTCCAGAGGTAGGGGTGTAACTCCTTCTGTCGGAGACTGAGCAGATACACAGCGCCTCTCTCGCTCTCAAACAACCTGAATTGACTATTTTTTGCTCGTCCTTGTATGTGGCGCTTGATATGAAACATGTGTGGCTACTTTACACAGTGAGTTCTCATTAGCTGAGCAGTAGTTGGACATCTCGCAGATAGACGAGAGCCGATGCTGACTATAACTCGACTTCAAAGAGAGAGGCTGCTCTGTGTTGTTGGAGTGATAAAACTGCTCTTCAATGTAAGAATGTTAATAATCAGAGCTGCGCTGTTTTTGAGATATATATAGAGAGAGAGCCAAGCGAGAGCGTGTGAAGGAGCCTAAAGTGAGTGTATGGGTGTCTATGGTATTTCACAATAAAGGCCCCATAAAACAGTACTTGAACAAAATACTCAACATAGTAATCCATGACAGACTCACAGAGATAAATGGCACTGTTAGAGCTTAATGAAGTACCAATGGAGACAGTCCAGTGTGTCTGCGCTGGGTCTGGACAGGCTTGGAGGTTGCTGCAGGTTTTGAGTGTATGACCACAGACGTTGATGAATAGAGACCGTGTGAAAGTGAGGCCCGCTAAGCTGTATGATGGGCTAATTCACAGAGCCACTCATGGGAAATTAGGAATCAGATTGTTTTCAACACTACAATTGGGGCTCAGAGAGAAAGAGAGAGGGCCATGGAAAGAATCACAGAGGATTTATGGTGTCTGAGCCCTCCTGTGAGAGGGCCTTTCCTCTGACAGGCAAGGAAATACTTCTCCAATCTGTCTCCATTCTGACACCAGTGCGTAACAGACACAAACATGCCCCCCTTAACCCACCCCGTGCCCCCTCACTTTCCCTGTGTTGCTCTTCATTTGCCCTGTGGTTAAATCTGCTGGTAATGATGCAGCTCATTGAAAGTGGTGAGAGCAAGGGAAAGGGGGACCTGGAGGAAACAAATGAAGAGAAAGAGAGGGATACCTCCAGTCCCCAAAGCCTTTGGGATTCCAGAGCTATGGAAAATGTGCGCTCGCCGTCTCTTCATCCTCCTCCAGAGAGCACAGTTTCCAGGAAGCGTAGGGGTTAAGCACACACAGTTTGGCACTGACCTCTCACCTCTGATTAGCCTAGCGTAGCCGCTAAGTGGTTCTCTGTGACTCCTCCACTCAGCCTGCCAGCTTCTGTTGCAGTTTTCACACAGTAGCAGCAGGCATGATGTATTTCACATTATGTCACGTGGCCCAGGCTATTGTGGTGAATAACCAGGCCAACGTGTTACCAGTTCAATGTAGTTTTTTGTTTTTTTCGGGTGCAGATATGCACATCCACTTTACCACTGATGTGCACTCGGCCCAGCGTAGACATGAGACATGCTAACGAACAACAGGCCTTGGTTCTGTTGTTGTGCATAAATGCCCACAGGCAGTAACACCGACTTGTTTGTGGCTTTGCGTTGTGTGACTTTAAAGCTGTGCGGCTGTGAGCATAACCACTTTGGTGTTGTTCTTTCCTCTTGTCCCACAGCTGACCCATATATGACCTGTTTTTTCTTGTCATGCCTGATATTAGAAAAGTTTAATCATTGCTGGGAGACATACAAAGAGGATTAACATTCCTGGGTCTCCTACACTCAGACGTTGCCCTTCTCCCTCCCGTCTCTCCTCTGTTGGGTCTCTCACCCCCCCCCCCCCCCTTTTCTTTCTAGCCTCACTTCTCTACTGTTTTGCTCATTTTTCTTGTTACTTACGTCCATTGTTTCTTTCTTAATTCTGCTCACAGTCCAGTCAGCAGTCGAATAGTTTAATGACTGCAGTTCTTTCACAGCTCATGTTATTTATTCCACTATAAAAATATGTAGAAGTATTACTGGTGTAATTCTATCACGTCATAGTTGTAATGACAGCATTGGATATTTAATGTTGCGATTGTATTCCTCTACCCCTTCCTTTGTTAGCATCTGCGCAGGATATGACCAAATTGTTTGTGTTTGTTTCAGATAGTTAAGCTGCAATTACAGCATTTGAGCATGGAGGCTTCTTCTGCTTTCAGCCTGAAGGCTGAAGACTCTGTGTGTGGTGAGCAGGATCACTGGAGCCATGGCTTCCATAATACATACAGGATGTGTCTGCTGTCTGTGTATACTGTATCAACAGAGTATCTGTATGCTGTCATCTACTGTACACATAGCTCACTTTATAGATATTATTAGTGGGGCTGCATTTCACTGAGTAATGAGTTTGAAGAGATATTAATGTGCTTACAGTCTCTTCTATCTATAACTGATCATGTGTACTTGTCTGTGTATCGCACTCCCACACACTCTCACACACACACACACACACACACACACACACACACACACACACACACACACACACACACTGCAGAAGTTTGTGTTTTTTATAACATCAGATAAGTTCTGACGGATCAGCTCCAAGCAGCTTTTATCAGGTGTAATTAAATAAGAGGTATAAGAGAGTGACCACCACGGCTCTCACCCACTCTTTGGGTGTAGCACCTACTCCCTTATAACAAACTCTCCAACTCTTCAGCAATGGAATGAGTGAATAAAAACCTCTGAAGAAAGGGGAGTATTGAATGTTTCACATATTGTTCATAGTCCGGCAGCACCGAGTGCATATTTGACCCTTGTATTTGTAACAGTTGACTCTCACATTTAATTTTACAGTCTTTAACCATGTAATATGAGTAAAACCAATATGTAGATTCAGTGTGTTGATTGTGAATTGAGATTGTAGATTTTGATAATAAAAAAACAAATACACAGTTAAAAAGAACACATCGAATTGTTAGTGTATCTAAGCAGTCCAACTTGTATGTCTTCCATGTGAGGCCATGTGTGGGCTAAAACCAGGTAGCTTTTTGTAGCAGCCAGAGGAAAAGTGTAGTATTTCAAAAGTTTGTTTGATGTATGATGCTATCTTCTGGATGTGTAGCACCACCTCAGTGCTGTCTCCAGATTGATGAGTAATCTGCTTGAGGCTATACAGTAGAGACTCGGCTGGCCTTTGAAGTTCTTGATGGAGTCGGCCATCATAGGTCACAGCCTTGTTCCAGCCTTCCTACAACATGCTTCAAGAGTATAAGTATGTTCTGGTTGTAGATCAAACTAATTTGGGACCTCAAATAAGTATTTTATAAGCTACGCTATTAAAACCAAGTGCTACACAGGTAGCCAAAATACAAAAAAAGAACAATATTAGGCTTTATTACTGTGTTGGACCTTTCCTGAGCCATCTGAAGAGTTTCAACTCTGGCATCTGTTTCTATGAGTATCTTTCACTCTGCTTGAAGGATATAGGCGATAATACATTATTGCAGTTTTCAATGGCTGTTGGTGGTTGAAAGAAAGCACCAAGCCAATCCAAAATCTCTCTTTTAATAAGATGTGACTGACAAGGCTTTGGCATACAGTTCACATCATTTCTTTGCTCTTCAAACTGCTTTAGTGGCCACCAGGGCCCAATGGATATGGCTCATGTCATCCCGCAGGCAACCACTCCCATCAACTCATGGAATGAATAGGATCACCCAGATTGGCATTGCATTTATTGTTATTTCCCACGACCTTTAGCAACTCGATGGATGCAAAACATGTCAGCCCTATGTACTCAATGCACTATAAGAGAGCTGCCAAATATGTCTTAAAAGCCTTTTTGCTTAACAAATCATATGCTTTTTTAACAACATTAATTATTCATGATTAAATACACAAACTTAGGTTTTATTTATTTAGGGTATAAAAGTCCAAACTCAGCTGGGTCAGGTCGGATCCCAGCACTCCCAGTAAGAAGCAGGTATGAAAATGAGGTTTTCAGAGTTTTTATAATCTAATCAACTTTCATTTTAGCAGCCACCTTCATAACAGTGTTGGCCAAGCAAGTGGTGAACTAGCTGTGTCATTAGCGTTATCTCCTATGCACTGACCCCGCTCTCTGCCTCAGTGCCTCAGCAGCTTTCATCAGTCATGGAGCTGTTCTTCTCCGCCTATCATCAGCTGTCATTAGTGCTCTGAGAGGCCCCTGCTCTTACTCACACGCACATACACACTAAGGTGACACAGCACAGGCTGTTCATCAACGTAAGGCCTATATGCTTCACCATATGGGAGTCTTTGATATTATTTCAGCCAGAAATTTCAGAGAGTGAGAGGCATTTCATCCCTTCCCCATGTTTGTTGTTTGGAAAGATCGTATTCTGATTATTTATGACACCTGCCTTGTGTTTTCCTTGTGTTTTTGACCTAAATAACCTTTACCCAGTACACACCCTAATTGATTGCTATTTATCATTGACCTTGACCGGTCATAACACACAAACACATATACATGCACATACTGATACAGTATCTTCTCCAAAGGCATTGCTTGTTGACAGCTAGCCAATAAAACCATATTTTCTGGAGGGACGGAGTGAATAATTGCCATCGTTCTGTCTCTGTCTCACTGAATATACACATCCATCTCCCTTCTAGTGTTTTTGACAAAGACACGACCCAGTTTTCACCCTTAAGGCCTGCAACTGGCCTTTATCATTACAGGCTTTTTAGTTTTCATGGTACATGCATACTTTTCCTTTTGAAAATACTCTTATGTTAGTATTTTTCATCCCTGGATGAAAATGTAATCTTTAAACATTTGGCTTAGCTAATAAATAAAAAAGAGCGCTTACATGTGCTGCCCTTTGATTAAATAAATCAAACATTTACATGCCACATTATAGAGGGGTTGCTTTGTGGGAGTGGGTTGTTGCTGTTCCCCTGACTGGAGTTTGTTTCCACACTACTACATTTTACATTTTAGAAAGCAAGCAGTTAAAAAACATGATGATGAAAGTGCATTTTATCTGTCTTGAAGAATCTCCCTGCTTGCTGCTAGAAACGGATTCATCTTGCTCCTGGGGCTCTGGACTGACCCTCAGAGGCCCTGTTGTTGGGAAAATGTGTTGGTGTTTGCTTTGGTGTGGGGAAAACCCATAAAAGTCTATTCTTAGCCTTTGAAAAATTAAATCAAGCAGCCGCCAAACTGCTGGCTGTGAACTGAGTGACTGTATCATGTTAGCGCTTGGTAAACACACACACACACACACACCATCAGTTACAAAACTGTTTTAAGTGTAACCACGAGGTTAAACACAGGTATGTACAGATGCACGTGTGTTTATGCTGCAGGTACATGTATGTGTGTAAACTCCTGTCCATGTGTGGATGAGCAGCACAGTTTGGACGTTGTGTGAAGAGTTTGGCATCGGAAGCCGTTAATTTGTTGACTCGTCCCTCTACATCAACAGAGCTGCCAGCAGTAGATCTACAGTCTGTGAAATGGCAGCTAGAGAGGAGAAGGTGCTTTGAGGGTAGACACCTAACTGATCATATTCTCCTTCAAACCTGAGGACACAAAAACACATCGGCCCCAATTAGGATGCATGCACTGTCAACAAGGGATGCTACACAAACTCTGGCTTTTCATTTCGACGTCCATGTAAACAAGTTAGAGCAGCCACACAGGCAGCATGAGCAGCGTATGAGCAGCGTATGAGCAGCACGGCTTGTAGATGTCCACACAGACAGTGTTGATGTTGTGGCGCTGCTACTGCCAGCCCTCAACAGATCTTTTTTGCTGGCTATTTTTTGCTGAGAAAAAATAGGTGACACAAACACAACATCTTGAGATGAGCCGCCAACAGCTGAGCCATGCTGCTCACTAGCCGTGTGTCTTTTGTACATTACTGGTCCAACAACGCGTCTTACCCGGTTCCTGCGGTACTGTCGAAAAACAAGTGCCCTCATGGTTTCAACTTTTGGGCATCGACTTGGTACCACATTCGCGAAGCACTGGGTAACAACTCAATACCTTGTTTTATACGATCAATAAACAGCGTTCTCACATTTCAAGCTGTAACCAGCAAATATTGTGAAAAGAGCATTTCAAATTTTCAGCAATGGGATTTTCTGTAACTTCACCATTCCTTCCAACACTGCAGACGCTGAGGTTGTGGATTTATTGAAAGGATTGAGTTTAATCATTCATTATCTTCTTTTCAATCATTTTTGAATATTAAAGACCCTGTGCTATTTAGTACACTGTGTAATTGTATTTGAATATCTCAGTAAACTGTCAAGTGTGATTCACAAAAACACCATCACAATACAGAGGACAAAAGCACACAATGAAGCTTCTCATGGCAGTACAATTTCTAACAGGTCACAGCATCTGAATATTTGGGCGGTGAGTGTTGGCGTGGATCAGAACCTGACGCCATGTCTTCCAGGCAAGGGTTGGTGTTTGGGTTGCACCAATGACACATGGCCAAGGCCAGCTCATCAAGGGCACGGGTGGGTGAGTAAGGAGGGACTTACTAGTCAATGCCCGGAGGTCAGGGTGAGGAATGAACGGTGGAGGGATGGGGCTAATTCATGAATGTCTGTTTGGAGGCGAGTATGCTTCCAGGAAAAGGGTTCAAGTGACAATACAGGACAAGAAGGGAAGAGGTGCCTGGGTTGTATTGTGTGTTCAGTCCTCTTCTACTAGCAGCACACATTCATAGCCCAGGAATCTCCCTTTAGTTTCTGCCAGACACTATGCAGCCTTGTAGACATCTACTCTGTAACTGCTGAGCTAACTGCTTGTATCTAGCCTGGTGAGGTATTGCCGTGTGTGTCTGCGAAAGTGTGTATGTTTGTGTGTGCTGTCGACCAGTGACGCCTCTTTTTCTTTATAAGCTGGTGCCGACAGGCAGAGACAGAGGTTGTGCAGAGTGTGATGAAGGAGCTCGGGGAGCTGTTTCAGATAGCTGAAGGTCAAAACAACCAAGGGTTTCATCATTACTCACTCATATATCCACTGCAACTGACCAGAAGATGACTGGACTCATCCCTACGATGTAGCTCTGTATTATTCATGCAGGAGTACAAAATAAATTCTTAACATTAGAATTTATATATATATATATATATATATATATATATATATATATATATATATATATATATATATATATATATATATATATATATATATATTTTTAGTTTTATTTTAGTTTTTAATTAATAACTCGCAAATCACATGACCAAAAATGAAACAAATAAGTAAATAAAAACACCCTGAGACTGAACTACAGTTGGGGGACCACAACAGAAATTGGTCACAAATCATGATTATGATTCCAAGCAAACTCTAACAATTGTGTCTAATCATGCATTTAAGTACAACCTTTCGTCTTGCTCTCACGTCTTCAGACTCCGAGTGCCTGAGAGGCTTTGACTCAAGCATGCCAGCAACATACATAAAAGTGTGTGAGCTACTGACAATTGGAATGCTAACTCATTGCTCTTAATCTGGATTTGTAAATGTGTCGTGACTTTTCTTTGTCAAAGGATCAGTTAAGGTAGCGTCATACATTATACATTATGCAAGAGGAAGGATTATATAGTCTGTCGTATGGCTTTTGATGAGATCCCTTGATCATGCTTATCCCATGATCCCTTGATCATGCTTATCCCATGATCCCTTGGGCTCATAACACCCTTTAAGACCTTTAGAAAACCATAAAGATGCACGGTGGTCCATCTGAAGTCAACTGTTTCTCTTACTGAAAAATCCACATAAACTAACAAATGACATACGATATGTAATTAGAATGTAGCGTGCACATATGTGCACTGTATGGCACTCTCACTAACACACCAATTGAATTCCACTTAGTGGAAAGTTTCCCATTTTTTATGTAGGAAGTTGTTTGCCCTTTAAGCTCTTTGTCATATTTACTATTTCTCTATATGATGAATTAACCTGCTCCTGTTCTGCAAACCTCCTGAAGTCATAGCAATGTAATGCCGCTTTGGGAAATTACATTACATTTCATTTAGCTGACGCTTTTATCCAAAGCGAGTTAGGCACATTCAACTGTGAGTACAATCTCACGGGACGTGTTTGGATCCAGTGTAAATAAAAAGAAGTGTCTTGTCCCACTATGCGGTTTGGATATCTGCATCTATTACCTCTCAGTGACTGTGGTCTCTCTGAGGCTACCCAAACAAGTACTTCATCCCTCTAAGGAGGAGGAGGAGTGGAGTGCAGACACTGAGAATTAGGGAGAGAAATCTATACCATGCAGCATAATGAAACATGTATTAAAGGGGAGGAAAAAGAGACACGGTCATCAAGAAAAGATGCATCCATATAGAGTACCTGGCCTTCAGGGCTTCATCTTTTTATTGCATTTGAGCTGCAAAATCCTTGCTGCCCCTTAAGCTTCATCCCGACCCACTTGAAGACACAAAACTATTATATAATACCAGAAAACTGGGGAATATGGTGTTAGTTAAAATGGTGCATGGTGATTTAAGTGCCCATTGATTTATTATAGGAGATTGCAACATATTGAACCTCGGATGAAACTCTTCTTCATCCAGACATGCAGTCCAAACTAACTCTGTCACCATGTGCAGACTTCAGTGCTTTTCCATGTCATTTAAGTCATTTAAGAAATCCACAGAGCTTGACTTCATCAGAATATGATTGATTTAAGTGCTTTCAGATGCACTTGTCTTCACTGTAGCTACACATGAAATGTGTGGACATGCTGAGGGTCTGTTCCACCATATTATTTTCACCTGATGTGTTTGTACCACACATGCTGGGATTCTCAGAATCAGATTTTCACACCATTTCACAATGAAATGTATATCAATAAATGTTTTTTGGGTGATTAAGGTGGCACTGTCATCACTGAAATATGCTTGGACCTATGAAACCACAAACCTAGAAGTCAGGGTGTACCCTCTCAGCCCTCTCACTGTTGTGTATTTTTTATTCTTCTTTTTAGTCTTTTTTGCCTAATTTTGGTTACATTCATGCTGCATTCTTTGCAAAGTTGCGTGACTTTAGCATGTTTGAAATACAAGCTTTCGAGCTCACATAGTTTCATTGTGGCTTCATGGAGGCTGACTGATAAAGTATTTTCCTGTGTCGTCTCTGTCTGTCCTGAAGATCTCCAGAAAACTCTGCTCTGCGTCTGTCATCCCTTTAACTCTGATCTCTGAAACAGAGAGGCAGACACAGACACAGTGATGCCAAGATAAACAGATTGCAGTCCAACTTTTAAATAATTCAAAAAGACTTAAATAAATGACTAAAATAAATAAAGATCTGAACAGAGGCAACAAAGACATTTATAAGACAGGCGTAGAGTAAAACGATGTTTGACAAATAGAGAATTGGCCCGCTGAACTGACTGACCTTGTGCTTGTCTTGGCCAGCAATCCGTTTTCATTGCCTTCATTCAGTATATGTTCAAGTGGAAAACATGTCAGCTGAGCAGAGAACAATAAAAGCAGCATGAATCATTTACATCTGACTCGGCCCTAAAGACAGCAACAATAGCGCATTGTTGTATTCCCGGTGCACTCGTCTGTTTGGATCTGTTTACCCATCTTCTTGCTTTCTGTCCTTCTGTCCATTATTTTTACTGTTGATTAATCCAATATGTTTTTAATAATTCAATTTTGTAAAATGACAGAGAACGATTGCAAAAAAAAACCCCTCAGAATTTCCAAGCGCCCAAGTAGACGTCTTTGAAGTTGTTTATTATACAACAATTCCAAAAATATTAAACTCATAAAGACAAAGAGATGATGAAAGTACAGAAATTTTGGGGCTTTTTTGCTTCATGAATCAGGAATATATAGTTATTTTTAGGTTCATACTTGTATTTTGGGCTTTCACCAAAACAAGTTGACATGCTTTGAAGTTAGCATAAGGATCTTTTGACTTTTGAAACAGTCTCCTTTTGATACTGAGACGCTATCTGACTTACAGATCATTGGCTGCACCGATCAGATGATATCATGCAGGCTCAAACTTCATCCAGGCTGCGCCTATATTCACTATATTACTCTTCTACTCTGGACTGCAGTTGTAAAATTTAGGAAAGTTTCTCACAGGCTGCTGCTTTAGGGTGCGCACACAGCTGCATGGCGGCTCCCCTAAAGTCAAGCCAAGTTTTCCGGCTGGTGGCTGGCTCAATTTGTAATGCTGCAGTTTTCTGAGCTGAGCATAAATTATAGATGTCATTACGGGCGATCATGTTCATTTAATTGATATTATTTAACAAATTTCCCCCTGGAAAATAATGAAGTATCTATCTGTCTGTCTGTCAGTCTGTCTATCATCTCTCTCTCTCTCTCTCTCTCTCTCTCTCTCTCTCTCTCTCTCTCTCCTCTCTCTCTCTCTCTCTCTCTCTCTCTCTATTTATATATATAGATATATATATATAGATATATATCTATATATATATCTATATCTATATCTATCTATCTATCTATATATATATATATATATATATATATATATATATATATATATCTATATATATATATATATATATATATATATATATATATATATATATATATACCTTTTTATTAATCTGTCTACTTCTTTTCATCGTCTTTCTGAAAGGCTCTGTTTTACTGCCCCCCTCTTCTCTGATTGTCATGCGAGAAAAGGAGTGTACACCTTCGCAAATGAAGCTCTCAAGCTGTCGTATGATACTCAGATGGAGGGCGGTGCATTCTAATGAGCTACAAGTAACAAAGAAAAGGGGAACTAACTCTGAATAGCTTGTTAAATCACAAGTGTTCAAATATCAACAACATATCTAACTGGATTGTGTTGTTTCATAGTATGTGGGTTGGCAGGCACTCCAGATGCCCAACTGACTGCACAATCACTGGAAAAGAGAGGTTTTGTTTATATAGTTTGTCCACTTGAAGATTCAAGATTAATTTTCTGTCAAACGACTAATATTGTGACATTTTGATTCAGTATAGCTCAACAATATAAATCATCTGAAGGAGCAGATGTGTGTTCAGCAGAAGTCTGACAGGAGCAGGAACTGTACACCTGACATCTGTATGTGTGGCCAAGATGCTAGTACCTCTACTTAAACATCATTGAACGTCCTCGATGTGTCAGTGGCTGGACAGTTCATATTTTTGACATCCCAGAGGTACTCACCCGACTCAGACCACACAACCGTAACATCACAAAAGTCTGACAAAATATTTTCTCTTGAAAAGACCTTTCTCCTCCTGCCAAACATGTGCTGCTCTTCTGAAATGTTGGATCATTATTGTCCATATAAACACTTCAAACGCTGAAGAACAATTACTCTGAAGCTGGCTCATTGGAGTTGCATTTGGTGGGGTTATTGTTTTAGGCATTGGGGGAAAGAACAGATAATTCTTTGGACGTGTAAACTGTTCATGGCAAGGAATCAGATGATTAAGCTGATGCAGTCTGAATTTACAACAAGGCCAATACCAGCAGGGGAACATTTGGGGAATTGGTTATTGCAGATTATGTCATTATTTGTTGTTATATAAGATGTATTATAAAACTGTACTGTAATCATAATTTCAGCTCCTGTGCCAAAAAGTACTGTCACCTTCGTGGTCATGTGACGGTATCCTTGCATCTGATGAAAGCAAAGACAGAGTGAGGCCCAGAATAGAGTCAGTGATAATAAAATAATGAGCCAAATTATTGTCTGAGAGCGAGCAAAGCACAAAATGCAGCTTGTCATCGGGGCATGGAGTAAAGCTAAAGGTGTGAAGAGAGTGAGAGGTCTGTTGGCCTGAGGCTAAAGAAGTGCAGAGCAGAAGGCAAAAAAGACTTAAGTAGACTTTAAAGAAATAACGTCCAACTAGGCCGATTAAAATGAGAACACTTGCGTAAGTAAATCCAGCTTCTCTGTCGTAAGTGTTAAGCTCTGAAAAAAAATAGTGGATCTATCAATAACCTACAAGCAAAAACTATTTTAATGACTCAACTGCAAACCTCCCAACAACATTGCAGTGCATTGTCCGCTCACTAGATACAACATTCCTTTCCTTGGGTTTTTATTTTTTTATTTGCATTTTTAAAGCTGGGAATAAAAATATTTGAAAACCCTAAACAGTGTATATGTGTGTCTTAAAAGCCCATTGTGCTAAATTTTCTAGGGCAGAAGGAGGAGAAAGAGAACACTTGATAGCAGAGCTCACAAGGCCAGGGACTATTTCCACCCAACAATAGCAAAATGTCACCCAAACACCGCCTCCCTGAGACACACTGATTGTCCCGATCTGTTTGAAATGACACTGACCAGCAGGAGATGGGAGATTATGTCTAATTAGTGGCCACTGTTCCAACTGACGAGCCCGCCTTGTCTCTCTGGGAGTCTGACGGGGTTAGAGGTCACGACCTGACCGAAACATGGAGGCTGCTGACCTCCCGGCCTCACAAGAGGGCTTTGACTCTCCACACAGTCTCATCAGCCTGCACGCCCATACGCAACAACACACTCTCACTCCCCTCGGACCCTCCGCTCATCCCTTTCTGACCTTGACCTCTGCCGATGTGTGTGTGACACAAAGAGAAGGATGGAGGTCAACAGGTCGCCAGGGAAACTGATTTATTTATTGGCTGATGCTTGTTTTTCCAAACAGGTGTAGATCTGCTCGCCAGCTAAGTGTGTGTTCGTGCATGTGGGTGTGTGAAGACTTTTATTTCCGTTCATGTGCTCGGGCCAGTATTTGTTTTGTCTGTGTCTTTGCATCCTGGCACTCTCTCTGTATAAATACATGTGGATGCGTGTTTGGCTGCATCTACGACTATATCCTCTTTGATGTTTGTGTGCGTGAGGGCGTCGATGCATGTGTGTGTGCGTGCTTTCCGGGCGGCTGTAAATCTCCAGACTGACATGTTGCTTCAGTAGGGAAACAGCAGGTTTGGGACACACTGATGGCCTTCACAGATGGCTTCAGGACCCTGCCCATGGGAGACCTTCTACTCTACCTATTAATTTATTAATTTTCCACTGCAGAGGAGACACTGAGGCAATTGTGATTGTTTCCAAGAGCAAAAAGTCCCTCGAGAGGAGCTTGGGTGTTTTCTTATCTCCCCCCTCATTCTTTCCTTCTAGCCTCTTCTGTCCCCCTGCCCTCTTTTCTCCTGGTTGGTGTGTGTTCTGTGCATCTAACCTTATCATCCGAGTGCAGCAGGCCAACGGACAGGCTTTGAATGTCATTGTCACAGTGTCATTATGTCACCGAGTCCGTGTGGGAGGCTGATCAGTAGAAGAGGAAAGGCTACACTTTTACTGTCACTTATTACTACTCCTTTCACACTTCATGCATCTGATGGATGGGATAGAAATGTGCCGTTGCGGCCAAGAGGCAATGCAGTTCTATTCCTCCAACCAACTTGAGAGGTGGTTGATTGAAGTGGTGTCATTCTGGAAACGTCCAGATGGGATGACTCTGTCAAAGCTCCATTGGTGCGTCCTCGTTGATGGCGGTGCTTTTCATGTCGGGAAGGGCTGCTAGGCAGAGGAGCGAGGAAGCATAATTAGCAAAATGGGAAGCACTCACTCACTCACTCACTTATTCAGTCACTCAGTCCTCAGTATAAACTAACAAGATGTAATTAATGTGTTACAGAAAGCAGCAAAGCATTTCTATGACTCTGAAAGGCAGTTATTTCATACTCCACGTGCATCGTCATAATTTCAAAATGGCATTACTTTAATATAATTCATATTCATCATGATTTATCTAGCCAGTTGAAACTGACTTTTCTTGCTCGGGCAAGAATGCAAATGAGAGCAATGTTATGGAAAGCGGCCTTCTCACCGCTTGTACCACATGCAGAAAGTTCCTGTGCCTTTATTATGGGGAGAGAAGGTTTCCTTGGCACGCTCGAGGCCTTTTAATGGGAGTCGACACGGCATACGTACATATGCACATCAGCAAACACACACACACACAACGAAGCGCCACATCTTTAATGCATTTTACTGAGCAAGCCACTGTGCCATTACAGTCCTTCTGTCAATGTCTGGTTGTTTCCACCCTTCTAACTCTCTTCTTCTAAATGAATGCACAACTCTCTCCGTCCACTCTTCCTGTAGACAGGTGGTCTGGTGGCTCAGACTAGGATGTTGGCTTTCTGTAATGCTGTTTTAATGGTACCTTGGGTGGTGGCATGCTGCAACTAATAAACTCTCTTGGACGTTATATAATAGTCTCTTTCTGCTGTGGTAAAATTGTCAGATATGATGATCATCTGTATGAGCATGTGGTTGAGTGTTCATGTGCTCAATGGTGTTTGTTCAGGTCTGTGTTAATGTTGAAGTTCAAAGAAAATACAAACAATCCATATCATACGTCTTATGATGAAGTCACATTATCCAGACAAAAAAGGATCTTTAGAATTTTTAAACATTTTGTGTAAACATTTGAGTATATTTTAGTCTTTTTACTTCTTTTAAAAAAAATGTAATATGCTGCCATTGCACAACGCCTTATCAGAAAATGTCAGGCTTTTTATTCTGTTGCCCACGATTAAAAAGTGTCTTTTTGATTCTGGGCCATACTGACAACTAAAATGAAGTTACAACATCTAATATTGAATATTGGATCACTGTTTCTGTGTTGTTCTTTTATTGTCCATGACTTGAGATCTGAGATTACTGGAAGATATCAGCATTTTACAGCTCGTGGTTTTAGTCTTAGTATGTGCAAAAATATACTGTTCATGTGATTTTACAGTACACACATTTAGGCGTCAGCTGATTTCCCAAAGGACATTTTTCAAAAATAAATCCAATCACAAGTTGCTCACACACACCCGTCTCTCTGCGTTAAGGAAGAAAAAGTTACCGAAACATTTTGGAATTCACCGACCTCAGTAGAAGAAGTGGGTGGATGCAGGAAACCTAAATGAAAAACATGAACTCCTGGAATGAACGGTATATGATATTGTGTCAAGATGAATATTTCCAACAGTGTGTGAGTGTATTTGTGCGCAGGTGAAAGCCAGACAGGGTACTCAACTGTGAAAAGGTGCTGCTTATCAGCGCACTGCAATTAACATGGACAATGTGGCCATTATTCTACAGTCGTGTATTCTACTGTGTGTGTGTGCGTGTGTGTGTGTGTGTGTGTGTGTGTGTGTGTGGGTGTGTGTGTGTGTGTGAGTGTGTGTGTGTCGCTGGTCCCTCATCGAGCCCTCATTAACTCCACTAAGTGACCTTTGAGGAGGTGCTGATGGGTGTCTGTGGTACGCAGCCAAGTTTCTCCCTCGTCTCCTTTTTCCGCTTAGCTCATTTTTTTCCCCCATGAAATCTGCTCATCATTTCTCTTTAAACTGCATGTAATCTGTTACATGAGAGCTGATTCAACCCTGGTCAACACTTTCCATCAAAGGCATCTCCACCTGTATGGAATCTGAATTTCTAGCTCTGTGCTTATTGTGTTTGATCGCTCACAGATCATTTTTAGGTTTTGTGGTTCCCAATAAAGGCAGTGTTTTTGACCCATCCGCCCTCTTGTTTCTGTCATTCCACATACTAGAGACATAGTGTGCACTATCTCCACAATCAGCTGGAAATAAGTCATCACTCTACTGGCATGCATGCGTCAAGCACTCTCCAAACCTCTCCGCATTTCGGGAAATATGGGAGGAAGACAATAAACATTTTATTGTGTCAAAGTTGATCCATCTTGCATTTTGGAGAACCAACATGCCAAATGGTTTTATTGCAGTGAATTAGTTGTGTGCGTCTGAAGTGATTAAGGTCTGAGTGCTTTTGATAAAGTTGGTCGGTTACACTGCAGCCTGCTGTCTGTCTGCGTCACCCCTTCACTCTCGAACATTAAATACTGGTACTTTCGTAGCCAAGGCTTTGTGTAAAGCTGTGCCCAGGGAGGATCTGGAAGATTTTGGCATCTCACAGAGCGTAACTGAGGTTTCACTTCTTTTTTCCCCTCTGAAAGGACAAGTTAAGGTGCAAGGCAGACCATGTGCTTTATGTAGCCTTGTGTTTTTGGAAACTCAACGTCTTCAAAATAAATGAAATCGTCCAAAGTTGTATTTAATGTTCATGAGATCAATATAAATTTAAAGAAAATAATAATATTTTTTACTGTCTAAGTTTGGACTTTTGGATAAAAATGGAAAATTCTACATTAAATCTATAAAATGGGAGTAGTTTTCTTTCCATGACTGCATCTGATGGCTGGTGGGATTTGGTCAAAAGTTAACCTTTTTATGACGTTTCTCTTTATTTTTTGAAATGGAAAATTAAGCTAATAAGCTTCACACAGACCCAGGAGAGTGTGTAGCAGTATGTAGCTCTTTATGGAAGTGTGCAGTTTGTTCAACAAGTTGTGATGAAAGCAGACACAGATTCACGAGTGTTCCCTTTGTGGTTTAATCACAATGATGAAGAAAAGACACATTTCAAAGAAAGATTCTTTATAAAAATTTCAAATATATTTTATTAATTTTCTTTTTTTGTAAAACAAATATGTATTTCAGTAACGGAACTACAATACTTACAGGTTAACTGATTAGAAAATAATGTCAAAGTTAAATCTCCATCTTTTACTGCTATGGCAACAGTGAATTTAGGTGCTATGTCTGCATGTATGATTCCTGCTTTCATACAATAAAAGTTTAACTGAAGCAAAACAAGTACAAAACAAATAAACATTTGAAGAGTGATAGTGAAAAACAGCGAGTACCAGAGACTTATCAACCCAACATTGTTGGTTCTGTCCAGAGTCTCTTTCTCTCTCTTTCTATCTCCTTTTTTTCCGGGAAGATGTCTTCTCTGCCTTTACCTCCTTCGCTCTCCAATTGAAAAAGCAAAAAATATTCAAGTTTCCCTCTTTCAGGTTCAGGCCACAAAAAATGTTGCTGTACAAAGTCAGTTGAAGCATCATCCAGTCCTCCAGTCTGTTTCGTTCCATTCGTCTCCTCTCCCAGCGGGGATAAAAGAAAAAAGCCCAGTTTCCTAATCATCTAGTATTCATTTGACTTACCTACTTTTTACATTGTTAAAACATACATTTAGGTGGATCATCTACATGTGTTTGCTTTGATGTTTTTTTCCTGGGCGCTCATTGCACAGCCCACATGTACTGCAGCGTGTCCTTCCTATCGGCTTTCTTTCACACTGAATCAAACCCTGCTTTCCCTCTCGGCTCCCTCCCCATTCTGTCTTTCTAGAATCATTACATTATCAAACATGTTTTCCCACCAAAAGTTACCGAAAATCTTTAGATTTCCATGTGTCAATGCCAAAGTCTTGATAACGCTTCTATCAGATATTGTACAAGTGATTTGTCTTACTATATCAGGAGAAGAAAGTAAAATGATAAAGGAAGATTCCATTAAAATGCGAGGGGGGGGGGAGTAGATTACAATCACAATTTTTCTTTCAAATTGTTGTAAAATCTGTGGTTTCTTTGGGGCTTTTATTGTGAGGAGGGAGCTGCCGAGTGTGCAGCTTTTCCGCTCTCCAACGTTAACATGTCCGATTCATTTAGGCAGATCAGGACAACCCCCTTGACAACTTGATTCATGTTAAAGCTGAGAAAATAACTGCTTGGCTACTCTGCTACCCCTTGTAGGACTATGCTGCGGCGCAGATTGTGCAGGGATCTGGGGTTTAGGGACACACAATTTGGATCTACATGGAACGGGGTGGAATGTGGGGAGCAATGATTGTGCGAACAGTGTATCGAGCCGCGTCACTGGAAGACGGTGTGGTAGGTGGGACACTGATGGGACTTCATGTACTTGATGGCAAACTTCAGCTCCTTGCTCTTCTTGTCCCACTTGTGAATGGACATAAGCAGCAGTTGCTGGTCCACTTTACGGCCCATGATGAGGAAGTTGGACCCCAGACTGTCAAGCTGGGCACAGGGGCAGTTGGCGCCATTCTTGATGTACAGGGTTAGTTTCTTCAGGTCTTTCTTCCTCAGCACACCCTGCTTCAACACTTTCTTCTTCTTTTGTGCCGCAATGAGCTTCCTGTCACCCTTCTCCTTCTTCACCTCTTTGATTTTCATCTTGAGGGCTGAGGGAGAAGAGAGGGAGAGATATTTTTAAGTCTTTATTTTATTCTATAAAACAGATATTTACACCCAGAAGCTGTGAATGTGTCATTCTGATTCCCCTGTTTCTTTCTACTTTGAGCAGCTGTGACATTTATTCTTCCTGAAAACCAGCACTGCTGTGCCAAAGACGCAGCTACAGTATTTTACACCTCTCCAGAGTATCATCATTTAAACTCTCCTGCAGCGTATAAAAACCGTATCCTGTGTGTATGTTTGTGTGACTGACTTGGGAAAAACCCATAAATGAAAAGGAGGACATTTTTTGGGAGTTACAACCTCTTTTCATACAAGTTCAAGTCAAGTCTTAAGTGCTTGAGGTTGAGTCCAAGTCACAAGTTATTATAAGCAAATTGCAAGTCTTTCAAACCTCTGAATGCGAATCACTACATGACATCGCAACATGTTTGTTATATAACTGAGATCAAGTCCTTTCAGAATATAGGCCTAATAATTAAAACTGGCAAGGCCTGCTTGGAGCTGTCTTTTTTTATTTCACAGGATTTTACACATCAAAACATGGGATTTCAAGACAGATTAAGCCTTCAGGGAGTACTGTAAGGTAAGAACTCCAAGCCAAGTCACAAGTTTAAACTTTTCAATTTGAATGCTTTCTCAGTGTAAAGCTCTGGTTCTAACATTGCAAGGCTTCTACCTGTATGTAATCACTTTAGTGTTATCCTTTTTGGTTTCATTCTTCATGGACATCATTTTCTATGTAACAATGACTTTGTAGTTTGTAATAATGCTTTTTTTTCATTTCATGCTCCTCTATTGAGATATTGGGCTTACTTTGTGCTTGCATTACAACACAACATACAGAGCAGATACCCCGTTGTACACAGTTTTTTAGCGTACAAGTTTAGTTCCAACAAATTCCGGCTTATCAACTTCACAAAGTGCTAACTTGCATCTCCCACGAGCCTCTTGTTTATGAGTTTAACATGTGAGAGATTAAAATTGAACTGCCAAGGATTTGAGAGAGGAATTCTCTTAGGGAACGTTTTGACAGGTGAAATTAATCATTGGCCGAGCAAAGGCGAGGCGTTGGTATGAAGCATCGCTATGTACCCAAGCCTCTTGGAAGATCGCCATTTTACTTCTCGCCTGTATAAACATCCCTTGGCACACTGCTATACGTTTACAGTACATGCAAAGCGATAGCATGTTCAATAAGGAATGTGTGTGTTGAGTTGCCTCTCATCCCCATCCTGGCCTGCCTATGTTTGGGTGTTTTTTTTCTGAATGAATGCATTCATGTGTATGTATGTGTTTAGTATAGATAGGAAGGATAAAATAATTGCCCTTCCTGCTTCATGTTGAATGCCCACTCATATTCAGTGGGCCCCATTGTGCAGTCTGGCCAGTATCCTTGTGACAAGCTGTGCATATGTCTTTGTAAAAACAAACATTATTCAAAGTGAGCAGAAAGGGTGTGGAGGAAGAGAAGGAGAGAGAAGTGTGCTGTCATTTTGAGGAGCGATAGGTTTTCTTAAAGGTAAATCAGGCAACCTCCCCTACCAACCAGGTGGAGGCTTCGTGTTCATGCCCTGAACGACTCTTTACCCTCCCCCTTTCTTTTCTACTCTTGTCATTTGTGCTCGGCTGCAGGATGATACAGCAAGGAATGTGGAGGGATCAGACATCAAAAGTAGCCTGTAATAAAACACGCAGAACAAAAATTCTCTGAGGGTGAACAGTGTCCGAAGATGAATAGGTAACAAGATTCACGAGGCGTGAGATCAAGCTGTAATCGGCTATCGCTCCCTATAGAATAACATTGAAGAGTCATTTTCGCTTTGATCTCAAGAGCCATATATCACAGTTATCTTGACTTCTTTACTCATCCTCATACAAAAATATCTAATAAAATGTCTGTCTGTTGCTATATCAGCTTTCGCATTAACCATGTTTCATTCTAATAAAAATAAAATATCTAATCGCTAAAAAAACAAGGACTGAGATATGTAATCCTAAAATGAATCAGACAAATAAATATAGGGAGTCATGATTAATTATGGGGGATGACTAGGTTTTGGCTGCAGCTCATAGTGTGAGTGATGTGCACACATATGTATTTTATTGTTGTTGCTGGAGTGTTGGCTGTGTATTCATTTATAATTTATAATGGGTCATATTTTGTTTATTCATGTAGCTGCGGGTGATGGCCAGAAGATAGTTTAAGAAACTTGGTATCTTTTAAATTGAAAGACATTTCCTCTGTGGGACACAAAAGTTTTTTGCAGCATCAGTCTGCCACATTACATTTTCAGTTACACTATTCTCACGAATATGTTCAGAGACATAAGCCGTGTTCTTCATGAATCTCCCAAGGTTATGAGTTTTTTCTCTCACCATTTTTAGTTCAATACTCGTATAACCAGAGAAAATAGAGAGAAGTATATCATTAACTCCAAAGAAAGGGGCAGTAGTCCATGCGAGCAGAAATTCAGCTGCTGTGGAGTACAATGGGCCAAAAGCCTCGATGAGCAGAAGTAATAGAATAAATATGCTCTGGCTTTGCATGCAGGTCATTACTGTGGTGAAACTGGAATGCTGGAAAGTAGGAAGTTTAGAAAATGGGACTGGAACCTATTATATTACTCTATCACTTTATGAGATGAAAAAGGTTTATGCTAGTAGAGGGAATAGTGCAAATTAATGTATGTTCTGTTTGTTCATGTCTGTGCTCATTTTGAATATTTTCTACAAATACCTGCAAGCATATAGTTTAATGGAACATGTGAGTTATTGGATGAGACTGAAATATAAATATATAATAAAAACAACAACTTATAAAGCCCAATACGTATTATTTGTATGTGCACCAAGAAAGTAACCTTTGATGTGTTAACCTTTGGTGGTGTAAGTGTCATTTGTGTCTTTAAAAACTCAGACGTAACTCCAAAGGTTTTTACAGTAGCTAACAAAGAACTGTGTGCATAACGTTTTAATGTTGATGGATGTTTTCATTGACAATTCTGGTCAAGTTATATGACAGAAGTCTGGCTATTACTTTTATATAAGATTTATAAGACTTTTGCTGTTCTCCGCACTGTAATATTATTATGATACTGATGGTTGGACTTTTAACATAAACTGCTGCTTTACTGTAATGTTTTGAACTTTAAAGCCACAACTAATATTAAAATCCCGATGACACATATCTCGGCTTTTAAATAGCTTCTCCTCAAAGTCTTTCATTTTGGATTCCATCCATGTTATTGTCAATGTTGAAACTCCTAATTAAGCCTGGTGAAACACATTTTGTGTCCATTGTTGCACACTGAGCCCAGCTCAATCCTGCTCTGATACCGGCTTGCCACTCATAAACTCACTTCTTCACAAATTGGGGGCTTCAGATTCTCCACAAGTGTAAATTGTTCAAATTAACGTGGAGCAAACCTGTGGCGTCTCAAGGGAAAGAAAAGTTGCAGCAATAGTTTAGCAGCCGATATTGCCACCTACAGGCAAAGAAGCAATTTTTGCATCAGTTGTAACTTTTGTGCCACCAGCAGGCAAAGATTGTTAAAGCTGTAGTTCCTTTCTGATTCGGGCTCCAAAGAAGACAATGCCTTGCTGTGGATTAGCTCCTTTGTATGTCACTGACTGTGGTTACATGCATTCGAATTACTGGCTTAATCAGACTAAAATTGAATGATCCCTTTCATGTAAACACCTTTGTTCGAATAATTGTGGTCCGACTACGATTCGATTAACACCCCTGGATAACTCGATCCGACTCGGTTGATAATTCGGACATCGCGGCATGTAAACGGTGAATTAGATTAGGAACTGGACTATGTGTCTTTGCCCATGCTTCTGGAAGTCGAGTTGTCACTGCCGGGAGCTGGCCGGCAGAAACAAACAAACGTGAAAGTCGGGTGTCCTCGCTAGCTCGCTGCTGTAGCCAGCTAGCGTTGCTGCTAGTTCCCTGTTTGCTCCCCGACAACCCCCGACAAACCCCGAAGGTAGCGGGGTTCTTTCCATTATGAAGAGTGAAGCGGTCAAGCGGAGATGGCTGTATCACCACTAGTTGTAATGAAAACAGCGCCATCTATCGTATCGGATATGACATGCTTTCGGCCAATGATTCGATCTATTCCTGCCATGTATATTAGGATAATAGCAGTTGCCCCCGAAAGAGAGCATAGTCCGACTAAAGCAAAATTCGAATTGATACCATCATATAAACGCACTGACTGTCTAGCTCACGCTTAATGATGTTACTTACCAAAGTCACTGGCGCAGTAATGCTCCATTATGTTGTCTGCTTTCAGCTCATTGTCACACGGAGGGCACACCTTCGACACTGAGGGGACAGAAAAATAATTTGTCATTAGCAACTAAACCTAATCACACTTCATATGGTTCTTTCAGGCCCGATTAGCTAATATCTAACGGTTAGTTGAGGTCATTGTTAGTCAAGTGCAGTCAGCAAAAGCAAAGCCGCGTTGGTATGAAATCGTTAAGCTCTGAGCACTTTTGAGCCACTTATTTGCAGCCCCCGTCCTTGTGTCAGAGGCTATTTGCTGTTGAGCGAATACACAGTCCAGCAGGCTGACTGATGTTTGCCCTGCAATTACACTGGACGCAATGTTTTTATTCTGGCCCTTGTATATTTTAGTGGTGCAGGCGTGGTCTTGGCTGCACAGGAAGGTAAATGCTGCAGCAGGAGCAGCTGAACATGGTGAAAAGTGATTCAGTACACAGACACAGCCAGCACTTAGGCCACACAGCAACCACACATTGTGAAAACAGCAAGGGGAAACCGAAGCAACAAGTTTAGTTTATTTTTAACTCAAAATGTATGGTCATGCCTGCTTTTCTCAAACGAATGCTTAGCCTCACTTTGATTTGAAACGTGATTGTTGTTATTGTGCACCCATTCAGTCTTTTTTAGTTGTTTATTGTAGAATCTTGCTTATTTTCTACAGCAGAAATATAATAATTTATCATGAAATTCTGACTTAATCAAACATTTTTACTAACTTTAAATCCGCCACTTAAAAACCCTTCATTTCTTTTTCTCAGAAACACAAACACACTCAGACGTGCTTCACGCTGCCTTGCAATTTTCTACAAAGGCTCTTCAATATAAAACTTTATTATGACTCTTACGACATAAACTCCATGTAATCCTTGAAGGGCTGTTGTAGCAATACACATCTAACAAGAGTCCACTTATCCACAAAACATAGCTTTGGGCCAATCGGCGGAACAAGGTATAATATTAGAAATGCTCAGGGAGAGAAGGATGTGGCATATGAATCCACACCACCACATATGTACACCTGCAGCGCAGTTAAATATCAGAGCAGTCTTTATTTGGGCCGTTTGCTAATAAGGGAGCTAAATATTTCTGTCATTCACTAACCTCAAGGTCTAAAATATGTCCAGATCTCTTCCCCCTCTCCTTTTCCTCTGTGTTTCACACTTACAAACACACACATATGATAATTCTAGCATAGTCCAGCCCAGGCCCTTGGGTTAAAAGTCAGGGTTCAAAGGTTATCACCCCATTCCAAACCTCAGCGTCTGGGCAGATAATGAGAAGGGGTCAAAGTTCAGCATGCTTCGCTGCTCGGGTCGTGGGGAGGTGAACCCCCTTACCACCACTGAGTGTGTATGTATGTGTGTATGTGCTCGTATGTGTGTGTCAGAGGGAGTTGAACCATGTTCTTGAAGAGTAACTGCCAGTTTTTCTCCTCTGAGGGTTCCCATGCATTCACAGGCAGGAGACCTGCGAGGCCTACAGGGTCAGGCCTCCGAATTGTCTGGTGCTGACATGAAGACTGGGACAAGAGCTCGGAAACGCACACACACACACACACACACACACACACACACACACACACACACACAGTGCATGGCAAGAGATGCCAAAACTCTGGATTTGTCTGTTTTGAATGATTCCCTTGAAGCTGTTACATCTTATTCAGGCTCCACGGTAATTCATTCTGGTTTCACAGGGGTGGTATGTTGGCAGGAGGCCCGGCTACATTGGTGCCAGAGCATGTGTCAGGAGAAGGCAGCCCCTCCATGAAACTTAGTTGAGATTGGACCGAAAACCCCTATTTTGATTTCGCTGAGAAATCAATTAAGCGGCGACTGCCCACATCACGTTGTGCTCCCCGTCGAGGGAATCAACGTCATGTTCTGATGGGATTCACTGCTGTCAGGCTTGGTGTGTGTTTTTTTTTTCCTGGACACATTTCTACCCAGCAAATATTTTGACATGAGGTCATTTATGTAATTTGTCATCATCTCAAGCAGTTTCGGAATTTTTTGACTTGTGAAAATGATGTTCTTCTCTTGGTCGACTTTGGACTTGAATGCTTTTTGAGTGCTGCTTTTTGTCATCTGCGTGTTGGGACTTAATCACAGAAACTTGAATGTTTCCATTCATAGTGACCAATGTTATGTTATTGTATTTTAGAGCTGTTGTTCTGGAGAATGAGGAGGTTGGGATTTGATGGTTGAGGGTAAGAGGAAAGGGATGATGGGAGTAGTTTGAGTAGGAGGGTGGTCTGCTGGAGAGCCCTGCTGTTAATCCTTAAAGAGCAAGCCAGAGTAGAAATGACATACGGCAAGAGTCCAGTAATTTAACTGCACAACTTCACTTAGTCATAGCTCTGAGGTTAATAACACTTTCTCCATTTCAGTCTCCCTCCCCTGTTGTATCTTTTTTTCTCTCTCACTCGTTTTCTCCTCTCTTCCACACAGCTTTGTTTTCCATCGTATTTTGAATAATCTAGAAAGGCTGATTGAACACAATCAAATGCCACAAATGGATAATAATGACGAAGATGTAACAAGTTATTTGTCAAATGATGACATATTACCTTTGGAAAAGAAAGCCCCATAATAAATTGCCATTGTAAATATGTGTCCCCTGTCATCTCCAATGTTTAAAGTCACCTCAGCAATTCACTAAGTCAGTAATTACTGCAGCCAGAAATTGCTTTGCATTAATACAATTTTGTAGTTTCAACGTCACCCCGAGGTGACAAACTGTGCAGAAACACCTTGTCTTTGTCAATACATGCCTTCTTGTTGGCCTCAAACATTCTGCTGGAACAGAAACGGTGTGAATCACATTTTATGCTTGTAACATTTTACAAATTAGCTTAAAATGTATTTCACAGCTCGTCACTTGCACTATCTTTACTCAAAAGAAAACCAGATCTGTCAATATTGTCATACAAACCCCCGGCTGTGTTTTGTGCCTCGTCCCCTGCAGTTGGATCATCACAGTCCCTGTTTTTTTTTTTTTTTACAAGAACGTTGCATTTAAAGTATCCGCAGGACTCTTTTTTCATGCCTCATTTGGGCCCTTTAAGTTACGAGCAGCAACACTTATGACATAAAACGGTACTGTGCTGGAGATAAAATGCAGCGTGTGATTTATGTTGGGCGGCCTAACATCTGTTTAAATGTGGCAAGCAGACAGACACAGGAGGACTTAAACATGGCCCACAGGCAGCCCCCAGGGCCTTGAAAAAAAACAGCACGATCCTCGCATCTGTAGGAATCCTGTACAGAGGAGAAAATACTTTCTCAAAAGGCCGAAGCGGCTTCCATGAACAGAGCATTGGATCACATTTTCCCTTTCATATATCAGCCAGGGCCATATGAGTAGCACCCATTGTGCTGCTGGGGACCTGACAGTGCCGCTTGTCACCTTTAGCACGGCTGTAACTTACACTAGCCGCATCAATGAGTGCGGCAAGGACAGACAATATCTTTCACACCATGCAATTTCAACGACTTTTAATGGACACTGTACATATTGTATTGAAAAGCATTTTTCGCACAAAAAAACATGCAATGTGAGTTATGTAGTTTACCCCAAACACTTAAAGAGACGGTGCAGAAAACTACGCCTGTCTGAGTGTTTTGCTGATGCTGGCGGCAGCTAAAGGTAGCATCGTTGATGAAGGTGGAGTTGATGGGCAACACTAACTGTGCTCTGCCAGACAGCCCGAGCTCAGCTGGCCTGGATGCCTGGGCCCTCTTTTGTCAGCAGTCTGCTTGTCTTTCCTGGTATTATATCTACAGACTTGTGTTTCACATAATCACACCACATGGGCCTCTGTTACACACACAGGCCAAAATTCATCCACACACACAACCTAAGCTCAGGTGGCGGTGGTGTTTCTCTTTTGGCCATGACAGAGTGGTGGAAAGTGAATCTGACTCTGTACTGTTAGTTTCCACAGGAGCCCTCGAACCGTGCTATATCATGTAATTGCAGAATGGCTCCGATAGCAGCAGGGCCTCCCGGATGGACAGAGAGAGCAGTGCTTAATACCTGTGATTCATGCAGATTCACCTGAATTACCACAAGAGAACTCATGTGATCCTGTGTGAGGAGAATCATCCATGTTCTTTGACACAGAGGGTTCCCAGGAAACTCTTCTTCAAAGCTGAATTTCCTTTTTATTATTGCTGGCTGTGTGTGTGTGTGTGTGTGTGTGTGTGTGTGTGTGTGTGTGTGTGTGTGTGTGTGTGTGTGTGTGTGTGTGTGTTTAAGAGCCAAAAGCTTGTCCTCAGGATGGCCTCATTGGCACATCTAAGAATCTCTGGTTCTTAACAAAATGTCAGTGACTGAGCCTTCAGGCAAGAAGTGATATGGGTTCACTCTCAGTTTCAAACACACACCCTGAGACACACACACACACACACACACACACACACACACACACACACACACACACGCAAAGCTTTCAAATTTATTTGTTAAGCTTCACCAATATTCACTTTTTAATTTATTATTTAAAAGTTTTAATTCAACATGTTTTGTCTATTTTCTCTCTGCATAAAATTGCTCAACAGCAAAGACTTCGATCATTATTAGATTAGATAGGATCAACAAACAGTTGCCTGTTTGAGGAGGTGACAGATGAAGTTGAAGCTGCCTCCTTCTCAGAAAGCATGTAAGAGAATAAGTTATGGCTCTGCAAAGCCAAAGTGTCACATAGTTGATTCTCGTCCTACAAAAACAGAACAGCCATTTTCCCTAATGGAATAAGTCTGCATGAATTTGCCAGAGAATTCTGAAACGATTTAACTAGCTAGATATCAGTATTACTGATAAAAAAGTAAAGACATATCACACAATTTCTGATTGACGGTACGAATTATTTTTTTGCCATTGTTGGCTGTCATTTTGAGTGCTTTGGTAAATCAGTATAATACATCAAGTTAAGGAAAACACATTTACTATGGATATCAAGTAAAATACTAAGACACAGGAAACATTTTAACCAAAGAAGTTAAGCGTGAAATTGTGATAAAGGCATAAAATAGTGGAATAATGAGAATAATAAACTGTTTTCCTCGAGCGCATATTGAAAGCAGGGAGGCAGACACTTTTATGTGCTGCAGGAAGCAGCTTTTCTCCTATTCTACACTCTGTCTGCCTCTCTTTACGCTCCCGCTTCCCTCACCTTTCACTCCTCTCTATTCGGCTCTCTGAAGGACAATCGGACTTCAGCCATTTCCATTCTCTGCCTGCCTCTCTTGTCCTGTCATGTCGACTAATTAGTGGGAGCTCAGTAATTGGCCTTCTAGCTAATTGGCCCGCTGGCTGCCAGACCCAACAAAGGCCTTGCGGGCTGGGACACAGTGGAGACTGTCCCTGTGCTCTGTCTCAAGACTCTCATCAACTCCCTCGCTCCCCCTCTCAGTGCTGACTGCTTTTGTGAAGAGGCTGCAAGTAGTCGCGGTGCATTCACACACACACACACACACACACACACACACACACACACACACACACACACACACACGCACGCACACACAAACACAAACGTTTTTGCTCTCTATGTAGTTCCCTCTCACAGCTCATTATTGGCCCATATGTCTGTTCTCTTACTCGCTGACTGTGAAAAATGACATATTTCTTTACAGAAGTAATTTCCCTTTTTATTTTACTCATCTTTGCTCTATTTGTACATGTATTGACACTTTGCAGACTAGCTTGTGATTTGAATGCATGACAGCTTTGAAATAATACATTCTTCATTCACTCAGTTGTTTGATTGATTAGCTGTTGCTGGAGTCTGCTGATAAAGGTGTGTATGTGTGTATGCGCGTAAGACATGTGTGTCACCTTTTCTGTTCAGATTCAGATTAGTTTAACATCACAGTCCATTAATCTCAACTCGGTGAACAATCTGGCGTTCAGAGACTCTCCGTCTCCTGTCTCTGCCTCGGTGTGTCTCTGTCCCCCCTTGAGGCGTGTGCAGATGGCAGGGAGCCGTCCTGAACTGTCCACTTACTCAAGAACTTTCCCCTGTAGTCTTTTCCTGCTCTTTTCTCTCACACCGACTCTGGTTATTCTCTCACTTAAACTTTCATCTGTCATCATTCGCTTCGACGGGAAACCAGATGAGCCTCACAGCCGTCTTTGGGCTCTCGCTGTTTCTGACTCTGCAGGCTCTTAAACACTCATCTGTCTTAGTAATGTTATTGATGTTGGAGTCCAGGAATTTATAATGCAGAAACTAGTTGTTTTTTGAGGGGGGGTGGGGTCGGGGGAGGATTTGTGTCTGCACTACACGGGTCATAATATAACAGTAATTGCATCTGTTTTAATGAGAATGATACATAGTTTTTTTTTAACCAATTAAAAATCTTTGCTAATGTGCATTATAATTGCTTACTATATTCCACATATAGCTCATGATTAGAAACTCACTTGTACAATTGAACTGATTGTAAATCATTTTTGGACAGGCAGCTACAAACAAGCTACAGCCTGTTTTTTTATGCTGGAAAGGTTAAAAACATGTTTTTATTAAACCTGTATTTTGATTAGTGAGCTCGCCACTTGACATTTAGTATTTTGTAAAAACATTGAAATTATAGGTGGCGCAAAATGCCAAGCTAGGTCAATTCAATTTCTGTGAGTAAACTTGAATGAGGGTGTGTTGGGGTGGGTGTATGTGCACAGCTGCCCTACCTGGTGGCTGGGTTGCGTGGTTCCCAGTGAACTGCATGGGGATGCAGAGGTCATTGTCAATGGGAAATTTATCACAGGTCAGCATATCTGGCCAGGGGAAGCCATAGGTCTCCATCACCGGAGCACAGCTGTCCCTCACAGCCTCACACAGCGAGCGGCAGGGATAGATGGGCCTGTCCAGGCACACGGGTGCAAACAGCGAGCACAGGAAGACCTGGGTATCAGCATGGCATCGTTTGGCCAGGAGGGGCACCCAGCTACCCGCCTGCTGCTTGACCTCTGGCATGGTTTCGTGATCCAGGAGGTTGGGCAGCCTCATCTTTTTGTAGCCCACATTGTGGCATAGGCGCAGGTCAGCTGGTATGTCCACACACTGGGGCTGCTTGGTGTAAAAGCGGCCATTGTGGAAGTTGTCCGACTGCCAGCTGTAGTAGTCGTACTCATCTGCGGCTGAGGCGGTGAGGAAGAGGAGAAGGAGGGAGAAGAGCGACAAGCCCAGTGCCAAGCTGAAGGAGCCCTGGGTTAATGCCCACCTGGGGCTCTTTTGTCCGCGTGCCATGCCTTTCTGAGCCCGAACCAATAATTCAGGAAGGTTGTATCCAAAGTCTCCAAAGTGACTCAGTGAAGACAAAACGCAGAGTGAAGAGAGGAACAAGTGGGGCAGGCGTACGAGCTGTAATCCCTTTTTTTGTCCTGAGTATGGACGCTGTGGATTGAAAACAGAGTGTTTAATTCCCTTCTTCCCTGCAGTCAGCCCTCTAAGCCTCCCTGAAACACCTCCCTGTGTGTGTGTGTGTGTGTGTGTGTGTGTGTGTGTGTGTGTGTGTGTGTCTGTGTGTGTGTGTGTGTGTGTGTGTGTGTGCGTGTGTCTGTGTGTGTGTGTGTGTCTGTCTCTGTGTGTGTCTGTGTGTTTGTGTATGTGTGCCTCAGGTAGTAGAGTAGGGAGGCAGCAGCCAAGGAAAGATGAGCACAGGACTGCTTATTTTCTAACTTTCCCTGGTCACAATGTCTCACTCTCCTTCCCTCTCCCTCTCTTAGACCTGTCTCCAGCCCTCCTCTGCTCGCTGTCTATCAGTCTGCAGCTGTAATGAGAAGTACCTTAGGTTTTAAGAGGCATTGGTAGCTGCTCTCTTCGGCTGCCTGCCCCCTAACAGGCACCCAGACCACTCACCTCTCTACTGGCCTCCCATGCACTCACTCACACCAGCTTCAACCAATCACATCCCTGGGGGAGGCTCCCAGTGGCCCTCAGGACACTCCCCTACCTCTTGTCTGCAACAAAACCCCTCCTCTACAACAAGTTAACGTGAGAGAGAAAGAGAGAAAGAAACTATGGTAGTTTTTTTTCAATATAACTCTCTCTAATATGCACAAGATTCCTTGGTCAGAAACATACCCACAAACATGCATAGCAGACATTGTCACCCTCTTAGTCATGTTGTTTTTCTCATACTTTTTACCCCTCTTAAATGTGCATTGTCATAAGAGGCTCACCAAACTCCCTGCATATTTCTCCACACATAAAACAAATAGTTATGCTTGCCATTGAAGGCCAGTCACTTTATTAACTCAAAATAATCTGGTGTAACAGGTTGCTGCTGGCATTGACAGTGAGAAAATATACTCTCACACACTTACACACTTACACACAGGCTCAAGCACAATTGCAAAGTGTGAGAAATCCAAGAGAAGAAAGTGAATGAAGTGGGTGTGAAAGAGCTGCACGAAGGTTACTGAGTGTGGGCTGTGCAGCTACAGGTGGCTAGTTGGTTTACCCGCACTATGGGAGTTATGCTAATGTGTATGTTGGCTGTGAATAGAGGCACGCTGCCCCTCTGTCTCTTTCTATCAGTGCCACTGACACAGTAAGGGCCTTCGACTTGGCAGAAAATTCCCTAAAAGGGTCACATTCAGACTCAAAGGGCTGTAGCTGTGTGAGCAGGATGTGGGATCGGTGGCTCGCATGGAGGGTGTTCTTGCATCTGGCATTTGATCTACGTCATGCATTAATGCTTTTCCTCACGTGAATGGGCAGCAAAAGCAGGTTCATTCCACTGATAGGGAAGACTTTGTTAGCTGGGGTAAACTGACATTTTATCATGATAGAGAAGGATTGCACGGACACAATCTGGATACTGCTGACACAGAGACGAAGTAGAAAGACATGAGACGTTGGAGCGTTATTATTATTATCCCTATGTGGCAGTACAAACAAGGAGAATAAGAGGGTGTGTGAGTGTGTGTGTCTTGCATACAGTCAGAGGTACACTTGGATGAGAATCAGGGATAGTATTGTTCTTCGCCTGTAGTGTAGAAGAGGAAATTCCAGAAACAGCAGTCAGTCCATACAATCTAATTCAATAAGATAAAATCAAATAGATAAAAATGTGGATCGGTATCTGGCCACCAGGCATGGCAATAAAACCCTGCGCATTATCCAAGCACCCATAGTATTTTGACCTTATTTTACAAGCCAGGGGATTATGAATACAATTTCTGCATCATCTAATATTTTTTTTACTTGAGAAAGCAGTTGAGCATGTTTCAGCCTTATCTTTTCCGAGCTACAGTTAGAATCCCTGTTGACTTATTGCTGTGCTGCGGACAATGCGGAGTGATTTTTCAGGGATTCGAAAAGCTGCCAGCAGAAAAAACAAGCAAAATTCTTTCCCGCTGCAGTTCTCATAAGTGCGATGTCGAAAGATGAGATGGCGGTGAGCTGAAGTCACCCCTAAAATGTCATCAACTTTACTAAAAAGTGTCATTTAGTGGCTATAAAGAGCTGTTTTGGTTTGATACACATTTTTTAGCCAAAGCTAATTGACTACATTTCCGCACTTCTTCTTTCCCATCACGCTGCCCCTGCTTACATTGTGTGTTTGTTATTCATGGTTTAGAAACTTCTCTGCTAACCTTTGCACCACAGCTAATCAATATTACTCACAGCTAATAATCTGTGGACCTTACTCTTTCATAAAGGGCTTGTGAGATTGTCTTGTGCACACCTCGCTATCTCTGTGACATCTTGTGTATTCACGTTAGTTCAGTGGTGACCTATTTTAAGACCGCCAGCGTTTCCTCTTGATACAGGCACAGTGTACTGCCTTCAAGTCGGTAACAAAAGTGTCTTTCATGGTAATCAATCAACAATGGTTGTCTCCTCTTGTTCTCCTTCCCCTAACTGGCCCCTGTGGCCAACAGCCAATCAACTCCACTCTTCAGTTTCCAGCCTTCTGATTGGACAAGGGCTATAAGATTAGGGCCAGCCTGTATTGTTGGGCCTAAAGGTTTAGCATGGTTTGAAAAGAGTGTCTCAGCAATTGTATGAGTGAGTGTGTGTTTGAAGATAGTATGGGTAGTTGTGTGTGTGTGTGTGTGTGTGTGTGTGTGTGTGTGTGTGTGTGTGTCTGTGTGTGTGTGTCTGTGTGTGTGTGTGTGTCTGTGTGTGTGTGTGTGTGTGTGTGTGTGTGTGTGTGTGTGTGTGTGTGTTTCAGAGTGATTGTAAAGAGGAAAGGCTGGATGGTGTGGGTGAGGTGGCCAGACAACCAGATATGCCCTCAAAGCAGAGTTTGAATTCCAAACCACACAAGAAGATGGAGGCGATGAAGTGAACGGCAACAGCTCCGGCTGAACAAACTGCAGAGAGCACAGATAAATCAGTGCACCCTCAGTAAACTCGGTAATCTGTTACTTCGATTTTACTCAAATCAGAATGACTGAAAAGATACTGAAATGTTGATTAAATGTACAGTTGTACAGGGGCTTTTTTTTGTAAACTTGTTTTTATCTCCTGCAATAAAAAGAATGGAGACCGATTTAGAACTCAAAGTAGACATATCTGACTTGCACAACTGCAGTGTACGACAAGAACCTGTTGTGGACGAGATTTTGTTTTTGTTTTCTCGAAGAGTGAATCCCGACCTCCTCACGACACACACCTCCCAGACCTCGCAATGCAACAAAAGCAATTAGTTTGCAGAACTGTAAAAACATGTCTCCCACAAATCATTTTTATTTCTTTTCTCCTTTTTATCCATCTCTCTCACACACGCACACAAGCACACGCACACACACACACACACACACACACACACACACACACACACACACACACACACACACACACACTTAAACTCTTACTGTAGAAACAGAACCGCTGATGGACACACTGCAGTCAAGCTACAAGAGCAATTATGTGGACATCAGCTTTATTAGCTGTTTTTGCAAAAGCAGCAGTTCATAATCAGTGCAGTGATTAAGAATTTGTTTTTTTTTTATCTGTCTCCTCGGTTCACCGTAAAGGTTTGACTTGTCATGGTGCTCTATTAGAAATCAATAATTCAGAATGAATACAAGGTGAGGAATACCTGAAGGAGCTTCCACTTCTTTTAATCTTTTTAGTAAAACTGTCTTTGAGCCCTCAAACTGTGCATTAGAAAGAAACAGTTTAATTTCATTAATGGCTCTAGTTTTCGAAATGAGCTGTATAATCTGCGATCAGAAATGTAGTATGCAATCCATGAGCAATTAAGGCCTGTTGTTAATCTCCCCCTTATCCTGCATGTTTGCAATGTAAGAAGGGTCAGTCAGTCCACAAACGGCAGGAGATGAAATAAACAGAAAGCTCTACTTAAGCTTTGCTTCAACAAGAATGTCACAGACTTGGCAGCTTGGGTGCCACCAGGAAATATCAGGTTTTTACAGTATGACTGATTTCTGCTCAGCCTGAGACCAGGAACGACTTCTTCGATTGGTGCTATTGCACGTAGTTGCTGAAATGTGTCGACATTTTGTTGGAAGACTTTAGCACCACACAGTCACATAGTCCTAAACCTGTACGCCTGTCATAGCGGGCAGCGGTTAAGAGATGTGCTGACGAGTGTTTGCCCGCTCCTGTCTTTGACCTTCTTGTCTTCACTATCACCTCAAGTATTCGTTTGGTACTTTGTCCCTTTTCTCTGTCTGTCTGAGACCATCTTTACTCCTGTTTCTGTTGTTTCTGTTGCAGCATTGGATGCTTCTCTTTTAGACATCGAGGCGAACACAAGGGGTCGGAAGGTACATTCAGGCACACAATCAGGCAATGTGACAATTTCTCCTCCCTCTGCCTGCCTGCCATCCACACACTCACACACAGACACACACACAATCACACACACACACACAATCACACACACACACACGGACACACACGCACCTCCCTGCGCTGTCAACTTAAACCCTTACCACTGGCTTTCGCTTCCCCCAATCGAAGTCTTTGTAAAGGAGCTTTGACCAGATCATCGTCATGGAGCCCAATGTAAAGAGACAGAGAGGAGAAAGGGATAACCAAACTGGGGCGGAGGGCTTTTATTTCAGTGTGTATGTGTGTGTGGCCAGCATCTAGTCAGCTTCCAGTAAAAACCTTTGAGTGATGGGAAACCCATTCTGAATCTCGTGACACTTATGCGTTCAAAAACATGAGAAGCAGCATACAGACTGTTATTGTAACAGAGCCAGAGATGATGCTCTCGTCAGCATTTTGGGTCAAACTTGCTACCACGGTGCTAGAATTCACACAATTGGTACATGTGTGTAAGCGTGAGCATGCTTGCATATCCAGTTCAATATATCTACATAGAAAAAAATGTGTTTCCTCAAACTGGGGTATGTGACAGTCAACTCTTTTCAAGCAGCACAAGTCAAATGTTGAAACCTTGCAACTTGATTTAGTCCACAGTGAACAATGGTGATTAGAGTACATCACCTGGGGTAAAATATTTTTCACAGATTTCTTGACAACAAAGGAGAGTCGCGGCACATTTAGCACACTTACAATGTAAAAAAAATATGAAACACTTATTGACTTATTTTACCAACTGATAAAATACTGCAAACCAAGCTGCGCAAAGTTGATTGTAACTTTCCCCCTGTGACATTTTAATCCATGTATTTTTTTTTTAAATGGAAAGGGATCAGTTTAACATCGAGATTTAATTTAGTTTTGACAGTGAAACCTCACGACTATAATATTTTTTGGGAGGGGAGTTTACCTAAAGTTAACTGCTCAAAGCAACCACAGGTCAGGCTCAGGCCCAGAAATTCCAGCTACATTCACATAATTGGATATGTAGAATAAATAAATGTGGGGCTTTTCCAAACGCTGATTTATTTCAATAAAGGATGTTGACTGCGTTGAAGCTCTCCAGGTTCCTCTTTGACTTCATCCATTTGACTCGCGACCTGCATGTGAGCGACTGTGTAGCTGAGTATTTGAGCCCAGCGCTTAGTCTTTGGTGTTGTTCCCAGTGTTACTGTTTGTAACCTGAACCCAACTGTGAGTGAGTTGTGTGCTTAAGCCGTAACTGCAAGGTCCGATGTAATTTATGAGCCGTGGACTTCATTGTTAAACACTCTCCTGTCACTGAATCTGTTTGCGTGTATGGGTGTGTTTATCGATCCATTTGCTTGTCTTTCAACATATAATCCAGAATATGTCAGCGAGGACAGTGGGAACTCATTTCCCTCTTTACGCTATCTCTTCATCTTTTTTTGGTGTGTGTCCACATGCTCGATGTGCTCGTCTCCGTAATAGCCGGGGTCATCAGTTGAGGATCAGACCTCACCTCTGTTGGGAAATAGAGAGATAGGAGTTTCAACAAACAGGAACGGCTTTTCCCATATCTCTGTGAAAGATTGCATGATAACATTTTTGGCTGATGGGAGGAAAGGTCTTGGCATTTATCTCAGCCTTTAGCAGTGCTTGTTAAAAAAAAAAACATTAAGAAAGGTCTCGCACTCACTGGCCTATACGGAAAGGCCTATACACATTAGTTTAAAGTAGTTTTTTTGTTGCTATACAGTCTCGTCTGCACCACTTGGGCCTGTTTTTCCACAGTAGGTTCACAATGGTCTCTTTCTTAAATGATTTGGTACAGTTGAAAGAGACCATCTGACAGAAGGTTGAAATAAGTTTCATGTGGTTTAACAATCTTGGCTCAACCTTTAGCATCACTTAACCAACATAATTTTTTCCAGGCCAGTGGCATTGTGTAACTGCATATTCCTACTTTCCTCCAGCCATGTTTTATGAGTACTGTCTTATTTGAATTGTCATCTGCAGAGCCGCCCTCACAAGGTTATTCTCACATACCATGCACATTTATCAATGAACATTTCTGACAAAAAGTTAAAAACAAGAACGAAAAGGCTCTTTTTATGGTGCCATCACAATATATATTCAGAACGTTCTCCAGTCAACAATTTATGGACACAGTGACATCACTGGGAGCTTTTCTAGTTCAGCATGACAATAAAATTAAGTATGGAAAATATGAACTAAGTCACTTTTAACTAAGGCAGACAGAGCAGCAAGGTAAGGTTAAATAAGACACTTATTTTAACCCCCTCTTATTCACCATGTATAAGCAGCAGATAACCATTGAATTACGTTACATTCATTTGGCAGACGCTTGTACGAGGCAGCTTGAAATGATAAATGCATTCAAACTCAAAAGGACCAAGAGTTGGATGTCATCATAAGCTGGAAATACTTTGTTTATTATCTTTGTTAACAACTATAACTCCACCTATGAAGCATGATTGAATGGTGTGTAAACTGTTGAGGAAAGTTCCATAACACACATAGTTGTATTTATATAGGCATAATGTATGTCTCCATTACTTTTAAATAGATTCATGCATGTTTTGATGTAAGCTGCGCATGATTTGTCCACGTATATAATGTGAATATGAGTGAATATTAGACATAACATGCTCGTTCTTCAGACAGTGGGCGACCTAGACTGGGATTAATTCATTACTAATGTTCTTCTCAAGCAACTACTGTATATTCTAGCGGCCTTTGGGCAGAGCACATAATTGGAGCTGTTGGAGGCCAGCAGCAGCAGACGACTGAAGCACAAGTGAACTTGGCATGACTGTAAGAATGTGACATATTGCGTAAGACCATGTGTCCTGAACAAACTCTGCCCAGATAAATGAAGGTAAGAACAAACTAGTTAATTGTCAAATACAATGGTGCTTTTCACCAATGCAGAGGGCAGACATGCTACTGTGTTAATGGAAGAACAGCAGTCTCACATTGGCAGCCAGGCCGCTGTTCCAAACCACTGCATCTGTCCTCTTCCAGTGTGGTTACCATACACCTCTGCTAGTTTTGGACAACTCAAACTTTGGAATAGGAAAAGCATAATTCTCTCCCTTCTTTCTCTCACTTACTCACTGTGTCTCTCTTTCTTTCTCATGCACATTTACCCCACACATACCAATTTTGCCCAGATGAAAAATGTCAAGGGTGGACCACCTTGCTCTTCCATTGCCTGGTCAGAGGAAAATCTTCCCGTCTTCATCAATGAGGCGCAGTGTGCAGCGTGCTCTGTCCCGCTCGCATATCTCAGCCATTAGACAGGCATGTGTTGGGCCGGCTCCAGGGCTGTGCCTGCCGCCCCGCTCACTGAAGTCCCATTCAAGGTAATCTACACCAACGCAACCAATTTCACAGGTGCAAAAATGTGTAACAAGTAGAACTTGAAACATTATTGCGGGGTTCAGATGATCTTTCGGTGAATTAAGCAGCGTGGAAAGGTCTTTTTTTACAAGCCCACAAGCTGTGTCGAGTTTAAAAAAAAGCAATAAAGTACATCAGGGGTTCTTAAACTTTTCCACTTAATGACCTGACACCAAGCCTCATTCAAATGTACATCAGTATAATTGAATGCATGTATTGTACAATATATATCAATGCTTTAACAAAGAAGCCATTTAGAAACAAAAAACAGCATTAATTCATAACATTTGTAATATTTTATAAAGTGATAGATTTGTAATTTGTAGGAAAAGTTTTGCTCATTTAAAAAAAATGTTTAAACAGCCTTAATGAAATTCTTATTAAAATTACAATCATTGCAACAACAACAATGTATGACATTTCATTGTGAAAATGTTGTGACGATGTGGGTTCATTGTGTTGAACTTACAGTAAGTTAAACTGTTTAACCCACAACTTTACTTTGTTTTACAGCATCTGTCTTCAGTGAAAAACCTCTAACAACTGAGTGTACACTACCTGCTCAGCATCAAACAGCTGACACACACAGGTAGCATCTGCTGCAACCAGCTCAGTCACACCCGGATGGAACCGGTGTCTCTGTGAGAGTCACTTTCTTTGACTTCTCCAGTGCATTTAACACCATCCAACGAGTGCGACTGAGTGAGAAGTTGCGGGTGGTGAGAGAAGACTCGTCCACCATCTCCTGGACCACTGACTACCTCACAGGCAGACCAAAGTTTGTCAGAATGGGCCATGTGCTATCTGCAACGGTGGTCAGTGATGTTGGAGCCCCACAGGGAACTGCTCTGTCTCCCTTCCTGTTCACCCTGCACACCACTGACTTCCAGTACAACGGGGTCATGCCATCTACAGAAGTTCTCTGATGACTCTGCAGTGGTCGGGCGTATTAGGGATGGACGGGAGGAGCAGTGCAGGGCAGTGGTGAGTGACTTTGAGGACTGGGCCGGTGAGAATCACCTGCTTCTGTACGTGGCTAAGACCAGACAGATGGTGGTCCACTTCAGGAGGAAGACGACGACTCTGAGACCTCAGAGTGTCCTGGAAGAGGACGTGGACATGGTGGAGGAGTGCAAGTACCTGGGTGTCTCCATCGACAGCCGACTGAACTTGAAGGCAAACATCAATGCTGTCTACAAGAAAGGGATGAGTTGACTCTTTTTCTTGAGGAAGATTCGATCCTTCAATGTGTGCAGTAAGATGCTGGAGATGTTCTACCAGTCGGTTGTGGCCAGTGCCTTGTATTTCGGCATTATCTGCTGGGGGAGCAGCATTGGAGCCGGGACACCAATAGACTTAACAAACTGGTTAAGAAGGCCAGCTCCGTCATCGGCTGCAAGCAGGAACATCTGGAACAGGTGGTGGAGAGGAGGACGCTGAAGAAACTAACTAACCCGGACCACCCTGTCCACCACCTACTGCAGGGTCAGCGGAGCACTTTCTCCAAAGGATTCATACAGCTGCGCTGTCACAAGGTCATAAACAGGAAAACATTGCTGCCCATTGCAATGAGACTACACAACAAATCACCTCTGGACTAATTAATCATTGCACACATTTATGTTGATTCACACTTCCAATACACTACACATACATACTTTGCATTTTGCACACTGTATTGTTTAAATGTAATTCAATTGAATTTCCTTTCAGATTTAAACCTTTAACTAACGGTCTGTTGTTGATGTCCTCTCCCATAAGTGTCATGTAACCCTCAAGTCCAGTTTGTGCTGATCAGTGGTCGGACTGTTTCAGGTCTTGAACCAGTTTAAACATTCCACAAAATCATTCTTGACATATTTTTGTATGTATGTTGATAGCATTGATTTAGTAGTGTCTCCTCCTGCCCTCTGTCAGGGTGTGATTGCCTTTTTTTGTGAGCACACAAATACTCATACAGACACACCAACATTATTCTCTCCTCTCCTCATTTCGATCTACATAGGTGACCTGAATGAGTTGGCAACACAAAGAAAAAACACTTAAAATGTCATAAAAAAACAAATAAGCTGTGTTTTTGTCTCCATACAAATATTCCTGTATGCATGTACTGTACATGCGTTGATCATGACCCCGACACTGTATGATAATGTGAGTATGTAAGTCACGACAATGAGTCCATACAGAGTATGTGATGTAGAGAAAGAGCTGCCGGCTCTAATGCTCGTGAGTCAGAAGTCCTGGTGGTAAACAGGCCTGTCTCAGCGAGGTGAGAAAACAACCTGAGCAGCTGTGGCTTTTCTACGGCAGAAACAGGCTCTCTTAGGCGCCAAAGATCATACAACATGAGCTGGTTTTGGATGGAATTACAATACAGCTTTCATTGTGGCACTGTTGGTATATCCCAGACAAACATTTCAGAACGTTTCTCTCTCTCTCTCTCTCTGTCGCGTCATTTTAGATTAGCAGGCTAAAGGCTCTGCTTATTGTTATTAATCTAAATCCATCCAGATAGGGAATGGTTTTTAGTTTCATCAACTACAAGGAAGAGATGTGAGACGCTTGTTGTTCCTTTGGGTCTTTTTCCTCATTCTCCTTGTCTTTTTAGTGACAGAACAAGTGTTCTCCTCGAGGCAGCAGATTTAAGGACAGGCTTTGAGTCACAAGACATCTGCTCTCCTCACTCCATTTATTTAGGTCCTGTCTGAGTGCTGACAGATACTCTCTCTGTCCTTGTCTTTTTGAAGCGCTCTCTTAATCTCTTTCTTCACCTTCGTCCCTCACTCCGTCCTTCTGTGATTGTCTCTGTCCCCACATTCGCTTCCTGGGTCACTGTTCTGATTATTGTTGCAGTCTGGTTACACTTTGTGCCATTTGACAGTTATAATTTCCAGAAAACGCACTCCTCCCTTCCTGTAGCAGACTGCTGTCATGCTTTATGTATGGCTTTTTATAGCACTAATTGTTTCCATTGGATATGGTATATGATACATTAGCTATAGTACTGTGGAGCTATGAACAGTAACCACTATGTCTTGTCTTCACCAAATGTATAATGTTCAGAAGCAAATAAACCCATTAATAAATTAAGTCTAACATTTCTTTTCCTGGAAATAAACCAGAAATAATTTCATATATGGGTCAAGTTCTTTTTCTTACTTGTTTCACAGTGGCAGAAACACAAAAAGACAATTTGATTCTGACAACTGTCTGGAAAACATAATCGATTTGATCAATCCTGTATAAGAACTCATTCTCTCACTTTGAAGTGGAGTCTTGGCAGCAAGTGAATGCCTGCGCAGCTACAAAACCACACTCAATAACCTCTTTTCATATCCCAGACAAATGTTTTAAGGCCTCTGTATGTGTCATTTCATGTGCTTCCACATGAAATGCTTGTAGTATTGGCTCCAGCAGTCAAACCATCCCATATACATGATCCTGCTCCTCTTGTCATTTCTGACATGTAGACCCTTACTACTGTGCAGCCGAAACATTATAACATAAATCTCTCTTCTGCTCACTATAGTTCACTTGTGTTTTACCCTCACTCCCCTGTGGTTTCACCTCTCTCTCCCTGACTTTACTCCCTTGAAAATGTCAAAAAGAGTTCTGTTTATAGCTGATGAGTGCCCCAGTTTGTCTCCTTCAATGCTGAAGGTGATGGGGCATTTAGAGGGCAGTTAGAGCTCAAGTTCCTTTGAGTCAGAACAGGAGAAGGTGTAATTTCCTGAGTCTAAGGTGGTCTCTAAAAATATTCTGGGATTTCTCTTACAGTTTGGAAAATGATCTTTAATCATAAAGGTACCTGAGCAAAGAAACTGTCATCTGGTCTGGGGCCGCCCAGGGTAGCTGATACAATACATGTCGAGAGAGATCCAGGAAGAACACATGACATGGTATAACTAGATGTAGCGAGGCTGTGGAATTGATGATCATCATATATATATATATATATATATATATATATATATATATATATATATATATATATATATATATATATATATATATATCTCACACACACACACACACACACACACACACACACACACACACACAGCTGTAATGAATGACATTTCTAGATGTTGGCCCCTCCCTGTCTGACCATGGGCAGAGCTCAGCACAGGGCAGGAAGAGAGGAAAGCTCTCGAGAGAAAGGAGGGGGAGACAGGCAGAGACTGAAGGCACTTCATGCTGAAGCTCCTAGTGTGTGTTTTTTTTTACTTTTTTGAGAATTGATTTTCACATGATGAGGGGAAGCTATGTGGCAAATTATTATTGCACATGTAGATGTTTTATATCATAAGAAATGACTGAATTTCTGGGAGTGGGCAGTGCTCTGAGTCTTTTATAAGTCTCCTATTTTGATATTTAGCTTGAACCAAAAGTTGTTCTGGTCCACCATCTTGGAGGCCCTCTCAAAGCTCTCATTTCTTCTCTGAGGAGCCACAGGTGAGGATGCACTAGGCAGCCTTCACAGAAACCAGCTGACACGCCCCCTCATGGCATGTCAGCTATTGATTGACACTGCAGCTGATCAGTCTGTTTCATATGGCGTGAAGACAGATAACAGATTAAAATCAAGTTTGATGTATTATTTATTTATAGAAATTATTTAGAGCCGTGATCTAGAGGAAGCTTAGATGTGAGGAAAAGTGAGTGAGGGATACAAGGATGCAATTTAAGAGACTTGGGTATGCACATGCTGTTGTGTTCTCCATAACTAATTTGTAAGAACTTCCTCAGGGCAGAGCAGTGTCTCTCTGCAGGTGTTCAACAGAACAAAAAACAAAACCTGTCAAACAAAGTGTTCAGTATCCTTGGCTGACATGCTTTGCTGTTTCCCCTCAGAGCTGAAGTTTTCCTTTCATTTAAAAAAAATGGATGTTTTGATATAATCATTAAAACATTAATTGGAACAGGAAATGGTGGTTTATTAAAAACAGACCAAAACAATCCAGTTGGATATATTCAGTTTCTTCTGCATTTTTGCCCAGATGATAGAATAATATGAGCCCCTCTGTTCTTTCCGTTATTAGTCTCAAGTTCTGCTCTTTTTTGAGTTGCTCATTTCCCAAATGCTGATGCAAAGAACAATAATTACAGATATTGCATATCAGATAATCTATCACTGATTAAGTTTCTCTTTATCTGAAGATTATTTTGAAACAAATACTCAACCACAGCTCTAAATATTAGTGTTGCTATCATGAAAAAGGATACACTTGCATTCTTTGTTTCCTCCTGTCTACATTTTCCAACTTTTGTCCATTTTGATTACATTTAACTGTGAACATGAACTAGAGGGGCGAATGGACACAGAGGCCCAATCTCCACCCTTAGGGACTCACAGACTTTGAGGCGCACTCCGTGAAGTCCTTGAGGGTTTAGAGGTGTCCCATTGTCAAATTGTGGAGTGCCTGAGGGCTCTGTGGCGGACATTTTGAGCCCTTCATGAACCTTTTCCGTAAGTCAACATTAGATGCTGACTTTCTCTAAGGAAATTACCCATAATACATTGCAACGTGAGGTTAAACACGCAGTTCCCAATTGAAGAATGGAGACGTTTAAAAAAAAAAAAACGTAAACAAAGAGGCACGTGAGCATTTAGCCAGATACAATCCCGTTACAACATAATGGATTAAAAATGGAACATAAAAACACATGAATTAGAGAAACGCAAACAGAATATATATATTTTTTCTGTACATTCATCAAACATTTTATTTTGACAAAAACAAGTGAATAAATAATATAAAATGACTTCTTATCTTGTGAGGAAGACGTTTGAACCAGTCAATGAAAAGAATAAAACAAATACACAATTGTACACAATATTTTTAATGCAGTCACATGATGTTGCAGTAAAGTGCTGTCTCATTCATATTTACACCAGTTCAAGCCCTCACAGACGCTCAGGGTTCCTGAGGGTTCAGGGCTTGAGGGTTGAGGGTGGAGATTGGGATTGGGCCGTTGTCACAGTTCAGCTCCACGCCCTCCTCACTCTACATGTCAGTCACTCCCTGCTCATCAGTCTAACTCGCTTCACCTGTTCACCCACCAGCCTCTGATCGTTAAGTCGCTAGCCTGACACCCAGTGAACCGACCAGCCTGTTGGTCCTGACCCTGTTTAACTGTTTCTGGAAGTTTTAGATAAAAGTCAAAGATCTCTTGAATCGTGTTCGTCGCATTTGGGTCCAGACACAATCGGTAACAAACAGAGGATCTTTGGCCTCTTCCAACTGACCGTGGATCTGAGGTGTGATTCTCACAATGGACGATTACCTAGATACCTTAAACAGTGGGAGGGACGAGGTAAACCTGCCATGATTGTATTATCATGCCTGCTGGTTTCTATTTACTAAAATCAGAGGAAGTGAGCGCTGCCTATGTGCTGTAGAGTTGGATGCCGGGCTTTAATATCGGCCGTCGGGACTCTTACCATCTGCTCTACCATCTGAAGGCAGGAAACTGTCTGGCTTCATCTTACCTTGTATAGCTTCCACCAGCCTGTTCTGTACTTCAGCCACAGCAAGAAATAAGCTACCCAGCAGCCTGAAATGCTGCTCTCGCTGTGGGCTGCAACAAGGCAAACTTGGCATACAGCCTGAACCCTCATGTTCATTTATGATTAAAGTCATTTTCATATGGTCAGAGTCAGAGCTGCGTTACTGTCTGATTAAATGCAGGAGACGGGCATTAGTCCTTTTCTCTGGAGCCTGATTACATGCAATTATGAGGCTCATTTATTGAAAGGAACATTACCGTGACAGTAATAGAAAATGTCTTCTGTCCTCCCAGCTGTACACCTGGCGTTTCTTGTTTTATGCGATCAGTCCTCATTCAGGAAGAGCTGGATCCTTTCGCCCTGCAAACAAACAGCAGCCAGATAACTGGCAGGCGGCTTCGCTGGATGTTTGACGGAATAAGTGCATTTTAATTTGCGCTGAGACTTGGCTGTGAAAAGCAAATCTACAGCCAAAAAGCATATCAAAACTTTGAGGGGGGATTTTTTTTTGTTTCTTCTGTCTTTTTCTTCTCTTTCCCCTGACAGGCTCATTTTTCTTCTCTCAGTAGGACCACTGCTGGTGGTGGTATCATTACACTCCACTACATTACAGAGCACTCTGTCATGGGGCTCAATCCCGCAGCTTTCACACTCATTGCAGCAATATCACTGACAAGGCTTTACTGTGCAAAGTCCTGAAAGCACATAAATTCTGTATGTTTAACGAATCAAAGTTTTGTGTCTCGCTGTTTGCTGCCAATATTTTCAGAGCGCCATACCAGGACAGAAGCTGTGTATGCACACAAAATGCTTTAAAGCCACAACTCATCAGCGAAAAGCGAACTCCTTTATTTCAGTTTTGGTGTTCTCTGCTCACCGCAGCATCCACTCAAAGTGAACTGGACATGGAACTCTCCAAACTTCTCCTTTTCATCTCCTTCTCGCTGCCCCATCGCTTCTTTCTGCCAGTAAAGACCAATGCAGCGTCATCTGCCTCCTGGCAGGACGACCCTTTATCTTCCTTATGGAAGTACAGCCCATATTAAGGCCCCTGTGTGTGTGTGTGTGTGTGTGTGTGTGTGTGTGTGTGTGTGTGTGTGTGTGTGTGTGTGTGTGTATAATTGACTCACTTCCTCTGAGCATAATCAGCTATATTGTAACTATTTATACATGCTGAAAGTCATACAAAATGAGGTCAGGTGTATTTATGCAGTAACAGGGTTGCGAGCTGTTGTCACACATCTATGTGCACGGAAATATAAATTCGCCCCAGAACAAAAGGCACAAAAATTCAAAACGATTCAACCTTTTTCAAATTGTGTTTTAATTGCTGAATATTCAATTAGCATTTACAATCTTAAGAGACCCCCGACCAAAGCATGACATCCCATCATTGCAATAATGTGTCTTTCTGTGAGCCCCCGGCTGCCGTTTGATCACGGTAGCTTTGATGCTTGGCTCTGAGGGACATTGGTAGCATATGATCAAACAGCACTACACAAGCAAAGACAGCACAGACTCAAAGCATATGTTTTATTTCTTATGGCTCAAATCAAACTGTGCTGAATATATTGTAACACAACCAAAACACTGTAAAATCTCGGAGCAACAGTGAATGTATATTAATGAATATTATTATTATATTTCCAATACACATTTTTTTTTTTCCCTGAGCAATAACTTCTAATTTTAGAACCTTTCTTTTTTTTACAAGACACGGTAGCAGGCACTGCGTTGCGTGAAGCATAGCAACAAACCAGACAAACGTATGTCCGCGTGCTGTGAGTTCCACTCGCTCAGGGGGAAGCTATGTGACGGGAATGAGATCATTTTTCTGCCGTAAAAGTCTTTCCACATGTGTCCTACAGGAGCTGACGTACCTGTCGATCATTTTAAAGAGCTGTCTCTGAACAGAACAGTAAAGTCTCATCATCTCTGCAGCTGCAGCGAGGTCATCATCGAATTGGTACCCGTAGTGAGAGAGCAAGACCTGTTGATTTTCACTCTACTGTAAGCATACCTACAGATCCAGCTTCATGGTTTAACATCCGGATAAACACTGAATAATGATGAGCCAAGACTTGCATTAACATTGTGACATGCGGGGAGGGGCGACTATTCTCTTTGTGTGTCCCTTTAACAGAATGTGTCTCTTATATGGCAGCGCAGCTGTGTGCATATGAACCATCTCGGTGGGAATCTGATGGCTCTTTGCATTTCTCTCATCCCTTTCCCTCAGGCAGTTGATAAACTGAAGGATCACAGTTGTCACCACAACGTACAGTGAGGAAAGTATTATTCAGTAAGACAGTGATGAGCCAGTGAGCTGTCTCTGTAGTGTGATTGAATAATAACTCAACGAGTGGCAGTTTCATATTGTCTATCAAAAGATAATCATAAACTGTGCTTGTTATTTGTCATTATTAATGAGACAATGCCAAGCTTATAAATAATACCTTCCTGGTGCAATGTGCAACAAGAATAATACCTTTTGTTATGTTTGTAAAAAAAAAAAAGTATTACAAAATTTGCATAACGCCAGTTTCTTTTGTAGTCAAACAAGCGGGGGAATTTCATTTGTTGTTCGCTATTATCCTCTTCACCGCTAAATTAACAATATTGTTGCTCACAAGGGATTACGTGCACACGAATCACATCCTCTCTGTCTTTCCTCAGTTCTGTTTTTTATCTCTCTTCCCTCTCCCACTCCCACCTTTTCAATCCTTTTCAACCAATGCCTGTGCTAGCCCAGAGGAACTCAGTCCTGTTGATGTCTCTCCCTTGATCTGAAATGTATTAGAGGAAGATCTGTTTTGCCTCTGGGGCGTAACTCTGTCATTCCAGCTGTCCTATTCAATTGCATTGTAATGCATTTTCAGCCTGCTTGGAATTAATACATACTTCTATACTGCTGGATTAGTGCACAGTTCACTGGGGATTGTCCCTTTCTTTCAAGAGAGTGACTGATTTTCATTTGTTTCCATTTGTTTTTGGAGAGCAGTTTAAAAATAATGTGTGGATTAATACGTAGAGGACATTTTTCATCAGTTCTAATTGTGTCCCGGCCCATGTGAGACATAATATGGGACGTACAGAGCTCTTCATCTCTCTGCCTTCGCCTGCCTGCAGCCAACTCTTCCCTGTTTTTACTCAAACTAGCACTCAAATGCTTCACTTGTATGTACAGTCCACAAACAGACCCCAAAGAATCCAGCCTGTACTTAAAGATGCAGGATATGTGGCAGACAGACCCGCTGATGATTTGTGGAGTCCTTTTTAGTTCAACTTTGGTATCCAAAATGTTGGAAGTGCATTTGAGGAGATGTTTATTTGCTTTTAAAGAAGAAGAAAAAGTTAATATATTTTTTGGTTCGAGAGTTCTCATTTCCTGTCGCGTTGGAAGAGAACAAGATATCTTTCAATATGCTCCTCTGACAGTATCAGTGTATTTGTGTGTGAGAGAGATTCTCAACTTGTGGTTAAGTCAATAGGAGAAAAGTGTTTGCTGTGGCACACTGCCCAGACGACTTGGAGATAGAAAACACGGTATGCATGAACACAAATCTCATGCATCACTCCTTCATTCAGGTAGCATGTACATGCAAAAGAAGAATCTGATGACAGTGTAAGACACATACCAGCTGTACTATATAAACAAAACTGTTCCAGCGCTGAAATCTTGCCAGCAGAGGATCATTAGGACAGTCTGCAAACCTCCCAGGAAATACAATCTGCTGCAAACTTTTTTAGCTCGGATTCGATTGTCAAGAAGAGGGAAAGGTCAACGTTCCAGGACGGCACAGTCACACACAAAGACAATCGTTTCATGACGACAATCAAACGCACAAACAAACACACTGTGAGTGTGGGGAATGTCAACGATCACGTGCATTTCTGAGCATGGTCATCCAAGCTGTGTCTTGAAAAGCGTTTCAATATCTGGAGTCTGTTGTTCTGCATGGTCACAAAGTACTGGAGCAAAAGTGTAACTGCCAATGAACAGGAACATAATAGACTCAAATGTTTATTAGCACATGTCGATTTATTCATTAAAGTTCTCTGCATACAAAAACACAAGTCCTCAAATAGAGAAAAAAATGTATTGCGACAATTCCTATTTATTTCATGAGTCTTTAATCAAAAGTTAAGTTAAAAGCACGCTAACTCAGAAACCCTGACTTAATGCTCTCTAAAACACTTCATGTTTAAGGACATGAGAGAAGATAAACCACAGTCACAGTTAATGTTTTCTTCAGTTCTTTTTTTCCTTTTCGTTGAAGCGTCAGTATCACCATCTTCAACATTTAGCAGCACAAGCTTCAAATAGAAACTGGCAGTTTTCGGAGTGAAGCGGAAACCAAAAATGTTTGGCTGACATAAATATTCATGAAGTATGAAATGCGAAAAAGGCAATATTTGTGTGCTGAGTGTGTCTGCGTGAGACTGTACAGTGCTATGGGTCATTATGATAATTTCAGTCTGCGGCAAAGTTATTATTTTCTGCTGAAGTGCAGATTCAGACAAACACTGGAAGACCAGAATGAGATGTCATGCATCTTCTTTCATTACATTCTCAATATGAATAGGAATGCACAAGTTTGAATGTACCAAGCCAGTAATCGTCTTCAGTCTGTCTACAATATCCTTCCTATTTTAGTCAACATGTATAACCAAATATTAAAAAAAAGTGCACAGCTGCGCCGGCGGCAGCAGTGCAGCTTGATGCAGAGAGCACGCAGGGAGAGGCACCAATGCAGTGCAGCAGCAGCAACAACAACAGCACTGTGGCTTGTCTATGTTTAAAAATGACTGCAAATGTAAAAAAAAACAAAAAACAGTAACATAATCAGCATTTGACTCACCAGATGCACATAACCCTCTGTGGGAATGGTCATCCGTAAATCCTGAGATTCTAGGTGAGACGCTAGCTACACTAGCTATATATATATATATATATATATATATATATATATATATATATATATATATATATATATATATATCTGACAACTGTGAACACCCACACACACAGCAGAAGCCTACAGCTTTACCTCAGATTCCAGCTGCTTCTTGATATTTCTACAATATACTTCCCTCTTAGCATGCTAGCAGCGTGGCGATGTCAGTCTGTCTGTCCAATGCTTTGGTTTAGAGTGAGATATCTCAACAACTGTTGGATGGATTGTATGTGGTACAGACATCCATGGTCCCCAGTGGTAAAACCTTCATGTTTTTGGTGACTTCAGTTGATGACAGGACACCACCAAAATGAAGAATTGTAGTCGGATTCAGCTGCTTTGAGATTACCTCTAAAAAAAAACATACTGACAGTCCTGTCATATGATGACATGCTCACACAAAGCAAGGTCCTCCAGAGCTGATCAACTCTATAGGGAACAACTTGTCTTCAGCTGGCTCACTGTATAATTGACACTTTGTGCTGCAACTGCGCTCCAAAAAAATAGCAGCAGAATTGGTGTTCCTATGCATAAAATTACTAGATTTACCTGAAAAGGACCTCTCGTGGCCATGTGAAATATGAGTCTGTCTGACTTGTGCAAAAACAGATATAGCGTCAAATGATGAGGAACACCAGGCTTTCAAGTAACTCTGGTGTAACCGCTCTGGAGGTCAGGTATAGTAAGAGTGATAACGTCTGCATGTGGAGGATGTCGGGTGGATGGTGGTTCAAACACAGGACTTTCACCCAGTAAACCAGTTTGTGTCCCATGTCAAACCATAAGTATACTTTAACTTATTTTAACATATTGTGTAGCACCACTAGTGGAACACATTTAGGGTTACTGTTTAATATCAATCCAATAGTTTAGTTTTCTTCTATTTCATGAGCATGACATCATGATATGATTGCTCAATATTTTTAGTTTATCTTCCTACACATTATGCACAAATACTGAGCACTAATATAGTTATATCTGCTGAATCGGTTCCTTAAGCTTTGATTTATTTGCGTGTGCTGTGTATATGTATATGACTGAAAGCCTTGAGGAGAAAATTCACAGGAGAATGCAGAATGGGGAATACACACACATACATACTAAAATATGTGAATGTGAGTATACAGAACCCAGAGGAACCTCTGCCAGCGTGTGCTTAGATACACATCTTTTTATGCAATCTGGAGCGAGCAGCGGGATCCTGGCAAATAAAATTAGTTCTGCATAATCCTCATTTTGTTAAAGCTCTTGCATCTCATTTTGGATTCTGTTTCCATTCACAACAGTTGGATCCTTTCGTGTCGTTGTGGTTATATTGTGCGTGTGTATTCGAGCATCTCTGGCAGAAATGTAATTCCAGCATACCTCGGGGAATAAGCATTGTTGTGACAGAGAAAGTGGCTAATTTGAGCACATATTATGATTCATGACATCAAACAAGTAAAAGACAATAAGAATTGTACAGCAAAAATAGCCTCATCAAAGGGATTTCACTTGCTGTCTTTCTCCCAAGTCCTTTAGAACGTGTTCCTGCCCTCGAGAGTGTCAAGAGCACAAAAACGTGAGCATTTATCTTGTCTGTCACGTTCTTTTTAGTCATATTTGTGAATTTTAAATCAACCTTGTAAAACAATCAAACCAAGTAAGACCTTGAACAGCTTGTGAAACGGAAGAATTTTCTATTCCTGAATGTGGAAAAAATGGCACTATAGAGCACTCAAGTGGGCTCTGATGAATGTTTAATATGGGCATTTTCTAACGGTACATTAAACATATGGGCTACCGGATGAGTCACCGCAGCATGGCCACTTTGCACCATAACCACTTTGCACCATAACCAAAGGGTGTTTGCTGCAGTAAACTAATGGATGGCGGCCCAGCATTAATTTATCAAATTGTCTCAAATTGAATACATTTGAACTTCACTGCATGCTGGCAGTAACAAGTGATTAATGCTTCAGAGATATTTCCCTGAGACTCAGGATGTCACTCTCTGGTGACTTAATAATTATGTAATATATTATTAATCTCGTGGGTGTCAGCGTAGCACTACTATTTATAGAGCTGTAATAGAAACAAAGAGCTTTGTTTTGATTCTACGCTCACAAAAGACACAAACAAAGCTTAACATTAATGGATGTTACCATAATCTCTTGCCTTTGAGTGATTAAATGTGAGTTGTTTTTATGCTCTGACTTTTTGCAAATAGAAATGGAAACCAAGGCACTTTATTTGAATTATTGATAGTCAAAGACATTATTGATATCCCACAGAAAGCAACACCTAATGGACTGTGATTACATGGGATGTTACTAACTTGCATTCTGAAACCCTGACCTCAAGGACTGATTCTAAGAGCAAATTAGTTTCGGTTTGTGCATTAATAAAAATTCTTACATAATTAGCACCCCCCCCCCCCTTCTCCATCCCGCGATATCACTCGCAGGGTGCGTGCTCAGTCACGCACATGTGCGCGCGCTCGTGCCTCCAGTCTTCCTGCCAAAGCCCGATAGTCGCGTTGTCCCACACAGCACGAGCAAACGGTTGTCGTTTTCAGCACGGGACTGATCCTGCACCCTCCTACTGCAATATGGCGACAGAGGTAAATCAAGCTCTTCCGCTGCCTTTTTCTTTTAGAAATGTATGAACAAAGCCAACAAATATATTCTGCACCTCCGTGTTTTTCATTTGGTTGAGAAACGCAGTCTTGTAAACTGAACGTCTTGATTGTTGTGCCTCACATTTCTGTATTTTAGTGTGGTGAAGGATTAATCTGCCGACTGGACCTGGCTTATTGTGAATTTAAAGTCGTATCGCAGAAATTGCTGCACGTTATCTTCACGCGTGATAATGTGTTTTTATCCTTGAGCTTCAATTTCACTTACTTTCATCTCACTTTATGATCTCTGTAATTACAGGCAGACCTCCTCAGAGGTTTTTTCTCTTCTTTTTTCTCTTGTACTAGTGCTTTTTCATGCATGTTCTAGTTAGAAACAAAAGCAATGTCTTTAATATAGAGAATTTCTAGAGTAGGCTCAAAGCCTAAGAGCCTAATGAGAGTGATGATGATGTTAATGATGATGATGGAGCAGTCAGCACCATGGACAGGGATAGTCTCTCCCTCTGTCATACTTTTAAATTAGCTTGAATGAGCCACATGGTGAATCAGCTCTCCCTACTCTCTTCTTGCTTGTGTTAAATGCAATCGACATGATTGGCAACTATGAGCACGAAGATGCACCAGAAGAGAAGTCCATGACTGGAATGGTAATTTTTAGGTAGTTTCACATAGTACAACTACTCCAAACAGCACCTAGAATGTTTACTGGTGTATTTTTAGCCTCAGTAATGCCTGGTAGCTCTCAGGCCAGCACTTTTCCTCCCCCTCTTTGTGTCCTTGGTGATGTCACCATAGTGCACAATACATAGCTGCTTTAGTTCTCATATTTAATCTTACTAAAGGCAAGTTGGAGACAGCTTACTGAGTGTAAATGTGTGTATTCATATGTATTTGGATACATCTGAAAGCATCCAATTTATAAGAGGGTGAGGGGTTGAGTTTAGATGTTGCTGCAGCTAAAGGTGCATGGACATGATTCACGATTGTGTGTTTTTTTTTTCTTCTTTTCTGAGCCTGCAAGTCACAACATAGTGGCCCTGATCGCCTTTGGTGGTGTGTCAGTATCTCTGCCTGAGCTTCATCAATCACACACACAAGCGTGCATGCACACAAACACAACATACAGTTCACATGCACTAAAATACATGTGTGTGTGCAGCCAGGATAGGCTTAATGTCCACGGCCCATCAATTAACTATGGCATATTAAATGTAAAGAGGCTGCTGCAGTTTATTACTGTGAGTGATGGAGTTCGCTTTATCCTCTTCCATCTCTCTCTTCCTTCTCTCTCTCATATTATATCTCATATTATATTAGAACGATGACATTTCTTGTTGTCCGAGTCAGCAAATGAATACGCTAAGTGACTGAGTAACACTCAGCTCATACAGCAGACTGTTTATGCTGCATCAACGACCTCTTGATCCACTAAGTCCACGACTGCCAGATCCTCCTCTCAGTCTGTAGGCTAGCCCTGGCTCCATTGTTACACTGTTGACGAATAATGTGTCGAGGCACAGTAATCATCTCTAGGACTGGAACAGACTCAGCTCTCCACTGGAATAATGCTCCACCTTTATCCAAAAGAGATTTCCTCTTCCAGCTTTGGCCTCACAGACACTGATCTTCCACGTAGATGTCATGGAAATTTGACTGTTTTGTCAACGCTGTCTAAAATTCAATGATTTATAGACATCTGGCCAGCCCAGCCTGGCAGCGAACATGAAAAATTCTACTCCCAATGGCAGAAAACTAGCTATGACGAGATGAAAAGAGAGGACTGAAAGTAAGAAAAATGCTGAAAGGGCTTTGAAACTCTGTATTTAATGTGCATGCTGTAATCGTGCGTATGCCCTTTGCACCGTTGCCTACTGGCAGCACTCACCCGTGCTGGCGCTATGTGTACCTTAAGTCGGAGTGACTACAGTCAAGAATCATGTCATTGCAATGAGAGCAACACAAACCCACAGATCCAGGCTGAAGGAAATACATAAGGGGAGGATGTCAGAGTCGGAATAGCAATGGCAAAGGAAACTGGTATCTCTTTTTTTATATATTATTTTGGTCATGAGGGGTCATTAATGCATCATGTGTCATGTGTTACTTCTGTTAATAATGGAAGTAGGGTAGTTTGCCTCTTTACCTGTTATCTTTCTGGTCAACCAAAAGCTATTTGGACTCATAAAATATGAAATGCATAATTGTTTAACTATTCTGTTTTGTTCATCAGTTTCTATGTTGTTTTCTTGATGCAATGGGTGTTTATAAGTCTCTTAATTGGTGATAATTACCCCCTCTTTAACTCAAAAATGTCTATAAAGGTGCCAACATAAATCCAAGAAAAAGTAAAGTGTGTGTGGGTGAAAGCAGAAGTCAGACAGTGCCACATGATGCAGAACTTCTTAATAACGTCTTGTGTGATCAGTATGACATTTTAACATTGCCGTCTGCTTGTGCACTATATTTAGACACAGTAATAGACAGGATTTGAACCCCGATCACCCACGCAGGAACGTAAACATCAGCGCTCTGCCAACAGAAAACATTTATCTTAAAGGCTAAAATGGACACAGACAAGACGGCTCTGCCAGTAACATCAACACCACGTGACAAACAAAATAGTCGATGAAGTCCTCGTTTATTCAAGCAGAATAACTCTTTGAGCACTCTGCCAGTTGTAAATAACTTGTGAGAGGGCACAAGCTCAGTCTGTCGATGTAAAAGTTTTTACGTTCACCGACAGCGTCCACATACGATCAATCAGTTTAAATACTGGACCGAAAGTTCAGTAAAACCAGAGGAGTGGATGTCCTCAGGGATTGCATGTTTGGGCAAATAACTTAGTGTTTGGCTGCCACAGAGACACATGACTCCTGCTTGCTTTGCTCAGCTGTGAGCTACATGTAGCACAGAGATGTAAGACAGAGGTCAGAAGGTCAACAACAAGCCAAAACACACCGTGATGCCCCACTGAGCTGACTGCAGATCATGTGACACTCCGATGCCTCTGAACTGCACTGCTAGCAACTAAAACACTGGCATCCTTTCTTCTTTTTGCCTTTCTTGTTGTTGTATCTCTTTCTTCCTTTAACTTTTTCATTTGCCTTTCCTCCTTACCTTTCCTCTACTTTTCACTGCATTTTCCTTATTTCTGTCCTTGTCTTACATTATGTATTACTCTTTCCTTCATTGGTTTCTTCCTTATATTGTCGTTTCTTTCTTACAATGCTTTTAATCTACTTTCATTTTCGTCCTACTTTTCTTAAATCACTCCTCCTTTCTGTCTCACTTTCCTCTCCTCTTTTTTTCCCTCCATTTTACGTTTTTTAACCATCGTGAAAGCATGTAAATCAACAAAACTGGATATTTGAGGTTTAAATCGGGTAGCAAACTTAATTTGGATACTTGATTACTTTGTATTGCTATCTTATAGAAGTAAATAGTTTTAACCTACTCAAGAATAATTTGAATGCAGGACCTCTGGAATATTGTTCCCTGTGGTATTGCTTGCACGCGTACCTCCGTGATATCATGTACACACTCATACATATGGTCACCTACACACACACACTCACAGTGACGAACAAAGAACCATTATAAAGAATCTAACTCTCTGACAGCTGACTATAACTCAAATAAATGTTTTTTCTGATTGTGTGCTGATAGTTGCTTCTATTAAAAGAGTAACTTGTTGTTCATCATAATGGTCCAAAGATAGCCGGGGAGGGGCCGTGTTGAAGAGATGGAGAAGGCGAAAAGAATGATATTAAAAGCTCTGGCAGGCAGAACGATCGAGTGGCTGTGAAGTGATTTTGGCTGACAAAAATAGCAGCGTGGAGGCTATTCTTGGTTGTGAGTGATATGCCCTGTATAGAGATGAAAGGCTGGCACTGTACTGTGCCTTCTTACTTGGAAATGACTCTCTCTGGCTCATACATGCAGAGACTCTGCTCGCTTTCAATTGTACCAACACTGCAGAAGCAAGCCAAACTGTCCATATAATTATATGTGAATAAAATACAGTTGAACACAGGAAATATGTTATTTCTATTTAATATTCAGAAGCTCTCAAATGATAATGGGCCTCTCGTTCTGTTTCTCACTATATTTTCTCTCCCCCTCCCTCTCTCCGTCCCTTTACACTCCTACTGTAGCTCTAATTGCCATCCTCTTGAGGGGAGTAATTTAGATCCACAGGGGGCAAGTTACACTGGCCCACTTGCGTTCTGCTGTATTCTTCTCAGGGGAATAACTGTTCGGGTGTCAACCACAACACTCACAAAAACACCAAGTGCTTTAAAGGGGTGTCTTTCCAAGTGTTCATTATTTCTGAACGTATTGACGCTGGAGGGATGCAGTGAGGGTGCTCTCTACGCCTGCGCTGCTGTTGATTCTGTAACAGTATCTTTCTCTTACCGTGTACTCAGATCCAGCAATTCATATTTGGTAACTTATAGTGAAATAGTTTTGTGTCGGACTGGAATTTTCCTTCAGGATTCTTTCATCTGTTGTATCTGGTGTGAAGCCACAGTAATAAGAATAACTGTTTCCATCACCATTCGAAAACAAAGTGACAAAGTGCTTTACAATAAACTGAAAGCAAATAAGAGACACAAATATACAAAATACAAATAAAGAAATACAATAAAATATGTCAGATGTAAAGATCAGCCACCCAATAAAAGTGAGTCTATGAAGAGATTTAAAACCTTTAGTGAGGAGTCGTGAATTTGGAACTGTAGGCAAGGCCCTGCCCGAAGAGCTCAGACGGCGGTCTGGCTCACAAGGAAACAGTAGATCACAGATCTAGGAAAGAGACAGATTGTTCAAGGCTTTTAAAAAGAGCAGTCAAATCTTAAAATCAATTCTAGAACTCCCAGGTAACTAGTGAAGGGCAACAACGATTGGTGTGATGTGGTCATTTCTCTTCGTACGAGTTAAAAGCCTGGCAGCAGCGTTCTGTATCAATCCTAGTCTAAGAATGTTTTGCCTGCTGATACGAGAATAAAATGCATCGCAGGAGTCGAGTCTTGAGGAGATAAAAGCATGAATGACTCTCGAAAGCACTACAGGATATCGCACTGCATCTAAACACTAAATCAAAGAGACCCGCTGCTCTACGGATGCATGAATGCAAATGTATATTGGACAACATATTTAACGTGTGCTTTTCCTCTGTTGTGTTACTGCTCAGTTTCATAATCTTCAGGAGCTGAGGCTCAACGCATCGCTGGTCACAAAGGTGTTTGTACAGAGAGACTACAGCGAGGGAACCGTCTGCCGCTTCCAGACCAAGTTCCCCTCAGACCTCGACAACAGGGTGAGCACAAATACAAACGCACACTCACATATACACACCCAGGCAAATGCAATATGTCGACAAAATCCCAACTCACCTGACACAACACAAATACTCCAACACAGGAAGAGTGATGGCTCAGTGTAGGTAATATGATTACTACCATGGTGCAGCCTGGATGAAAGAACACATGAATTATGGATATTGAGGGCATTAAGTTACTTGTAGGTAAATGCCCTCAGTCTTTCCTCTCCATCGACACATAGATACAAGCTTGTGTGTCATGACCTGCAGTTCTATCTCAAAAGGATGAGTAAGCACTACAAGTTAATTAAAACTATTCTGTTTGGGTCTCAGATGCTGAAGCTAAAGAAGCCCTAATGCTTTTATTTCCACTCTCCTATTGGGGGAACTGTGAGAAAATGTGCTGTTTATTTGCTCTTTTTACCTTACTTTATTAGAATCTGCAAATTATGTCATGTAGGGGTATCATTGCAGATGTGTCTTGCAATTAGTATCTGATGCAGCCAGTCCACACACACACACAGCCAGAAAGAAACAAAAACAGAGAGAAACACAGAGGACCTTTATTAATACACACTTTAAATCAAATATATTCTCTGTCAGATGCTCAAACCTCTACCCATTGCTGTCACACATATGAGTAATTTTCCATTTTAGCCTCAAGTTTCTTCTTAGTCTTCAAGTGAGGTGTGTTAATAAATGGTTTGACAAAGTAGGAGTGCTTTTGGGTTGAGCAGAATGCAGCTGGTATGTTTGGCAGGCTGTTTTATAGCTGAACAGCTTGCTCCCACAGCTATGCCAGAACACTTTTCACTCTCGCGGCCCTTATGGTGTGTGCACGCCTCCATATCTGTACCTGGATCTTTGTTTGTGTTTGTAAGTAGATTGAGCGAACTTTGCTCGAGGAGACGGTGAAGACGCTCAACTCTTACTATGTGGAGGCCGAAAAGATCGGAGGTCAGTCGTACCTGGAAGGATGTCTGGCTTGTGCAACAGCGTATATCGTCTTCCTCTGCATGGAGACACGCTACGAGAAGGTAAACATCGAAATGTAGAATTATTTCTGTTTGTTTTTCGTATGGTTGCTTTGTGTTGTCTTATTTAAGAAAGATACTTGAATATAAAACTGCGTCATCATTTGAAAGGCCACAGTCTATTAAGACAACTTTGCAGAGCAAGCCTGATCGAAAACAATGTTGTTTGCAGTAGACTTGTGATGTACAGAAAAACGATAAATATTCTTGAATCCTTTTTCTGACCCACATATCGTATTGAGTGTTGCAGGGGTTCATAGCTCGCATTGGGAAAGAGGCAGAGAAGACCCTGGGCATGTTGTCAGTCAGACAAACAAGCATTCACATGCACAGACACAAATTTACCAATCCTTCCCTAACTTGCAACTGTTCATGTGAGCAACACCTAGCAGAAACCCATGCAGCCCCTAAATGATCATCCAAACTACACACACAAGGGCCCCTGTGCTGCCATGACAAATATTTAAACATTGAATCATTTGAATACAGAAATATTCAACAGATCAAGAGAATTAAATGGATCTGGATCCTGTTAGCATGCGTCGTTATGGCAATATTCATGTTCAACCACTATTGAACTGTGCAGCTGGTTATTATACACTCCACTGCCCATTTGCAAGACTTATTTACTGCCCATTGTTATGGACGCCAGCTCCCTCGACACACACAAAAATTCAAGCGTGTGGTCTAATGCACTATGGCTCTCTGAGGTCAGAACACATAGTTATTTACACCCACTGACACAAGCGACAAAGCCAAAATACAGAAGATACGATCTGATTTCCTCTTGCACAATGTCACCTCAGCTGTCCGTCCACCAGCTTATTTACAACCTGATCTTAAGCCCACACCTGCGTGCCGGTGGGCAAGGCATGCATAAACGCAAACTGTGACATGAATTTCCCTTCAGCCAAGCCCATGTGTCCATCTTGAGAAAACAGGCAGGTGATTCAAACTCTGTGTGGCTGTGTTGCAGCTTGTCACTACCTGTGATGGAACAAGAACACGCACATCGCAAACACGTACAGTGTGTTTGATTAATCCTCTTGTGACTGTGTGGGTACCTGCCAGAGTTTTTAGATGAAACTAGTGCGGCGGGAAGTCCCAGCATGCCTTTATGTTCTGATCTCTGTCACCCACAGCATTCATCTCCCTGGTCTGGTTGCATTCTGTAAGCATTTATTTTATCAAAGCAGTACAGGGGTACTGCCAGGGAGCTTGACCGAGAAACCCAAAAGGACTTGCTGCTGTGTTGAAGCCATGCACAAGCGGCCGGGTCTGAGGCGCCTTTCATCTCCCTGTCAGCTGGGTGCCGCTCCATTGAGTCCCTCAGATGCTATCAACCCCACCAGAGAGTTGTTTATTTACTTGTTTAACTTGATCATCTTGGCTGAATGATGACGGACGATGATCAAATGTACCCACCCAAGTTGATGCTGTTTGTGTAGGTACGTGTGTGTGTGTGCTGATAAAGAGGCCACACACCAGTAAGCCTGGATCAGTGTGCAGATCCGTTGCTTACATCTCACCCTATCAAAGGACACTGATTGCGCCAAGCAAGTCGGAACAGATACATGAGCGCACAAGCTTTCACGAAGCTTCCCTCAATGTAGACTTTGTGCACTTCGGCTACTATTTTTTTGTTCTTCTGTCATTCACAGGAATGGGCCCGCACATATGGAACTCACTCAGACACACGTATACGTACATGATTCCCTTTATATTGCACTTGGTGACGTAAACAACTGTCATTGTAGCAGAGGAATAAACACTCGTTGGTATGTGTGTGAAACAGACTGCGACACCTTTGCTTCTAAGGCGATATACACACACTCACAAAACCTTTCACTGAAGGGCTGTCACAGACATGGCAGTACAACTGTCATATTGTTGTGCTGAAGAGGATTGAGCTGCCCTAAGAGCTTGCTCGCAGTGAAAGGATTGGACTTTTCCCTGGACCACAATAACACCATTAGAGTGCATGGGGTCACCCTCTGTGTGTCTCTTATGCTTCTCTTTGATGGAGTTTATAACAAAAGACACAGTTTGTGTTGTATTTGTTGAGATACAGTCATTGTTCCAAGATAAATATTGATTGTGTTCTGCTTAGGTACACTTGACCAATATAAAACAGCTCAATGGCACAAGCCGATGCCTTTCCAATGGCTTCTTCTGGCTTGTTTGCTCCCTGATTATAACAGTATTGGAAAAGGCTCTTCAGCTTCTTTGTCCAGTGGGAGACAGAAATAAGTATTCTTCTGTGGTTTAGTCTCCACTAGCAGGGGTCACTATATTAGCAGCTGTGCCTGCAGCTGTAACAGGCCTTTGACATCCCAGAGGAGCGCTGCTCAGTGTGTTGCTCAGTCTCTATTGTTTTAATCTCTCAGGGCTGTGCGCTGCGCTGACCTTTAGTTAACTTATAAAAGGGGAAGTGAATCTGCCATGTTTAATGCATCAGACACAAAAGTGTTACATCTAAATACAGCAACCAGCAAAGAATAATTGTAGCTTCTAACTTTGATCATCTTAACAATGAATTGCTAAGAAGAAGTCTGGCACAAGTGCTCAGACAATCATTCAGGTCTAAAAAAAATAAAAAATACTAAGTTAGCCAGACTTTATGATGCCGCTATGGCCAAATGTTTGCTTTGTTTCTAGCTTAACTGGACTCGCCATGCTCCCATTTCTCAACAGTTAACAAGCTGACTATAGACAAATGAGCTAAAACAGCCGTGCTCCCTCTCCTCCTTATATAAAAGTAGAATCTCTAAGTGATACAAATGTGTGTTGTTTTAGTAGAGACAGACTAAAGATTGCATGGCCTTTCTAGTGGTGACAGCTCTCTGCGTGCACACGAGGCCCTGTGAAGCGTGGTTTAGCTGATTGACATGGTCAGGCAGAGGCATGGCACATCAGCATTGTTGGTGTCCACAGAAGCATATCTGAGGCTGAATAAGCTGCTCAAATCATGACACTTTAGCTAATATCTGTTCCTTTAGCATCACCGGGCATCAGACAGCAGTCTGGGACAACATCTCAGTGCTTGCACACTCTTCTAGTTTTCAGGTCAAACTGGAGTACATTGCTAATGTGTGGGAGGATGTATACATGCATGCTTGTTTGCTTTTGTGTGCTAAGGCATTGCCTGAACTCTGTGCTTAGATTCATTCTGCTGCTGCTTTGTAGCTTTTAGCACATTTTATGCAATACTCACTTGCAAAACTGAGAATTCATTCCAGTACCAATGTAGTCCAAATAAACTGTCCACCTGGAATGTTAGATTGTTTCCAAATTGGCCCGACAGTTTACCAAGGCATGACATTTAGCCTGAGAGAGCCATCTTTAGAATTAGGAACTAAAGCTTCCAAATGGAAAACTTCAGAAAGAGAAAAGCTCTTGCTCGTCAGTTTTAGTAATTCAATTCATACAGCTTTGCTTGACATGAGTGGATTGGAACTATTTATAAAAATAACTGCCGTACTTAGAGCATAATAGAATTACTTTGAGTTTAGATTATAATGTTCAGGAAAAATAAAGATGGGCAATGACTCGAGAGAGTCGATATCGAATGGCGTAGGATTACTATGCGCAGAAAAATTTCTAACTAATTTCTTCCATTTTTCATTTTTTCCACCCACTACAACACAAAAGGTTAGAGTTCCTGCAGCTTTGTCCTTGTTTAGCCTCTTTTAGCTGTGCAGTTATTACATATAACATCAAGTGCACTTTGTAAAGCAATTTAAAGGTAATGGACCCCCAGTTGGAATGTCTTTTTAGATTATTTTCTGATGGATTACATGTTTAAGTTTTCATTATGCTTCTAATGGTTCTTTTTAAATCTGGATTATCTCCAAATGTACCTCTGACCTTTTCTAACTCCTCCCGGCAACAATGTTATACTGCAGGTGCTGAAGAAGATATCCAGCTACATCCAGGAGCAGAATGAGAAGATCTACGCTCCGAGAGGTCTGCTGCTAACAGACCCCACAGAGAGAGGAATGAGGGTTGTATCCTTCACTCATCTGCTGCTTTAAGTATGTAACAAATAGATGAAGGATGAAGGGCGGTAAGGCATATCAAAGACTGAGAGGAGGTAATCATAGTTAGGCTATGGCTGCAGAAACCAGGCTTCATGAGTGTAAGGCCACCAGTTACAACCACAGAAACTGCTAGAAACATCTGGGAAGATACCTTAATATAACCTCTTCCTCATAACTTACCATCAAGGTATCCTTGAATCTGGCACTTAAACTCCAGCTGCTGCAGAGGAGCGGTTCAATGGCCCACTGTCATTCCCAGGAGGAATTCATGCATGCTCTGTCCAATATCCTGTGATACGAAAAAAGTGAAAAGAAACTGGATGATGTAATATAACAGCAGATGAAGGTGTGTACGCTCTTGTGACGTTGTGCATTGTTTGCTCAGGCCATCGTTTTCTAATTCCAAAACAAGTTGCTTTATTACGAAATTTTCAAATGTTTCTAACTAGAAGAGGCCAGATCTGTGTCTCTTCTTGTCAGCCAGAGTGATACCAGCAGAGTTCCTCATGTAGTTAAAAGGCAGAGAGAGAGAGAGAGAGAGAGAGAGAGAGAGAGAGAGAGAGAGAGAGAGAGAGAGAGAGAGAGAGAGAATGTGTCCAGTAGACCATCACAAACGATCTGGCGCAAAGAACAAGCTCAGGTCACAGGGCCAACCTCTTCCCGACACATATTAGTCAATACAACCGTATAGAATACGCTCTCAGTTAGTGAAAGCTCGTCAGAGACATTTTTCTCCCAAAGAACCGAAAAAGCATGTGTCTTTGTGACTTTTTTGGCACATTGAGATTGGACATCCGCATCTAGTTTGAGTGCTACTGAGATATCTTCACCACATTATATCTTATAATGAGCTGCTCCAACTTTGACAAACCTTTTCAAGCAAAAATAAATTGTGTTCGGTGCACCTTGGAGACAAGACTGAGCGGAAATCTGTGACGTCGAGGCAGGGAAGGAGCAGCAGCAGACACCGTGACTTCCTTGTGTGTTTTTGTTATAGTTTGCTCATTCACACCAGTCACTGATCTCTTCAAGTAGGAAAGTATCATGAGTACATTTCAGTTGTTTAAACTGCACACCCTCAGATCAACATGACAACGCTGGGAAGAAAAATGAAGTGTGAGGAGTACAGCAATTTGTTGGTTCTTAGGATTGTAGTCTGCTTGAGCTTTGAGCTTATAAGTGAGCAAAGGGTTTGGATATGACAGGATCCCGACTGTCAGGGATTGTAGAACTGTATCTGCTAGCACTTTCTTAACCCTACATTGTAAGACTCTCTCTCTCTGTCATGATGCTCCTTGACATTCTCCGTGTCCTCAGCTGGAGATCAGTGTGTTTGAAGACCGGGGCTCAGGCAGCTCCAGTCCGAGCAGCAGCGTGTCGTCGGCAGGCAGCAGCGCTCGGTGACTGGAGGGGCAGCGCCAGGCTTATGGGTACCACCACCACAGGGGCAGCGGGACACTTACCAACATCCGCACGCTGAAACATGAGAGCACCAGGTTCTAAGACAAGGAGACAGCAAAAAGGCGAGGAGGTGATTCACAGCATTCACTCTCTCCGTGCTGGGGCTCAACTTGTACCACCTCGAGAACAGGAGCTGGCTTTCACAAACACAACAGAACCTACACATAGAGAGCAGTCACATGTACACAAGGGGATATAATTCACTCTCCAACAGCTATCCAAACCAAAAAAATCACGATTTAATGTCTTCCAATTTCTTTTTTCACCTTTTCTCTCTATCACATGTGTTGTTTGCATGAGTCACAGCATCTCCATCGTATGGCTTCATTGTCTTCATTGTTGCGCAGTCCCTGTCCCTCAGTCTCTCTGCTGATGCGTTGTTAGGCTCGACTTAGGTCTGTACAGCGACCTTGGATTATGGAGGGAGGAACACTCCCAGCCTGCTGGGAGAATAAATGTCCTCAGGTCTTGCTGAATGATTGCATTTATGTCAGGTTGTTGGGGTAAAGCCGTTTTGAATGCTGGCAAATTAGACCCGCTGTGGGACCGCTCAGTTCTCTGCTCTGTTCACATGCATTTGGCTTCAATATCAAACGGCTAACAGAGAGCACCTTGGATGATTTATCCTTTCATTCACAGCGGTGGATATTAGTGATCCACATCACAGCTGTAGGTCACAACACACACACACACACACACACACACACACACACACACACACACACACACACACACACACACACACACACACTGTAAACCGTGCCCATGGTTTTGTCATACATACATACAGACACTAGCAACATGCACACACACACACACACGTGTATATACACAGACACTAGTGGCGAGTGGCCATGTGTTCCTGTACACAGAATCTGGCAGATGCAGATTTGGATCCGAACCAGACAATATTCTTTGTGGTCTTAGCTCACTTGGATCACAAGCAAATCCAGGCACCTTAGGCCAGTGCTTGTTACCCTTGTAGTATGTACATGTATCCGGTATGTTGTGTATGTGGTGTGTTGTGTATGTGCCTCTATGAGCACCTCCTGCGGGAACCGAACACATTGACACATTTGGTTTCAGGGAAAATAAATAGTTTGTGCTGTTATCTCTTCAGCTGTTTCATGAATGTCACCAGCGTGACCGGTAATAATGAGTGTGTGTAGGAGAATCAGCACGCTCATAGATCAACACCTTAATCAAAAAATAACCATCTAGAAGATGTGTTTCTTTTGACATGCACATGACAGGATTGAGACATGCAGGAAGATGTTGCTGAGTTTTCTCAGTTCAACGATGCCGTCTGTCATTTGTCAGTTTTGTGTCATCAGAAATTTAGGCATGAGTTTGTATGTCATTTTGTCAGTGAAACACAGTTGTAGCTCCCTCTAGGGTCAGACTGAGGAAGTTCTGAACGTCTGAAAGTAAAATCACTAAACTTTCTGAATGTAAAGACAAAGATAGTAGATTAAAAATCCTTTTTTAGATCCTTTGTAAAACCATATATTTATCTAATTCTACTTATTCACACTATCGCACTGCCCTGTAGGTTCCTCTCGAGTACAATGTCTCGAGAGGAAGACAATGTAGCCGGAGGAGCATACGTTGTGTCTCTCTGTAGTGCATCCTGTCTGGCTACACAGAGACTGAGGGCACAAAAGATGATCGTCATGTTGCAAAAATGTTGAAGCCAGTTGACAACACACACACACACACACACACACACACACACACACACACACACACACACACACACACACACACACACACAGCTAAATCCCTGTTTTAGTGTCTGCATATTTTAATTCTGTTCCCACAGTTTCTGTCTCCTTTTTTTCTAATTTCAGTTTCATTTTTCTTTGAACTCATCATAACTTAATCTCTATATCATCTGGGAGTGTAGCCCTAGTCTCTTCTTTAGCCACAGCTAGCTCAGCAGAGCCTTGCAACTCGCCATAGTTTAATTTCAACTCAACTTTGTATTACCTGGATGATTGAGGGGAACTGACAAAGACCACAGCACCTGAGTTCAGTTGTGCTTGTGTTCAGCCTCCTGTTCTTTTTGACGCCTTCATGTTTCATCCCAGTGGAAATGGATACCCAACCTGGAGCTGATATAATGACTAATTAAAAACTGACTCAACAATTAGCGTATAAAGGAGCTCATTGGACAATGTACAAAGAAAAATAAACAATGTGTGTGGTGCAGGTGAAGAAGTGCACCGTACATGCTTGTCAATGATTACCCATGCTGGGTTAATGAAGTGTAAAGGATGGAGATGCCATCATGCTTTTTTTTATTTTTAAATCGTCACTGTTGCCCTAAATACATTTTTAACGTTTTGATAATCTCTCTAATTTGGGCATCATGTGACAGTGCAGCTAAAGCATATTGTCTGTACAGCTGTGCGTTGCTGCATCTTCTGTAAAAGGAAGAAAATGTTTAATGTTGTCCTAAATAATGGTGATAATGTAGCTTATGGTATCGTTAGTAATAATAACAATGTCAGTTATTATTGTGGAGGTTAAGGGGGTGATGATGACGATGCTCAGAGGGAACATCTGAAATGTGCCAAATTCAAAGGCGAAAGGTCTTCAGGGATATGTTCAAATTGTTAGCTAACGCAACGGCTCTAGGGTCGGCACCGTTGGTCCGACACTAGAGCCATGTGTGCATTAAAAGAGCAGGTACAATTGCACAAGGAATGTTTACAGGAACAAGTAACTCTTTCAATGGCTCTGTTGATGTGTGTGTAGTGTATTTACTGTAGATAAACAACAGCAAAAAACTGACCATATCCTTGAAGTCCAAGGTGAAAAAGAAGCACTTTGTGCCATGTTTTTCAGGCATTATGTAGCTTGTTCTTTCAGGAAAGACTTTTGTGATTAATGCAGCCAACCAAGTGAGTGAAGATTAAGATATTAAATGTATTCTTGTAAAAAAAAAAGATGCATTGAGATATACGTATATGATCAAAGAGAAGATTATCTCTGGGTCCTTGAGCCTTTATTATGCTGACTATTACGATAACCTCTGTGCCAACAGTTTAGAGGAGAGGCAGGGATATGAAAGTTGTGGGCCAACTGATGATGTATAGTCCCTTTCTGTATGTAAATTCCCACATTACCGATATTTATCTTGTACTGTATTTGAGAGTGCAGCCAATTTTGTTCAGACATGTGGAGTCATCATTACTGTATGTATGTTATGCTGTTACAAGTAACAGATCTTTCGTAGTGCACTACGATGTCTTCCTAAAAATGTAAAAGCTGATGTGTGGAGTCTTGGTACCTGCTTTCAGTCCTCGGGGAGACACACTGCATTGCTGTTAAATGCTGCATGATGTGTGTTTAAAAAAAGTGAGTGCCAGTTGACATGAAGCAAAATCCCTGATCAACAAAGTCCCTCAGTTATGCTGCTGAGAGAGGAATTCATATCTTATCTTGATGCTATATATGTGTTTACATTGGTTGATTTACATATTATTGAAATGGATGCTGTGTGTGTATTTTATCCTCAAAGATGAGTATTATTCACAGCCTGTGGAGACGAGTTTCACCTCAAAGAGCTGAATAAAGTGTGATGAAGTGGTTGGAAAGACAATTATTTAATTTAACCGGCGGCGGCTATTGGTTTTCTTCCAATGTTCATCTCTTGGTGTTTAAAAACTCTGTATCTCTCTCTCTCTCACACACACACACACACACACACACACACACACACACACACACACACACGCACGCACACACACTTCTCTGGATGTCCACAGAAGGAAACCGGAAGGCGGCTCAGCAGGTGGTCATGACTCGAAGGTAAACTCGCATACAAGCACGAGGAGGACACACAAGATATTGAAAAGCGTTTTCAGTTGCGAAATTGAATTTTGGCAAAATGGACTCGCCTGCTGCATCATTTCACTTTGATTTTTGGGGTGTCTATGAGATCAAGCTCTCCGTCGGCTGAAACTTGTATTTCCCATCAAAAGATGTGGCATTCTTTCATTCATAAGACATTAAACTATCCATATATCAGTATAGATATCCAACATAATTTAATATTTTATAATTTCATATTGAGATCTGATGCATTTTTTTAGCAGTGTATATAGAATATACACGATAGCTCCAGTTCCATATTGTAACACCCTGTGTTTTCTGTGTGGGTCTTCACAGTTTTTCCTGATCATTAATTTCAATCTAAAAGTATGTGTAGGATGTCTGTGTTTTCAGATTTGTCAGAAGTTATGACTTGGACAAGGATTATCATTTGTGATACTTATTGTGGCCCATGCCCCGCATGTTGTTATGCTTTGTCCTGATTTGCTGGAGTCCATTTTACACCTCAAGTGTTGCAGCTGGTACGGCACACATATTAGAAGAGGTATTAGTCTATTAGTATTCATCACAGATAATGTTCAATCAATACAATGTTTCATTTGGCCACAAAACTACAATGATTTCCAAATGTACTTCATTTTAGGACAATGTCAGCCCTAAATGCAATTTTAGAGTTTCAGGGGTTTGTCGAGTCAGCCAAAGAAAGCGAAGCCAGCAGTGTTGAACTTTCTTTGTAGTACACCCTTCAGGTGGACAGAAACACAACTCAAAGTAAATAGAAATGTTTGCTCAATGTGTAATTGCAAATAACACTTCATAAGGTGATGATATGTTAATGTCACTGGCCGTAAGTAGCCAACAAATTACTGAATGTAGGTTGAGGTTAGACCGACTTGTTTCATTGAACATTTTTCTGCAAGGGCAACCATCCAAACTGCTCCTAGTGTGTGTGTGTGTGTGTGTGTGTGTGTGTGTGTGTGTGTGTGTGTGTGTGTGTGTGTGTGTATAAGACGTGTACAGTCAATCCATCATAGCCTTCTCATAAGCCCAAAAATTAGCGATAACGTTCTGGCAGATATTGAGGCTTAGTGTTGATCACAGGAGTGAAGAGAGTGAAGTGATATTTTCTCAAAGACAGCAGAGGAGTGAAGAAACATCTCAACACCTGTGGAAAGGTCACTCTCACGCTAACGAGCTACTCTCTCCCTCTACACAGACCTCTTTTGTTGCTTCAAATCTTTTTTTCCCCTCACCTTCGGCTGCAGGTTGTTGCTGCAATTGTTTTGAGTTTCCAAGTTTTAAAATTCCTCGTTTTTTTGGCCGCACAGCACTTTCTCTGTCTGTTCTACTTCCTCTACTCCCGCCATGCTTTTTCATTCCTTGTTCTCTAAACAGGAAAAAAAGTGACCTGCTTTACCTTTTCCACAATTTCTTTTCAGTCTGTCACAAACGCCCAAGCAGGGAAAAAAGTCACTTTCTGTCATTGATTGATTAAAATGTTTATTCCTGCAAATGACATAAAATCAGTATCCCACCACTGCTTCTGTGTTCCAGAAATATTTTGACTGGCAGCGGTGCTTGGCAAACATAGAGCAGTCATTATAGTGAAATTTGCAATTGTGTGCTTGCCTGTGATGCATTAAACAGGAAGGTCCTAAGGAGAAGCAGTTGGCATCAGAGAAAGGTCAGGCCTGTAGTGACATTAGAGAAGGATGTTTACTCTTAAATTCTGCTCTTTCCACTCACCTGTGATTGGATTCACACTAAAATGCGCATTTAGGTCACTGCCCTCAACAAAAACTAACAAAACAACATCAATTCAGTCACATAGAGTGTTGTGTTAACTCCTCCATAGAGTCTCATGAGGCACGGGAACTCTGACTGTGCCTACTCAGGCCCACCAAACATGAATCCACATCTGCCCAAATTCAAGATCACGTTGAGTTATGATTGTGCATTAAACCACTGCAAAGCAACAAACAGAGATTCAGTGCTACTGCTCTCTTCCAAACACAGACAGTCTGCACACAAACACACACACACACATTTTACACATATATGTTGTATCTGATTTTCAGCATTTTTTAATTTTTTTATTCTGCCTTGAAAACCACAGCTGAGTTGCTCTTTTAAGAGACAAAGGGGTAACACATGGTGGAAACTGCATGATTTGTCTCTCATGTTTTGACCACACTTGATTTATTGTGCTAAGCTACTTTTGGAGACTCCTTTAAACCAATTTTTTCCCCCTGCTTTACCGCTGCCCTGCCTATTGGCTTTGGCATTAATATCCGCTCATTTTATTCAACCACTGTGTGACTGACAGCCCTTGTGTTTGCCACTGGACCTGCTCAGTTCAGCCCAGACATTTGCTATATTAAAACACAATGTTCAGCATCCAGGGCTGGAAATGTGTGGTTCCAGTTATAACGTCACTTCTGATCACCTCGTTAATTGTGAAACAGAGGTTATTGTGTGCCCTTCGTCTTACATCTTTTGCCGAAGGTAAATAAATGGTGCTGCATCAGTCCCGGCTGACTCCCATCCGGACTGACCCGTGGGCTCCAGCTTGTGCAGAGTTTGCACGTTCATGGCTTTGTCAATCAGATGGATTGGAGACTTCTTATGTTGTAGTTAAACAAAGGCTAACAGTAGAGTCACCAAGTTCATTCTAAGAAGACGTCCAACAGGGCCAGAACGATGAGTGGTCCGACAACCATGCAGGTTTAAAACAATGACCTCCTGGCTGGACTCTGACATGCAGTTTTGCCATTTTTGTGATAGCGTACAACTTTTTTTTGCAATGAATGACTGTTACCAACATTTTAGATGGTTTATATCAGTGGCTCTCAACTGGTCTGGCTCCTGAACCCAACATCACCCATCATGACAAGCTGCGACCCAAATCGAGGAACATTCTCAACATCTCCAATGTATTTAATGAAAAAGCTGGTTTGAACCTGAGATAGTATGGAGACAGTAGTGTTACATGCGGGGTGTGTGATTGTGTGTGTGTGGAGGTGTTAAAGGTGCATAACAAGAGATAAGTATAAGTAAGATAAGTAACAGAACCTAAACTAACTGCGGCCCAGGTGCCTAATAGTTACATGGGAATAAAAAACAACATCAGTATACTCCTTTAAAGCATTTACATTTTGGTGCTATGCAGTTGAATCACGCTCAAAAACGTCTTCGTCTGTGAGCGAGAGACGCAACGCCCCATTAGTATCGGGCCGCACAGAAATAATGCAAAAAAAAAGAAATAAAAAAAACAAGGCTTGTTTTATTTTGAAAAATGACCGGATACATCCGTCTGTGCGTCTGAGCCTCTTACTCTTGACACATGTCAGAGGCTACGTGAGAACGTTACCCCAAAAATTAAACTTAAATGTACGTTTCAAGTCTGGTGATGGAGGTGGGCCGGCTTCAACCCTGTTGGCCGGTATCCCCATGGTTTGACTCAACCTGGAACACACTGCTGAAAACATGGAGGAACGAGCCGGCGAAAAAAAATGACACTGCGCTGGATAAAAGTCCCTTCAAAATAAAATCACAGGATTAAATTTTTTTTTTTTTTTTTAATTTCCAAGCAAAGGCCCGCGACCCATTAAAAACGCAAGTTGAGAACTACTGGATTACATAAATAGTCAAATTGTTGTCTCGAATACGTATCATCATCATATACACAACTCTTGTTTCCAGCTCCAGCAGACTTTGTTGTACAGTAGCAATGTGGCAGGGCTTTCAGGTTTCAGCAGAGGATTTGCTTTCTCACAAAGTTGTTATAAGGGATAAAAATGATAGATAGCAACAACAATAATTATACTAATCTGTATGCCCTCTTCTCCTTCCATACTGAGATTTGTTCAAACCTCTTGGGACCCTATAAGAGAATCAACGGCATTGCATTTAATAATGCTTAATTAAATTATCTTTGACGTGCATAAAAAAAGGCTTGAAAATAGCAGCAATTACAATAACCTACAACCTACTTACCAGCCAATTGCTGTGTGGGATGCCTTTCATGCACAAGTGAAGTAGCTTAATCTGTAATGTCATTGATTTGTTTTAGTTCTCGGGCACAATTAAATTAGTCAAATAAATTGGAATCAAATGACTTGAGATGTGCTCAGGCAATTATAGGATGGGATGATGAAGCATTAATTTGATTACAGGCTACAACAAGGCTCAGTGCATCACCAAAAGGATGCCTGCACTGGCCCGAAGACACACGAGACAATAGTTTGCACACTGCACCACTCCACTCATGTAGCTCAGAAAAGCCTGCTCGGTAGTTTGCATCAGGGACAAGCTTGTTTTCACAAAACTAAAGCGAAAGCAACCATACATACTTGTTGGCTGCAGTTAAAAGAAATGACCACGACAGTGTATACATCCACATTTATACAGCTTTTTCTTCTCGTCTCCTTCTGCTCCTTTTTTCTGGTAATTCCCGTGCAGTACACATATTTTCTTAACATGTATATCTGATTCTCTGTCATTTTCTGTGAAGGCTTTGTGCTGTGTGTACATTGTGCAATTGCTGCTTGTGGGACATTTTGTGATTAGTGGTCTGAAGCTCACAAGAAAAAAAGGGCATTTAGGTTATTTTTCCACATGGAGGACATGCTCACTTACTTACAGTGTGTGTGCGTGCACACACACACACACACACACACACACACACACACACACACACACACACACACACAAACACACACACACATACACACACACACACACACACACACAGCATCCATCCTGCAGGTCATTGGCATCCTTCAGTGACACTGTTGAGGTACATTACACAGTTTAAGAATAACAGAGTGAAAGCTTACCTTTCTCTTAGTGACTTCTATAATTGTAATTTATAATGAACATGTTTTTCTTCCTTTTTGTATTCCCAAAAAACATGTAACTCTACTTCTAGACATGTCTAGTGGTTGAGCGAAATAATCCATCACTGAATATCGTTTTTTTTTTTTCATTTATTTTCTTCAGCTTTGCTTCATATTTTGAATAAACTCCAGTTTCACTGGACACAGAAAAGCTTAATTTCTTGAGTTGTTTCCCCACGTTTGAATGGCCAGACAGTAACTACTGTACACAGTTTGTTTGGTTGCATATGGCATGAACATGTAGTTAGGAGTTGTTAAATATAGCCAGCAATCTTCTGTGGTATCCTTTTTCTGCTGGACAAACTTCAAATTAGCTGAAATGACTCAACCCATTTCAACACATGTATAAAAAAAGATACAAACTGGATTCACACAACCATATCTTTGATAATAGATGATCACATTGTTATTTTGCTTGTGGAGATTAAGCAGCAGAATGTAAGCAATAGGGTCAAAAACACACATATGTGCTTTTAAAGCGTGCAATTGTGATAAACACTTGTTCATGCAAACTTAGAGTTGACATATAATCCGTTCAAGTCTGAGCCAAGAGTGTGATTGAACTACAAAAAAAATGTGCCCTCTCTATACAATAACGTCTTTACAGCCAACCCAGGTCACCTTCTCGGACAACTTTGTCAGTGAACATTCAAATGACAAATATTGGACGTGATCTTGGTCTCTCTCTCCTTCACAGAGTCTTTGGCTTGCACAGAGAGCATGATAACATCGTCGACATGGATCCAACAGAGATCTGTATTAAGTCATGTATTTGCTGTAACACGTCCAGCATAGTTTGTTTATTAGTTTTTCATGCTCTGGTGCCTCTTGGTTTTTGTTGAAAACATCTCAGAGAGAAATGAGTTCAGTCTCTAAATTTCTACTGTTTGATATTTACAGGTGGCATCTGTGGTTTAGGTCCAGCTCATTAGCAGCCTCGGGGACTGATGTCAGTCTGTTGCTGTTTCCTAAATGGAATGTGTGAGGTTTTTGGCCAAATATTTCAAAAATATATAACACTTGCCTCGGCGAGGGAGAAATCAATACATCATCACACAGAGTCGAAGAATCTGTCCTCTGCTGTGACGGGGATGCAGTCTAACTCTGGATAAAAGGATTGTGTTGTGTACTTTCTGCAGTGCGGAGAGGAGAGGAAAGGGTTGTCAAGGTATCATTAACATTACATATTTATAGTTGATTGTTACTCAATATTTACACTTCATAGGAAGACTCTGGTGACATTTTCCCTTGAAAAAAAAAAATGCAATGAATTGACCCTACTAAAATAGTTTATTCCTGTGTGCCTCAGACCCTTGTTGTTGTTCAAACATGATTAAAAACACATCAGTGAGCCGCACTGTTACACTGAGTGTCACGTTCCTTCATTAAAATGAATTTGGTTCATGTAGTTTATTTTTCTGTACACTATCCTGCTGCTACACCAAATCTGCAGCATTGTTTTCTAATTGAGTAACATTTGCGAAAAGATACAGGGCCCAGTTTAAGGACATATTTCATAAGAAATTAAGGTGGCTGACAATAACATAACAGGGAATATCACCAGCCTTATCCTATATTATTATATTTATTTCAGAAAAAATAATGGTCCATTAAAATCACCATTTTCTTGCCCATGTCCCATTATATTTATTTAAATGGTGAAATGAGCATATTTCAGATGTATATTTGCTGTAAATATTGTAAGCTCAAATTTGTGGCAAATTATATTAAAATTGCGAAATAAATTAGGTTTCAGGAGCACCTTCCGGCTCCTGTACTTAAAATAAAAATAATTGGACCTGCCTATTCTTGTGCTCACATACACATGTGTTTATATTCTTCATTGTGCTGTATTATTATTAATAGGTAACAAAGCGTTTCCTACCATCGGCGACAGATGGTCTGGCATATGTTCCTTTGGGCACGGTATACTCACTCACACTGACACACAGAGCCTAAAGCACGAAGACCTGGTCTTCCTCATCATCCCAGAAAGCCCATCATGAGAATGAGAGGGACATTGTAAGGATTAACATAGTGGCATTGCCGGGATACAGATGAGGCCTCAGCGTGTCTCTAATGAATGTGGTCTGTGAGCCAGTAGATCTGTCTGCTGTACTGTATGTGCAGAGGGTTATACGCTCCAGATCCACTCATTGACTTGGCCTCAGTTCAGTTCCCACTAAGATAAGTGCCAGGTGATGACGTGAGGGCTCTGCGGGTGCGACACAGATAGTTCTGAACCTCGTAGCTCCCAGCGAGCATGCTCCTTGTGTGTTTCTTTATAGTCCAGAGGGGGCCGGGAGCCAAGAGGTGACACATAGCAGCGGTGAGGAGGGGGCCAGGCTGTAAATAACTGATGGAAAACAACAGCAGAAATCCACAAAGGAGAAAAACGAGTAGATGTGGAAGTGAAAAGTTTGCTCCGAGAGTTTCTGCACATCCACATTTAGCATTGGAGAGAGTTAGGAAGGGGAGGCGAGAGTGACGGCTACAGTAGTCCAGTCTGAAGATAGTTAGAGATGAGTGGTAGCACAGAGACGGGGAGTATCCAGAAAGAAAGGCCTGAACGCTTGCCTTCCCCAGAGGACCGCGTCCCCCCAAAATAAGCCACCTGGGCTGCAGAGAAAGAGGCAAAACAGAGGGCAGGCAAAAGTTAGCCAACATCTGCGTCTTTATGGCTGAAAGAGAGCTCATTCACATGGGGGAGTTAGTCATGCAAGACAGCGGGGTGCAGAGAGGGGACACAGTCAGAGGAATGCTAGCACCTCTAAGCCTTTACTCAAAACCAGAGTAATTAAGGCAGCTTAAGGCATCTCATTCTCTGGCAGTGCTTGCTTTGTTCTCCTGATCTTTGTAATCCAGCTAAGTCTACCCCGACTATGCCAGGACCACTCACCCACACAGGCTGACCCATCGTCGTTGGGCTCAAAGCCCTGGTTGCATCTCCTCTTGGCGCGGCACTTATAGCTGCCATAGGTGTTGGTGCAGACAGGGCGGTCAGAGGGGCACACAGTAGGAAACTGGGTACACTCATCTTTGTCTGAGGGACGGAAAGGAGAGGAAGGGAGAGATGCTTTTTGTCTTGATTTAAAATGAGGACACAAGCAAGTGGTCAACAGAAACATCGTCGTGTCTTACCTGTGCAACGGCCATTCTCATTCAGTGCAAACCCATGACCACACTGTAAGACACAGTCAGTCTGATTAGAAACAAGAATGCTTTTGAATAATAAAAATCTATAAAACGGGTTACAAATAAAATGAAAAGCTGAAACACAACTAATGCAGATGCTTTTATTCAGATTCGGGTCATTGTGCTGTCATTGCTTGCATCACTTATGCCCTTAAGAGGAAGGGTTATTTCTGATAAACGCAAAGTTATTCTGAGGGATCAACTGAATCCTATAATGAAATACGTCTGTGGTGAAGGGAGCGCTCAGTGAATCATTCACCATGCCATGGCTTTCACACCTTCCATCTTGTATAGTTTTTTCTTTAATTGTCACCCAACTGTAGCATATTTAAGTTATTGTGATGACATATGTGTTTCTTAAGTGGGAGAAACACGCTGATCCCCATTAACCACGCAATCTTCACACCTTCTGTGCAATGTTTTCTGTCTTTATATGCGAGAAAAAATACAAATTAATTAACACGATTTAATTGTGAAATATGCAACTTACTGTACGAGCACAAAACTTAAATGATTCAGCTCTTAAAACTCAACCTGTCCTTTGATTCTCTAAAACACAAGATTTGTAAATAACGCAGATAATGCACATATCTTATTACAGTTAATTAAAATTGTGCTTCAGTGGCGCTCCTGTTTTCAAGGATATTTTCAATATGATTGGCGCAAACCAGGTAATGCGCTGTAAGACAAGAGTCTATAAGTTCCTTTGAGCGATGCTTAAATGAGCACCAAAGAAGCACATTCTCCTGATTGCGGCCTACAAATCGATCTTTGAGATGAGTTAGGTGCCATGAATCACCGCTCTACCTCTATTTCCACAGTCGGAGTGAACTCTTCCTCATCTCTTGGATAGTGGATCTCCAGCACCGTGTTGACATCCGAAGGCTCCAGGGGTCGAGCAGCTGAACGACCGTCTGGCCAGTACACCTCGACATTAGTGGCGACGTCCTTACCTGGTCAGACAAACAGAACACACAGAGGAACAGTCACGTGTCCTTTAGTCATTCTCAAGGGTTCATAAAGCTTCCTCTCTTTTTCACTGACACAAGCTCAGGGAGAGACAGAGTGGCTCTCTTCTCTCTCCATTAACTACTTTAATCAGGCATAGAGACAGCCCCTCTCCAGAGGGCCTCTGCAGCCCTTAATTAAAGTGGCATTTCCAAATTTAAACAGATCTTAAGTTACCTTGCCAGACAGTGATCTACTCAGCAGGTGTTCTGTCTGAGAGCCAAAGAATATTTCACCTGTTCTGCACCCCGTGTGATACCCTTTAATTTAGTGGTGAGGAGTATATCTACCAGGACTGATGTTTTTTTTGCATGTGTGAGGTGTAGAAAATGTGCTCATTTGGTATGTTGTGAGTAATCTTTAGGGCTTTCAAACTGAGGGCCTCCAATTGGGACAGGAGGAAGCAGTGGCTGAGCTCCCAGGTCTGGTAGACTATCAGTTGTGCAAAAGTGCGAAAATTTCCTGGTTTCAGCAGCTCAAATTCAATGTGTTGCTTTTCCCAGATTTATATTTGTTGTAAAGTAAAATTTCATTGGGTTTTAGGCTGTGCGTTGTTAAACAAATCATTCAATCTGAAGATGGCATTAAATGGAAACGGGTTCAGGACAGTTTTGTGTCCTTTTTTTTTTTAAATAAAAACTTACCAAGCCCAAAGTGGGCAACAGGCTCCATCTCACACAGGTATCCTGAGCCACCGTCGATGATCCGTGTGTGTGGGCCGCTCTTTTTAGTGTACAACACCACTTTAGCTCCTCTGGCGAAAGCACCAAACTTGGTCCTGGGGATCACTCGCATCCAGGCGTTCGTTGTTCCCTAAGACACAGGCAGAATGAGAAAAGGGAGGGTCACGGTGAACATTACAAAACGCTGAGTGTCAACGTTGATTTTGAGGCTTTCAAAATGTCTCACAAACACTGACCTGGTTGACTTTGTAGACAGAGAGCGGCTGTGCTAAACTTTCACCGTGAGAAATCAGCAGTTCCAGGCGGCCATCACCGTCAAAGTCTGTGGCTACAGCTCCTGTAACGAGGCAACTAAACACTTCAGGAAACAGCCTACATAACATTTAATATCCTCATGCAAGGGAGCATAATGTTTCAACAGTCATAGAACTAATTGTGTGGAACACGTCTTTTTATGACGCATGAGGAAGCCCTCGTGGAGCTCTGGTGCCATCTAATGGTGAGATGTTGGAATAGCAGGTGTGAGGTTGATCTGGCTCTGCTCATCACCGTCGTAGGACGGCTGTCTGTTCGGCCACTCACCGGTTCCTCGTCCTTCAGGCTCTGCTGCCTCTCCAATATTCAACTCTTCTATTTGGGGGTCTCCATGCTCTCTCCTGCTCACCCTAGAAAAACAATTTCACGGCATTTACTCATCAAAACACGGTAAAACATGAATAACAATGCGACTGTATAAGCAGTGTTGGAAAGTTCCTCAATTTAATGAAGTTCTGAGACAGGCCTTCTACATTTATTTGACAATATACTGTTACTAGTTATTATGTTAAGTTTGTAAAAAAAAAACAACATCAGATCAGTTTATAAAATATAATTAACTGTTATAAAGTAAACTACTTAGCAAGACGTAAAGTAGGTCAAATTAGTTTCCCTCAACGAGTTGCAAAATTAAATTGATGCTTGCATGTTCAAGTATCATTGAAAATGCTCCACTAATGTAATTCATAATAGTTTAATACCTATATGGCTCAACATTTCGCTGACAATACTTTCATACTTGTATTTTCTTGAAACTGTTAGTAGAGACATAACAAATATGATATTTTGACAGTGTCGTATTTCTACTTTTATATCAGCAAAGGATCTTAACACTTATTCCACTACTTTATTGAAGACTCAAATGTCTGCAATGACAGACAAAAGGTCAAATGAACAGATAAAATGTCAAAGTTGAGTGTGTCCCTACTATTCATACTATCCTCTAATTAATAATCTCCCCTTTTGTATTTGCTATTATGCTGGTTTTAACAATGCTTGACAAATGATGAGTCAATGACTAGTTCCAGACGTTCATTCAGAAATACATAATTTGTCAAAAGTTGTTCTTGGTTGAATGGTTTGAATGACTTCACAAAGACATGTATTTGCTGGAGGAATTCACACACATTGACTTTGTAGTACCTTTACCTTTAGTGACAAAGCATTTCTATATCCCAGTTTCCTCAAGTTATGATTTAATTTTACAGCACACTAATGTGCTGATCCTATCTATTAAACCCCTCAGCCCAGGTAAATATTGATTAGTCATATTAAACTAATTAGCTTTGGCACAATAATTTGCGCTTTTCAGTGCCAAAGAGCAGAGTCCTATTAGCTGATTCATCTTCACACTACAGAGCCACGGGCTGCGGAGCGGTGACCCCTGACGGACAGCATCGTGTCCAGAAAGACTAATTCTCCATTGTTGACTTGACCGGCAGGATTATTCAGATCCAGGAAACCTCTGGGGTATTACATTGATTATTGATATTAGGTATGAATTAACCCACCAGCTCATGGCAACTTTCATCAGGACTTCTGCATCCTGTTTAGAGAAATTTGCCAGATCAGATTTTTATTCAGACAGGATGGGTTTATTCTACTATTAAGATATCTTTTATACGCTATTGCTTTTTGAAGGCTGAGTTCATTAATATTATCTAGAGAGGAAGCCAAACGGTGATCCAAAAAGAGACCTAAAACTGTCTTAATGAAAAATTCATTCATGTGTGGAGGAGGAGGCGGGATGCCAGACTAGATAAGTATCCTTGGATGGGAATTTAAAATTCTTCTCAGCTTCCAAGCTATGTTTTAGAATATTAAATCAAGACACAAGAGTAGTCCATTAAGCTCATGATCAAACAGCTATTAAACCTTAGTATCATACTTGTAGAAGACTTGTATGTTTATATGTATGTGTCTTGTGTTATTTCCGTGTGAGGACCTAAAGAGCCTGTTGGCGGAGGGGCCCCTGTAGGCGATGTTATTGAAGAAGACCTCCATCTCGTTGTCATTGTCAAAGTCGGCAACCATGACGGTGCGAACCGGGGACGGCATGGAAAACTTCTGGGATGCAATGTCCTGAGAAAGAAAGAAAACACATAGTACATTAGTGAAACACACACACACACACACACACACTCACATACATACATGCTTTTACAAGAAGCAATATAATCACAGACTTGACCTGTATTGCAAGTGTATGAATCCTCAAAATGTTTATTTCATGGAGATGCTCTTCACATATTTGTGCATAATATATATGGATATTTGCATCACACCTAATCTTCTTGGTTTCTCTCACATGATTTTGTTAATTTTTTTTTCTTCCTTTTTGGATGAATGTTGTCAGAAATTAATTATGTATTATTATTATCGTGCTGGGGTTAGAGCAACTTTACTAAAGATACTGTAAACGTCCTTTTTCTTTCTCTGTACGCTGATGGTAGAATACTCTAAAGTTCTACTTTTTTATTTATTTCTTTACTGCGGAAGATGAGGTTGATAGACAAAGGGTAGCAGTGTGATTTATGCTCGCTGCATCTGCCATCAGACTTTGCGACGGTTCCTTGTGGTCTGTTATCGGCTGTCCTTGCGCATCAAACATTTTGGGCATAGACAATTGAGAACTTTTCCCAGAGGAGAAAATTACATGAGTATAAAAGATCCAGATGTTGCCGTTGAAATGTCGTGCAAGCGCTCGTTGATGAAGATATTTAGATGGAATGGAACAGGGAGGAAAAAGTCATCTGATTGGTTGACGCTTCACGGCGTCATAAAAACCAGCTCAACTCTTTGAGGCGCTTCACGCCAGTCTCGTGTTCGTTGTCAGCTCGAAGCTTCCGTAGAAAATGACTTGTAGCCTGTTGCTATGTGGATAGAGATACTGTGCAATAACATTAAGGTCACAAGTTCAACCCCCCCCAACATGTCCATCAATATGCAGCCCTTGAGTTGGAAGTTGATCTGTCATCTGCTCACTCACTGTAAGTCACCCTGGGTGATGAGTGTCATCTCAAGCCTAAAGATCAGAACAGAGGTCATTTTTTCTCCATACTTTGGCATCAGAAAGACTGCAGCTCTCCTGCCCCCAAAAAAGTCTCCTCAGCAGAGGAGTTTTTTGCACAAGAAAGTAACAGATATCTCTCCGCTTCAGTGACACGGTGATAAGTCAGGGAAGAGTTATAGAGCAGCCCTTCACTCCCTCCAGTATTTACTCCCTGTTTTAATTATAAGGCTCATAAAGCCGGGGCTGGGGAGGGCTCACAGTGACCTTCTGCTTCTCAGGTGAAGGAGAGGGGATGGCCAGCTGAGGGCCACAAGGGAGGGACAGTTCTACATTTACTATACTACGAGATGGATGAATAGATGTGCCATAAGGAATGAGAAAGGGATTTTCACCAAGCAAATATATGGAGCACAGAAACATGACATTTAAAGAATAAGAGGGCAGATAGTTTTGTATTAAATTAATACATTATAATTGTGTTTAATTGAAAGCATACCTTCAATAATCTCGCACTTTATTACTGTTTGATTATTTATAATGATCTCTTTAAATACTTACTGTGTGTGGTAAACCTACTGCAAGGAAAACCTCAGCAATAGATTTTAATTAAAGCAAAAACAGGCCTAATCTGCACTTTCTACTGCCCGGACAAGCTGCTGTTTCAGCCCAATTTAATTATCGGTTTACTGAAGTGATACAGCAGCTTCATTATAGATGCCAAAGGTCAACACGGTTGGTAGGAGTGTCAGTTTGTGTGGGGGGAAGGGGTTTAAATGTGTTTTTGAATTTGTGATTTAACAATCTCGGTTAAAAAAAATAAATAAAAAAAACATTGGCTAGATAATTCAATTTGTCGTTTGTGTGTGCGTATGTGAGTGCATTGTCTTTGTGTGTGAGCGTGTGTGCCATACTGATGGAATTGTCTCTGGGCTAAGCATTACACATTAACCCCTTATTTGACCCCAATAAAGATGTCTCGTGTGACGTTTATCTCTTTGAGAAAAGATGCAGTCGCAGCTGCTGGCGGATAAATCACCGAGCACGAAACCTCCACAGATTTGCCCACGGCAGACCCCGTCGCTGTGTTTGTCACTATTAACCGTACTACACAAACATATGCACACTGTTAGCTGTCGCACAGGAGTTGATTGAGTAAATCACCGTCCATCCGTCTTTAAATCCCACTCAGTCCCAAAGTGAGCCAGCACCGACTCATGCTAATTCACAATCCATCTGTTAGCATTGATAACTCCCGTGATTCACAGAGGTGAGGCTTGCTGTCTATGCTGCTTGTTCATTAGACATTGATTCTGGCCAGAGAAGAAGAGAGAGAACCACAAACTCACTCCAAAATGCTTCTTCCTGATATTATAAAGGGGAGAATCACATGATACAAAGACTGTAGACTCTGAATGAGTGCTGGTCACTCTGGATTATCCACAGACAAACTTTTAAACAGTAATCATTGGAAATAGCGATGAGGAAAGAAGAGCCCGTCAAGGTGTGTGACATGGTTTGGTCATGTGGTCCTTGGGATCAACTGATGATGAAGGCCTTAGTATGCAACATGTTTGTCAGGTTGTCTGGTGAATTTTGTAACTTTCCAAAACCAACAATCTGACAATCATGCCTAATCTACACAGCTACTGGCTGCTGTGTGAAGGTGTGATGACTCTTCTCTAAAGCACGTCTTGTTCACTCGTCATACAACTGCTTCCGTCACTTTCTTTGCACGTGCAATTGAAATTGTGCGGCCATATCTCTTTTTATTTTTGTCTTGCCGGCAGCCCATATTGATTCAAGACGTTTAACTTTTTAAGTTTGTATGCATGAGGAGTACCCAGGATTGACTGGACCCACCTTGAACTTCTGTTTGCGGTTATTCAGCTGCATATACAGGCGATGAGGTCCATTCCAGTTTCCGTAGACGATGTCCGTCTTGCCGTCACGGTTGAAGTCTGCCAGAGCAACCCCTCTGCCGTGCTGCATGGGGTCCTCCACGCCTACAGGTATACGGTAATATACTTAGCAAACATTAAAGCCTACTGTGTGCCCTGTTTTTGCATGATTTAGCTGGGATAACTGATCCAAGGGTATGATCTGTTAAACTGCACATGCTCCTCTCACCAGTCTGCTGCGCCACATCAGTAAAAGTTCCATCTCCGTTGTTCTTGAACAGGAAGTTGGGACCGTACTCGTTGTCGCAAAACACATCGGACAGGGTTTGACTGACAATGGGTCCTACCACGACGCCTCGCCCTCCTGCACAAACAGAGACGGAGAGACGAGTCTCAACAGTAGAAGAAAATGAGTCAGTTAAAACGGTCGGTTTTAGTCAATTGAGGCAGGATAGGTTAAACAACGGCGAGAACAGAGGGAGAGAGATCAGCGCCACAACAAAAGTGAACGGTGTGAGATCATTACTGTCTTTCCAGGCCATTTCCTCTAAGCATGGCGGGTCTCTGCTGACACAGACGCTGACTCTGATAGGCTACACAGACACACACACACACACACACAAACACACACACAGATAAACGGCACAAGCACAAACCAATAAAAAGAATGCAAAGATGCAACACATGCTGAGAATCTTTTGTATTAACCAAAAGCTAACAGTAATTTTCTTATGAAAAGATCTTTGTGACTGCTCTATACACTCAATATCACCCCAGGATTTTCCAATGACATTCTATAAAGTGAAGTGTCTCCCTAAAGTGTCTCATCTGAGACCAGCACAGTCTAATTATGGAGTTGAAAGGGCTTTGATTGCCCTTCCAGTATGCAGAGTCAGTGCTGTGAGTCAGGACTCTCGACTGATTTACGGGCCCGCTCCATCAACCCAGACAAATATCACTCGCCCCCTATGGCCGTAAAGTACTAATGTCCCTCCAGAGATATGTAACCATTAGATATGCAACTTTGCTGCCTGTCCCTCTGCTCTGATTAACGGCGGTTTGATGACAAAGCCGTCCACCGTACATCATTCACGGCGATTCTGGGCGAGCTCACCCTGCCCCTCTGGTGACTTAGATGACATCTTGAATGTAAAAAGATCCATTGATGATGAAGATTGATTCTGTTATGCTCAAATACAAAGTTGTCTCCCATTTCCAAAATTTACTTGGACATCAGCGTCAAGGACTTTTCAGTGGTGACAATAAAGTATCAGAGAGGCAGCGCTATTATCAAAGAAACAAATCACAGTGAAATCATTCATTTTGGCATTTATTGTTCTCCTCTTCGATAGCAAAACAGGTATCCATCACAGGGTTAAGTGAAATGTTGGTCCAAGTGAGCAGAGGTGCGGTGATGAATTTCAGTGCTCCTGAAATCTATTTCAAGGTCGGCCATTCAGTTTCAAAAGCATTTAAATGGCAATTCAGATCTTTACTTTCTCACAAAAACAAGAAATTAGAAAAACACATTCAACATTAAAGAGAATAGTAGCCGTTAGGTTGCTGATGACACAATAAAAATACCTCAAATTGTCAATGAAAATACAAAAAAAAGTGAGGTTTTAGTCTGTGTGAGAGACAGTTTATGGTATCAATGTAAATAGCATGAATGAAACCGGTACACTCAATATTTAGACGCCTGTATTTTCCCCAAAAGAGAGGATTATGTGAAATTGCTAGAATGGATTTGGATTTTTGGGTGAAGTGTCAACTAAAAAATGTCCAACAGGGACAGATGTTTCTCACCAGGGATTTTACTGGACACTCAAATCCCTTTTTAAACTAATCACGAGGCTCAGGAGTGATTGTTTGACCAATCTCTAAAACAACATCAGCCACTTTCTGTCAACTTTAAAAACATTTCGCCACTCAGAAAAACTTTCAAAATGACTGAGCTGACAACATGCACATAAAACACTCCGCGCTGTAGTGACTAGTTGCATCCACACCTTCAGAGGTCCGAGGTAACCACAGCAGGCGATGATGGATGCCATTTCTGGACCGTTGAGCCGGTCTGATGTATGCGTGTGTCGTCCTTCGCCTTCGCTTCCCTGACTTTGGCTGGAGTAAACAGCTGACAGGGCCAAAAGAGCCCACTAACACTTTGCTTTCTCTCTCTCTCTCTTCCTTTTCTCAAGCTTACGCTCATCTTGTTCTCTTTCATCTTTTGCGTCTTTCTTTTTTTTTCCTCACTTGGCATCCCTCCAGCCCCCTCTCTGTCCTGAAGTCCTATATTTCAGACTCCATGGGTACAGCGAGCACATGCTCTTAGCATCCTCTACAGATGTCTGTGTAAATCAAAGTCCAGCAGTGCCGGATGAAGGTCTACGTCACACACAGACACACACACACAGACACACACACACACACACACACACACACACACACACACACACACACACACATAGTCATTTCAGCATACCTACCAGTGAACTTATTGACTCCGGCCTGCTCTGCCACGTTGGAGAGGGCAATGACGCCCTGTGAAAGATCACTGGCTGCCTCGTCCATTTCAATAAGAGCATGAGGACCCACGTTGCCACTTGCATAGTTGGCTATGTAGATGGCATAGCGTCCGGCACCCTGGAAGACAAAAAACCAAACGGTTCACATTTAGATTCAAGAAATTCCAGAATTTGAAAATACGTGCAGCTCGAGTCCTCTCTGTCCTCAGCTCCTCCCACTAGACGAACAGCCATATGCTCTTCATGCAGTAACCTGCAGTGCTCGTTATTAATTTTAGACATCATCCCGATCTTATTGTGACACCCCCCGCCCTTCCTTTTTTCTTTCTTTTCTATAGCTCTCAAGCATGTTGGTTTCTGAATTCGTAAATCTGCTCATGAAGTTATTTTTGGACTCAAAACTGCACTAATAAAACATTAATACATTAATGGAAACTTCAATTAGAGCTGATTTAAATGAAAGCCAAATACAAGTTGGGCAGATTTTTGAGTAAACAAAAACAGGATTACGTATGTTATTTGAACATCTATTTTTTTTTTTAAGTATGCACAGTTTCACCTTTTCCAATGAACCCTCTTTCCCCCTTTATCTCCCTTTACCCTGTTCCCTACCTTTTACACTCTCTCTCTCAGCCTCTCTCCCTACTCCTTCCTCTGCCTCCCTTTGGAGATTAATTTCACACTCCATTATCAGTCAGAGTCCCTGCAGACACAAACCCACAGACGGAACCACACTAATAGACTACACACTGGATTCCAATGAGCTTTCCCACCAGGCCTAACATATTTCAATCAATACAAACACATGCACATATACAAACACACACACATACATACACATAATTTCACTGATAACATTCCTATATTTTTAAACGACAAGAAAAGTAAAAGAGTCTCGTTGATGTAAATGTCATGAAGCGTCACATTATGGCCTGATGAGGTGGGAGTGCACACACACACACACACACACACACACACACACACACAAGCACACACACAAGCACACACACAAGCACAGTCATGCGCTTGGCAAAATGAGAATGAAATACAATGAAAGACCTGAAGGCCACTGGCAGTTACTTAACAAACTTAAAAGTCAACGAGTTTTCAATAAGTCTTCACCCAAGGCTAATTTATGTCACTGGAATTGGCATTGTGAATAGTGTGACATGCATGCCTGCAAAGTGCATGCAGGTGCAGGCACATGAGACTGCATGCCCTTTACACCAGTCTTTACGGCTATCACTGAAAAGGCTGAACAGGCTACCGCCTGTTTTGAAAGGGGCTTTTTTTTTATCGAGCTCATTTCAACCATTCTGGCTTTTAAAATCCACTTATTATCAGAATCTCGCGAGTGCCTGCCAGTGCAAAGTGAACTGATCAATCAGTTCAAAGTGAATCCCCCAGATATGTCACCTTCATCACTTTGTTGAAGACTAATGATGCGACGTCTCTTTCAAGGAGACTTGGAGTGATGAAACAATTGGATGACCAATTATTTCCCTTCTTTCTGAATGATAACACATTATTTATGAGTAAGCAGGACTAAACACATTCGCTACCTAACCCATTTTACAGCATAATGTGGTTTTGGCCTATGCAACCCCTCTGCTGTCATTCCAAATCTCTTGTAATAAAACGTGCTCAGCAATAGGAAAATGTATTCTCCCTCCGTCAGTCTGCATGGAAGAACACACATCAGTGTTTTGGCGTCCTCTAAAAGCATTATGCCATTAAAAGCAAATATCTTTCCAATCAGTCTGGCAGCTGCGAAACCTATTCGTGTTCAGTGGAATGGGACTGTGGTTAAAAAAAATCTATTGTAATCCCTACTGTCCTCTTCCCACTATCACTTTCTTTATCCCATCCCCTGAATGAAAGTGAGAACTGTATGCTTGTAAGATAAGAGACAAAGACAGAGAGGGTCAGTCAGGGAGAGAAGAAAGGGAGTAAAGGCGAGGGAAAGAGGGAAGGAAACAACGGGAAAGAGAGAAAATGCTACGGGCAGAAAGCAGTAGTGTGCAGTCATCACTCCTCCCCTCGTACGATGTTCTATAAAACAAACGAGCCCTGGCTTCTGTAATTACACTGGTGCGATGGACAGAAGAGAGAAAATGGCACACCATTCCCCCAAATGAACTGTCATAGCACATGCAGAGAAGGGCGGCGTAGGCAGGGCATGAGTTATCACTGGTAAACAAACAGAAGCACCCATGCATGTACGCAGAAGACACTCTGGGGAGCACGCGCACGTGCGCACGCGTGTTTGTGTGTTTGTGTGGTGTGCATCTGCAAATACTCCCATTTTCTTGTGTTTGTGTGTGTATGTGTGCGTCTCGTACCTTTCTGTCCACACAGGCCACTGAGCGCCCAGCCATTCGGTTGGCCACATCTCTGTGTTCATTGATGTCATCGTTCAGCAGATCTTCAAAGCGTCCATTACGGAACTTAAACAGCTTGTCAGAGTATGTTGCCCGACCTTGATGCGGAGAGACACAGAATTCAGGAGAGGCAAAGATTGTTGGGAGAGTGAAGAGGGTGTTATGCAATAAAAAAAAACTTTGAGTGATTGGAAACACAAGAGGTTGTTGTGGCTGAAAGTGACCTCTTTCATTTTTATGTGAGGTGTGGTAGTTTTGACAGTGTGCACTCTGTAGCTCTCCGATTGATAAATAGCGGCACAAAGCTTATCTGTTATCTGATGAAGATAAGCTTAATATCTGCATACTGATTCTTCTGCTTTGTCACCGTACAAGAAAAGAGGCACAACCTTTGTGAGTGTGTGTGTGTGTGCACACATGCATTATTTTTGTGAAATTGTACCAGTGTGTATGAAAGCGTTGACTGTACCAGAAAAGGCGTTATTGGTGTTAAGGACATAAATCTCCTCCCGACCGTCTCCGTCGATGTCACATGCTGTCACTCCGATGGCATTGCCTTGGCGGTCTCTCAGGGCGTAGAACGGCGAGCTGCGGTTGTCAACAGCGATGTTGACGAGTCTTTTCAGCTCCTTGTTGTACTTCAGCACCAGGTTTGGGCCGTTGTAGCTGTCAACAGGCACCAGCGGCACAGCTGTTAACATTTACATTACATAAGAGGAATTTTGAAGACTAAATCAAGGAGGGGAGTTTTTTTTTCTACAAATCGTACATAGTGAAAAATCTTTCCTAAAAATAATGAACAATAAATAAATAAACAATGTTTATGTTTTTTCATTTGGAGATGATGGTCACTTCTGCTTGAGACTAACAATCTCCAATTGTAATATGCATGGGATATTCATATCTGTTTCTGCTGCATGAATTGGACTTTTGGAGAAAGAAAAAAGTGCAATTGTCCAGCATGAGTCCAACGATGTGACTAATAGGTCGAGATGCACTTATCGCAATTATCTTGACCGATTCAGATTTCTGATTGCAGTATAAAGTCAGACCTGCACATTCAAATTTTTGTTGAATCCATTTTTTTTTCCCAAAACTAACTTTTTCCACCAAAATCCCAAACAGCAATTTCAGCTGTCCTAAATCACATGTAGACTATGCAAATTCAAAATGTTATCTTTTAACTTTATAATAAATACACCCATTAATAGTTGTACTTATGTATTACACGTTTCTTAAATCTAGTGTTTCACTGTTAAACAGATCATAACATTACAGTCTGCAAAGTAGTTCTCTATAACGAAAATAAAAAACATTCTGCATGATTCACAATCAGTTTACATGTTTACAATTGGCATGCTTTGATTGCACCAGGGTCATTACGGTGACGCAGAGGACAGGCTTTTGATAGTATCTTGAAGCAAAAGGTTCACACATGGTTAATGTTGTAACATGGTAATGGTTGTGAAATTGTCAGTTAGATTTAGGCAACATAACCACTTGAATAGGGTTAGAAAAGAGAGAATGATTTGGGTTAAAATGATGTCTGAAGCCAGACTGCCAATGTTTGACATGGGAGTGACAAAAAGTAGGACAAACATCTAAATCTTGAAACACTCTTCTCTGTTCTGACTGCTAACAGTCTGATTATGAGGGAATTTCAAACTAAAGTGTAACCACAGTGACTTCAAGTGGCGTGTCCCTCATTCATCTGCAATAAAAAGTGTAAGAGGAATATAAACTGAAACACTCAACCCTATGATTCTTCTAATCCCAATGAAATGACATTCTCGATGAGGTTTAGTGATACCTTCCAGTCCAGGATACCTGCTGAATAGGGTGTGTGGGCTAAATGACATTTATTAAGCAGGGTCGTTTTGGTCCATCTATATTCTGTTAAGCATTGGGAAATTCATTGCCGCTTCACTGGATAGAGGCAGGCTTGCCAAACTGTTCCCATCAATGGCGCTCTATCCAATCACATCAATTTTCATCAGTTGAGTGAGCCTCAGGGCACACTACCATCTCTTGTCTTTTAGTCTTTTGCCTTTGTCTTCAACCTTTAGCTCGGAACATGACAATGCACTTTTATTTCAACCTCTGATCTATTCTTGGATATCACTCATCACTTCATGAATTATTTTAATTGTGTGTTATGTGCTTGTGATATTAAGGCTCTAGGATGCATTAAGGTTGAATAAAAAGTAACAAAAGGCTGCTTTGTTCAACCCGCCTCCCCCTTTCTCACCCAGCTACAAACATCTCCAGGTCTCCATCTCCGTCCACATCGGTGACGGCCACGCCGTAGTTGAGCTGGGTGGGGTTGTTGTCATAGTCGGGAGGAAGGACGGACTTGGTAATAGCTGAGAACATGGGCTCTGATCGCTGAGCCGAGGAGATGGCAGGCAGGAACATAACCAACCACAACAACATCCTCACCTAAAGAGAAAAACACAATGTTTTTTTTAACAGATGACTTTGAGGGGGTGCTACTGTCATGCACTTTGTCTATTTTGCGGCATCAAAAACATCCCAAATGCATTTTCCAAAGAGTAAAAGTGCAGCAATAATAGGTTTGAATTAAAAAATTAGAACAATGCTGCTCCTGTTCATCTGTAGGAAACACACACATGAGAACACCCCAATTCATATCCAACCAATTCACACACATTACTCTTCGACTGAACTACAGTGCACTGTTGTCCTGGCTGTTGAGGCGAATGAGGATCGAATGAAAACTGTAAGTCATACGCTTGCAAACTGCAACACATGCTCTTGTTGCTAATTCTCCAAATCCATCGTGAGGCAAACATCAGCGGATAGTTGGCAGAGCTTCCTTCTATACGCAGACATAAAGATGAAGATATACCACCACAATCAGCAGCGTTCTGCAGGGTTAGATCTGAACAACCCATCACAGGCAGACGGCTGAGGAATTACAGAACGGAAAATCCATACACGGAGCAGGGCATTAGCCAGAGGCCAAGTGAACACCAATGATGTGATATAACAGAACTGAGGTGCTGCTTCCTCAGACGCGGTGACCAAGTCTAATCTGGGAAAGCTTTTTTTGGATGAAAGGGCTGTGTGATGTATAAGTGTCCTTTTACTGGTCAGCGGATGAAAGGGGAACATGGAGGAATTGATCCAATCGACTTGTGAAGTACAGGCAGGTAGAGGTGAGCTTTCTGATGCTCAGACTGAAAAGAAAGAAGAGAAACTTGACTGAGGGGAGAAAGGGAAGCGAAAGGTCACCTCATTAAGGCTCAAATAAAACGCTCATCACCAACAGAACTTAACACACACACACACACACACACACACACACACACACACACACACACACACTCACACACACACACACTTAATGGCATTTAGAAGCTGACTACTTGATTTGCTCTGCCAGTGGATTTATGTGCGCAGCCCTCGCCATAGTGCTCATTCTATCTGTAATGCCATTGAGCCGTTCCCATCTCTGCTTCCACACGGCTGCAGATTTCCCATTTTCTTTTCCATGTGTCTAGGTGATATATGGCTCTTTAACATCTCCCTCAACAATTCAATTTAAGATAAAACCGCATCGCCGTTTGAGTAATACTTTCAAAAGCACGTCGGCAGGGAGAGGAAACACCTCCGCTGACACCTGCAGAAATATGGCCAGGGCTAATGCTAGCTCTGCTGGCAAGCGGCGTAGTGATAACGCTGGCTGGAGAGCTAGAAGAGATGTGTAGGCTGTGGCTGTTAGCAACAAGGGTTAATTAACAACAGTGGTAGCTCAAGATGAGGCAGTTTCTCCCTATTAGAGCAGGATGTAATGACAAATGGGCTGGACAGACGGCATCTTTACAGACTGTCTCCTATACTCTATGCTAGATAGGGGCCGCAAGCTATAAATTAAAAGAGAAGGAAAAGGAAACTTGAAAAGCAAAAAGAAAAGTGTGGTGGAAAAGAGTTCACTCTCTAAGTATCAAACAATTACTTCTTCAGCTGAACTTTACTGTGCATACAAATAAGTATACAATATAAGACAGGGCTTTATTCCCATGATAGATAGATAGATCGACAGACAGACAGACAGACAGACAGACAGACAGACAGACAGACAGACAGACAGACAGACAGACAGACAGACAGACAGATTAATAGATGATAGATAGTTTATTGTCCCGATCAGGAATATTACCTTGGAATACAAAGCTAGACCTGTCAAAGCATTTCGGCACCAACTGCAATACCATTAATACAAATATAAACATGCACACCCTGAGACATTAGGCAGTGTGTAGTTTTTATACCCCTAGTACAGCTTATTCACTTATTCTAGACTTCTGTTTTAAATTCCACTTGATATAAGCACAAAGGAGCTCTTAAACCGATTCAATTTGCAGCACTGAGCTCTGCATTGTCTGCCTGTCAGTAGCTGCTCACACTGCACGCTGAGTACAGACTTCTCTTTACCTGTTTAATGACTGGTCACAGACAGACCGGTGATTATGATATTTCTTACCGATGATTTTTTTTTACCGCAGTCTGAACCAAATGTGATAACTTTGATTTCAAGGATACAAGAAGGATCCCAAACAATGCAGGTATTCCATTCCCGATTGCATTTGGCAGAACAGCTGGATGAAACAAATCTTTGTGACGAATACCTTCTCTGGAGCAGCCGAGAACATACCCAGTCAACATGAATATTTCTGTTTAAAGTGCTATCAACGTGGTCACTAAGATACGTTTTGAACTGAATTTGTGTAATTGGCTGATGTATAACCACCGGACTGTGATCACCAACTTCAACTATAGCATATATCAGGTCAACCCCTGTCTCAAAGAGAAAGAGTAAAATATTAACAATGATTAAGCCATAGGAGGTAATAACTGGAGAGAAAAGGGGTGTAGAAAAAGGACAGATTGGAAAAATCGGGAACCGGACGGATAAAATGGTGGGGTAGTAAATCATCCATTCAAGGACACACAGTCGCTTCGTCCCACATTCTCTGCAGTAAAGTTAGGACACCCCACTTGAGTCGCCAAGTTAAGTTGCAATGTGACTTTACAACAATTGATGCACTTGTATGATGTTATATATGTGGGATCAACAACACTACCAATATCAGAACAGGAAGCATCAAATAAAGTAATTTGTAGTAAAACAGCCATGAAATAGCCTTGGGAAAAAAATCGTTGCTTGAAGCAGAGAAATGTTTGCGATTTGGTTATTTATGTTGGCATTAAGAGGCCATTACTACAGCGTGCAACATCAGCATGTGCTTTCTGGAGCGTTCAAGCCCGGCTCTGATCCTGATAACACTGCGACAAAGAGCCAGCAACATCTTCAGTTCCAAACACACGCTTCCAGAGGCTCTTCTTGTGAAGGACACCCTCACTGCAGGACACACACACACACACACACACACACACACACACACGCACGCGCGCGCACACACACACACACACACACACACACACACACACACACACACACACACACACACACAAAGTGCTGCACCAGTCCCGGTGAATTACACTTAGCAATCACACTGAGCATCAACAATTGTCATTAATGTTGAGCTCCAATTCATCCGTCATCTTCCACAGCGGATATCAGACAAATATCAGACAAA